>NC_134863.1:13444800-13744800 GCF_049852395.1 Peromyscus maniculatus bairdii | reverse complement strand
ACACACACACACACACACACACACACACAGGTGGGGGAGGGTGCTTGTGTTCTGAAAGGAAGCTCTATTTGTTTACTTGTTTTTCCAGTAAACATCTTTACACAAAATTTTTGTTTTCTAAGAACATTTCTATTGTTGTACATTTCATATAGATGGAGGAATTAGGAAAAGTAAATAACCAAAAAGGATAAAATTGAACTAATCCATAACTTATTTGCAAAAACCCCTCCAGATATTTCATAAGTACATATGTGTATATGTGCAATTTATGAATGGTTCCTATTTTACATAATTATTCTTGTAATTTCCTCATGTCATACACAATATAAGTAATCTTTCTAAGTTCATAACAATAATCTTTATCATTATTAATAGTACATAGAATTTGGTTTTGGTAGCAAACATACAATGCTTTTTCTAGGCATTTTACTCCTGTAGGATACTTAAGTTCTCTGAAGATTTTTTTTGCTATCATATGCAATCTCATGAGGCCATTTCCATGTCCAAATATTCCTATGACTCAGAGCTTGAGAGATGGCTTAGTGGGTAAGAGCTCTTCTGAAGAACCTGAGTTCTTGTCCATGTCCATGTCAGGTGGCTCGCAACGGCCTCTATTGCTAGCTCCAGGGTACCTGACACCCTCTTCTGGCATTCAACAGCACCTGCACACAGACAGTGTGCACACAGATGGCATACACACACAGAGACACACTCACAAATACATAAATGAAATTACATCCTTAAGAATTCCTATAACTTAAAGAAATCAGTTTAGTGCTGGGCGGTGGTGGCGCACGCCTTTAATCCCAGCACTCGGGAGACAGAGGCAGGCAGATCTCTTTGAGTTCGAGGTCAGCCTGGTCTACAGAGCGAGATCCAGGAAAGGCGCAAAACTACACAGAGAAACCCTGTCTCAAAAAAAAAAAAAAAAAAAAAATCAGTTTGGAATAGGGTATATGCTTTCTTTCATTCTCTCAACAAATACTCTTAAGCTCCTGCTGAAGGGGCTCTGGCCAGCTCGAGCATGGCGTACACGGCTCTGGCAGGCTTTGCCCTTCTCTCCCATTCCCTCTGCCTTGCTAAAAACCATTAGATCACACTCTGGCCATCAAGGTCTGTTCCCTTATTTGGCCACTTCCTCCTTCTGAGGCTGACCACCAAGGCCCAGCCATCAAAGTATTCAAGTCCAGCAATCAAAAGTCCCTTCTGATTCACCTAACTAATTAACATGCCCAATCAAAACATACCACCGCATCCTAGCCCATTCTAACACAGACCTCCCCTTTTTCTCTTCTTAAAAATTACACCTGCGGGCTGGAGAGATGGCTCAGAGGTTAAGAGCACCAACTGCTCTTCCAGAGGTCCTGAGTTCAATTCCCAGCAACCACATGGTGGCTCACAACCACCTGTAATGAGATCTGGTGCCCTCTTCTGGCCTTCAGGGACACATGCAGACAGAACACTGTATACATAATAAATAAATCAATCTTTAAAAAAGAAAGAAAAAAAATTACACCTGCAAGGTCATTTGCTGCTGTTTTTCTGCCTAAGTCAGAAAGCAGTCACTTTAACTTTTTCTTCCCTACTTAACAAAGGATATCTCTGTGAAAATAGGCATTTAGATGTGGTTTGTGCCCAATCCAGGTTCCAGGAGGGAACCTTCACTGCGTGGGGGTCTCCTTCACTTACCATTTGCTATGAACTGCACAGAGGTTAGAGCTGCAGACAGGAATCTGACACAGGAAGTATTAATCTAGGAAAGGACATTGAAATAAGCCTGGCTATGCCCTGAGCTCACTCACCTCCCTGAGATTTTGCATGTGCCTGGCAGGACAGATCTTACAGCCCTAAGCCTTCCTCTGGGGGACCCACTCCACTCTAGCCCATAATGTTTCGGGATGTTTGTTTACACTGTAAAGATGTGTCTCTGCCTAAGGCACCTTCTGATTGGTTTAATAAAGAGTTAAATGGCCAATAGCAAGGCAGGAGAGGATAGGCAGGACTTCCAGGCAGAGAGAGAACTCTGGGAAGAAAAAAGGAGGAGTCGCCAGCCAGACTCCAAAGAAGCGGGTTGGGCAGTATGGAGGTGAGGAAATGAGCCACGTGGAAGAATGTATGTAAAGTTCTGGTCCTTAAAGGCTATTATTACAAACTGTTTAAGGTAATTAAGAAATGTAGGTTAGTCACCTGAGTGCAATCAAAATATCCCACAACAAATGTAGATTGAAAAATATGGGTTAATGTAAGTTAGCTTTTATAATAATTAATAATAATAAATAAATAAATAATAAGTCTCCATGTCATTATTTGCAGACTGGCATCCCAATGAGAAAATGCTACTACACTATAACATGGACTCATCCGTCAGAATCTAGTGCAAACAGCCTCTGCTCTGTGGTGGCTTCCTGATGCCCAGAAGAGAATGAGATGCTCCTGGAGTGTGACCCAGAGTCCTGTCATGGTCCATTTGTAATTATCCACAGGCCATCCTACCTTATGCCCCTTCCCACTAAGGGCTTCTTGGAGTTAGAGGCATTGTTTTGCTTTATTTCCAGCTGTGCTCAGGAAGATGAATATGATGTAGACCGCTCTCACTGAGCATGCACTGACTGAATTGCATTAAGCAACATGTGCTTAATGAAACACTGAATAAAAAACTGAAGGGGCTGGGGAGATGACTCAGCCGTTAAGAGCACTGGCTGCTCTTGCAAAGGACCTGGCATTGGTTCCCAGCACCAACATGGTATCTTACAACTGACTATACCTCCAGTTCCAGGGGATCTGATACACTCTTTTGGACCCTGAAGATACCAGGCACACACACACGGTTTTTTGTAGGTAGACATGCAGGCAAACACTCATACACATAATTATTATTATTTGGTTGTTTTGACAGGGTTTCTTTGTGTAGCCCTGGCTGTCCTGGAACTCTCTATAGACCAGGCTGGCCTTAAACTCAGAGATCCACCTGCCCCTGCCTCCCCAGTGCTGGGATATGTGACAGCAGGCACCCTTATCCATCTTTTTGTTTTGTTTTTCTGTGGTTCTTCCTTTGTCTCACTCCACCAAGACAACTGAAGACCTAGACTTCTTATTTCAGCTCACGTAGGCAGCCAGAGGGCACTGGGAACACCAAGAGAGAAGCCTAACACTTTTACAGGTGGGCAGACTCTTTTAAAGAAAATATTCCAAGTCATGAATACCATGTTGAATATAAAATAGTATTTATTTCAACCAAGAAAGTGAATGGTAAAAACTTACGAAGTTTTTAAGCTGGCCAATACTATAGACCCCAGCAGCCTAACATACTTCTCCAATCATTTTTTTTTTAATCTTCAATTATTCAAAGAAAAAAAATACATTAATCTAAACTTAAGAAGTATATAAGAAATTCAAATGTCTTTCTCAACGGTTATATCTGTAGCAGAAAATACATATGATGAATCTGTGGCATCTTCTGGTGCCAGAAAGCAAGGAAGCGGGGGGTGGGGGGGGTGGGGTGGTGGTGGTGGTAATCTTCCACGGAACTCAGGAGCTCCCCCAGCTCTCCCAGTGGCCAAGGCTGGAAACAATTAAGGCAGCAAAATTAAGGAGCAGTGCACGAGAGGCCACAGGAAAAGCACCTGAGGACCACACTTCTCTAAACGACCCAGGAGAGGTGAGGGGGATGAGAGGAAGCAGGGGGAGGAGGAAAGGGGGAGCTAGGCATAACCCCACGTAGTGGCAATCCTGGCGCTGGGGAGGTTGAGGAAGGAAGATCTCAGGTTCAAGGCCAACCTAGACTAACAGGGTCAAACCTTGTCACAGAGATGGGGAGAGAAAGGGAAGGGGTGGGAAGGGAAAGAGAAGAGAGACGCTGTCACAACCAAGAAGAGCCTATGGATACATGACAACTAAATATAATGTAGGCTTCTGACAGAGGTCATGAGGGAGCATGCTAAGAGTTCAAACT
This sequence comes from Peromyscus maniculatus bairdii, assembly GCF_049852395.1. Taxonomy (NCBI): domain Eukaryota; kingdom Metazoa; phylum Chordata; class Mammalia; order Rodentia; family Cricetidae; genus Peromyscus; species Peromyscus maniculatus. The sequence goes on along the minus strand of NC_134863.1, from coordinate 13,740,848 downwards.
TTAGTGTGTCCATATTGGTTCATCTACTCTGACGTGTTTGTTTGTTACCAACATGTCCTGTTTAGGAGAAAACAAGGGGCAGGATATGTGGAAACTCCCTGTTCTGTCTTCACAATTTGTCTGTAGATCTAAAATTTTCCAAAAATAAAGTCTGCTAGGAGAAATGGCTATCCGGCTAAGCTGAATTCATAATTGTATACATGTAGGTATTCTCTTTTTTGTTGGTGCCTTCAAGACAGACTCTCACTCTGAAGCCTGGGCTGTCTGGCACTATGTAGCCCAGGTTGGCCCTGAACTCAGAGCAATCCTATTACCTTAGCCTCCTAAGTTCAGAGACAGGGTTTCTTTGTGTAGCCCTAACTGTCTGAAACACACTCTGTAGACCAGGCTGACCTCAAACTCAAGAGATCCGCCTGCCTCTGCCTCCTGAGTGCTGGGATTAAAGGAATGCACCACTACCACCTGGCAGTATTGTTTTTTAAGGTTTATTCATGTCTGTCTATGAGTGTTTTGCTTGCATGTATGTCTGTGGACCATGTGCGTGCCTGGTGCTTACAGGCCAGAAGAGAGTGCTGGGCTCCCCACAGATGTCTGTGAGCAGCCACATGGGTTCTGGGAATCAAACCAAACCTTCCTCTGGAAGAAGAGTGAGTGCTCTTAACCAGAGCCATCTCTCCAGCCCCCTAAATTATTCTTGAATTACAAAACTCAATTTGTGGGCCTAGCATAAGGGCAAATGCCTTTAATCCCAGCACTCAGGAGGCAAAGGCAGGTAGATCTCTGTGAGTTCAAAGACAGGCTGGTCTACAAAGCAAGTTCCAGGCCATCCAGGGCTACACATCAAACCCCTTTCTCAAACAACAACAAAAACAACAACAACAACAACCCCAATTTAATTTGTTAATTAGTATGTGTTGGATTATTCTCCCCCTTCTTTGGACTATTTTAACGTATCAGAACCCTCCCTTACTCACTTGCGTGGAAGGCCGAATTGTGTCCAAGTCAGCAGCTTCTATACTGTGCTGGGCAGCATCCTGCCTCTAGAACAAGCAACATACCAAAAAGTGTTGCTTTGGCTCACAGTTTTGGAGGTTCTAATCCACAGTCAGGCAGCCCCAGTGTACTCAGGCCTCGAGGGGTGCCAGGTCACAACAACAGGAGGTACGGGGCATAACAATCTGCTTACCTCACCTCCAGGTGAGGCCAAAGAGAAAGAGGAAATAACAAGGCCACACAACCAACCCCTTCAATCGCATTCCCCGGTGGCTAAAGACCAGCCCGCCACCAGGCCCCGCCTCTCAAAGACACCAGCACTTCTCAGTAACACCACCCAGGACCATGTGTTGAACAGATGGATCTATGGGAGACATTTGATGCAGAGTGTAGCGCATATCTTACTTGGAAGCAATTAAAAAATATATAATAATGGATAAATGTGAGCGTTTCCAATAGAACTAAGTTTGAACTCGAGTCCAAAAACTGATACCATCTCTCCAACCTTCCATGGCTTCCAAAGGCCTCTCTAGCGCTCTGATGAGCAAGTCAGCTCACTCATCCAACAAACATCTGTGTGTGCTGCTGAGAGAGCATTGACAGGTCTCTGCCTTCTGTCTGAAGTGATCTGGAAGCCTGTGGTGGAAAGCAGTAGTTCTCAATCCCTTTGAATCACCAGGAAAGCTCTTTAAAAAAAAAAGAAAAAGAAAAAGAAAAGAAACAAACAAACAAAAAAATCAACTCCGGCCTCTTCTTGTCCAATTAAACAGAAGTGCTTGATGGACATGGTAGTGTGTGCCTGTGATCCCAGCACCAGGGAGGCTGGAGGAGGAAGATTGAGGTGAGTTCAAGGACAGCCTGGGGTACCCAGCTACAGTCCGTCTCAAAGCAATCAGAATCTTCCAGGGGTTCAAATCTCCCCCAAGAGATTCAAAAGTAAAGCATAGACAAGACTGAGACACCCAGCTCTAACATGGGTGGTCCAGGGTCTCTGCCATCATGGAACTGAAGAAAAGGGCCCAGGAAGCCCGGAAAAAGGAGCGGAGTTCCTAAACTGAAGCCGAGCTGGTGCTGGGAGGAGTGGGCGAGGGGAGGGTGACGCTGAGCAGTGGTGCGCGGCAACCCACGCACTTGCTCCTTTTAGAACAAATCAGCTCTTCTCAGACATATGTACTGAAGCAGCCGCCTCCTGGAAATTTCCAGACAGAGCTGGGGACTACTCCTAGCATAAAAGTAGTCAGCCTACATTCTGCTTCTCCTGGTGCAAAGAACCTCAAGGCTGTGAGGTCCTTAAGGGTCACCAATCACCTCTTTCTTCTCTCCTTTCTGCCTCCCTCTCTTCTCTGCCTCTTTTCTCTCTTCCTCTCCCCTCTCACCTGCTCCTTCCAACTCTCTCTCTCTCTCTCTCTCTCTCTCTCTCTCTCTCTCTCTCTCTCTCTCTCTCTCTCAGTGCCAGGAGCTGTGAGCATTTCAGAACAGGTTCTCTGGGAGTATTTGCATATATCATGCAGATATCTGACCTACCATTTTTACACCACAAATAAAACTCAGCATAAGGAAAAGCCGGGAAAATATGACTTAGGGGTAAAGAAAGGAAAGGCAGACAATGCAGAAGCCAAACACGAAACAATTCCCCTTCCACTCAGACCCCGTGGGAAGGCTTCGTCCTCTTCCCTTCACTGATAAGGAGCCCGCTCTTTGAGCGGAATGTCTTCTCAGGGCCCTTCAGCTCACATGAGACAGGACAAGGACTTACTCCACCTTCACAGTGATTTTGCTCCTGTTTCCAAACGAGAAACCGGGGTGGGGAGATGGCAGTAGCAGATCACCAATCAGATGTTCTGGGGTCTCGGTGGAGAAGGAGCCAGGCAGGGCTCTCTCCTCAGAGTCACAGCTGCCTGTGGGTCTGCAAGACACCATCTGCCCCCCACACAGCAGGGAGGGCTCCCGAGAACTCTCTGTACTATCTTTGCAGCTTTTCTATAAATGTGAAGTTATTCTAGAATGAAAAGTCTATTTTAAAATGGCACATAATGGTGGCACACACACATGTGATCCTAGTACTTAAGCGACTGAGGCAGGAGGATCACTTTGAGTTCCAGATCAGCATGGGCTACATAGTGAATTCCAGCCTGAACCATGTAGCCAGACTCCGTCTCAAAAACAAATAAACAAGTCAATACAAATGTATTGAGACAAATGCATTTGATTATCCCGATTCAACGGTTGTGAGAGGAAAGGAATTTGGTGGCTCTGTATATAAAACTTTTGACAAATTGTGGAACAATAAGGAAAACAATGACTCAGGTTAGGTGGTCCTGGCATCTCTGGGTAAACTGACAAAGGAAAACAATAAACTCTGTGATAACTTTAATCAACTTCTAGCATCTCAGAATACAGTGAAGGCCAACAGTAAACTCAGTGATAAAACTGACCACCTCCAGATGCACATAAACAGTCTAAACTTCAGACTTTACAGGTTTCTAAGTGCACCCTGGAAGAAAATCTTCTCTCCAGCAGCCACAGAGCTCAAGTTGCAGAAAAATAAAAAAGAAGCGCTCATTATAAGGCTGGCTGAATTACAACTAAAATTCAAGTCTGGAGAGTGGCGCTCTCGCCATCTTGTGCCCCGCCCCCTTCAGCCTAGCCCAATCCCCTTTTTCCCTTTCTACAATCTCTGTCCCTCCATTCCCCGCCCCCCTGCCCATCATGTCCCGAACTGCCATCGCCACAGACACGGTGCCATCTCTGTTCCCTCTCATTCTCCCTGCGGGACACACAGACGTGACTTCACGTGTCAGAGACGAATCATACTGCAGCTAGCTGGATGTCTACTGCCACGTCAAGTAGTGAAAGGAATACAGGGACGACTATAAGCTTTGCTGCAGAACTGCAGAGCATGGTGCTTTCTTCAGGTGATGCTAGGAGGCCTCTCCATGAAACAGCAGTTTTAGTCGAAGAAGTGGTTCACACACAACTAATTAACCTGTTACGGCACGTCTCTCAGCTGTGGGGAGCAAGGGTGATCTCTGCTGAAGATCTTCTGTTCTTGATGAGAAAAGGTAAGAAGAAACTGAGAAGACTTCTAAAATACATGGTTATCTGTGACTGCAAATCAAAGACCATCCAAGGCCTTGACGAGGATGACCTCCTGGAAGAAAAACTGAGTGGCGGCAGCATCAGTACAAACAAGAGACAGAAGATCACTCAGGATTCAATCGACTCTATTGACCAGATAGGAGAGCTTCTGGCAACGTTTGAAGACAATGAACTTGGTGATGTTAAACAGGAAAGAATGGAGAGAGCAGAAAGGCAGACTCGAACTATGGATTCAGCTCAATATGCAGAAGTCTGTAAAAGCCGACAGCTAAGTTTCTCCAAAAATGCTTCCAAATTTCAAGACTGGCTGGACCGCGGCAGCATGGCGATGAAGCCGGATGTTACGGCGATGGAAATTCTGGCATATGTAGCACATGAAACAGTAGCACAGTGAGTGGATCTGGCTCTTCTCGAGAGGCAGGATATGGTATCCAAGGCAGGGGACCCCTTGAGCCGTGCCATTTCGGCAACCTCCATTCAGTATCACAGCTCTGCTGAGGGGCCCTGCTTGAAGTCCCGCCCACACGCTCCTGAGAACACACCGCCTCCTACACCAACAGCGCCCTCTTCTGGATCACAGCATCCCGGAAGAGCCACATCCGGACCCCTGGGGAATGGGGGTGCAGGACAAGACTCGACTAAAAGCAGAGAAAGAGGAAAAAGAGCACCCGCGGCCTGTGGTGTTGAGGCTCACGGGGATGCCGTCCAGCCCTGGCACATCAGAGAAGCCATTCGGCGCTAGCCACAAGACTGGCCCTCTTTCCCCATTCACAAGTGCCTAACGAAGGATTGGGATGGCTTCCTGGCCTGCTGAGGGGACCGTGGCTGTGCCTGCTGCAACAAGAGAGGGACCGGTACACCGAGGCCATTCTTCCCTGTCTTGGGCTGAAAATAAAATATGAATACACCTTCAAAAACAGAAAAAATTCAAGTGTCAGCCTCGGAGAGTGTCAATGGTTAAAGTAAGGGCATTAATTGATAAAGAATGAGATTCTGTAACTTGGAATGGCAATGTGGGAAGACCCTTGTTGTTTTTGCACTTTTGGGGGGCCCGCCGCCCAGCTCCTAAATAAATCATGCATGGAGATTTATTCTTAATTATAAATCCCCAGCCTTAGCTTGGCTTGTTTCTTGCTAGCTTTTCTTATCTTAAATTATCCCATCTACCTTTTGCCACTGGGATTTTTCCTTTTTTTTTGTATATCACACTTTCATTCTTACACTGTGGCTGACTGTGTGGCTGGGTGGCTGGCCTCCTTAATCACTCTTGCTCTTTCTCCTTTTCTCCCAGATTTCTCCTTCTATTTATTCTCTCTGCCTGCCAGCCCTACCTATTCTTTCTCCTGTCTTGCTATTGGCCATTCAGCTCTTTATTAGACCATTGGGTGTTTTAGACAGGCAAAGTATCACAGCTTTACAGAGTTGAACAAATGCAACATAAAAGAATGCAGCACATCTTTACATCATTAAAACAAATGTCCCACAGCATAAACAAATGTAACACATCTTAAAATAATATTCTATTACAGACCCAATTGAAGCTGAAAACTTTGAACCTTCAGATTCTCAAGGGTTTATCTCATTGAGGAAGTAGGTCTCACCGCCCTCAGCAGAAGATGTACTCCCGGCCCACCCCCTAAAATATTGCCTTTTCCACCTTTAACAGAAGAAATTCATCCTTTATTGTCCGCTAAACCAGCAATGACTTTCCCTGAAGGAAATGCCAGACAAGACAATACTGATGTCCCTCATGGCTGACCAATAGTTGCCGCTAGACCTACAAGGCTAAGCAGGCCTCCAGAGGAGAGATAGAAAGTGTAGTCCATGAGGAGGTACACTACACTACTAAAGAGCTTAATGAGTTTGCTAATTCATTAAAGCAGAAGTCTGGGGAATATGTGTGGGAATAGATTTTAAGGGCATGGGATAATGGTAGGAAGAATATAAAACTGGATCAGGCTGAGTTTATTGATATGGGCCCACTGAGAGGAGATTCTAGGTTTAATATTGAAAGAAGGAACCAAACTGAAGCCATTTTGGATAGAATTTCCATTTTGAATAAGGGTCAAATAAAGTTTAAGTTCCCAAGACCTCCCCAGACCTCCCTGGCTAACTGACATCACTGACATCCTGGCTGGCCAGCTGAGACATGAACGGTGAACAAGCTGCCCCACCACGCTTGAGTGAACCAACCAATGAGAACAAGGTGAGTGTACCACAGAGCAATGTCCCTAGGAAAGTCCCCTATCCCTGAATCCTGAAGGGTGGAAAATGGAACTGTCACTTGGCACAGATGTTTGTGGTTTTTAAGCTTAAAAACTGGACCGTTCTGGCTCAGGTCGCAGTTCAGCTCCCGAGTTCAGATCAGTTCTGCGACCTTGATCCATCGGTAGTGGCCTGATTGCACTAAACTTTCCTCATCTGCACTGACTTGGTGTATGAGTTGTGCTGGCTCCAAGTGGACTCCATAGCGATATGGAAGCTTGCAAAGTTGAAGAAGAGGAGGAGGGGGAGGGAGAGGGGAGAGGAGGAGGAGGAGGAGGGGGAGGAGGGGGAGGAGGAAGGTGTCAAAAGCTTGTTTGAATGTTGACCGAAGCATTTGTCAAAAGATGGCCTACTGAAAAGGAGTTGGAGATGCCTGATATCCCTTGGCCTAGTGTTGATGACGGGATTTGAAGGCTCAGGGATGCTGCGATGCTAGGGTGGGTACAATGGGTGAAACCTAATCCTCCACAATGGGAAGGCCCAGAAGACATGCCCTTCACTCATCCTATAAGACACAAAATGGTGAGAGGGGCAGCAGCACATTCGAAGAGTTTTGTTGTCACCCTTTTCCTGTGCCAGACCTTAGGGTTGGAGACGCTGCTGCTCAGTTGAATGAATTAAATGCACTGGGCCCCAAAGCAGCAGGAGCCAGGGGGCAGCATGGACTCACCAAAGGCGAGATGATTGTAATTATCGTAATGGGCAGCATGGACACAGCAATGTCTATAATGACCTGATCTGTAATGGTCAGCATAGGCAGGGATTTTTATGGTGGCATGACTCATACGGTATTGTCTAATCAATCATGGTGTTTCCAGGCATGAAATAGATATAAAGCCTACTGCATTTTTGTTTTATCTTGTAAGAAAAATTTCAGACAAATGAAAGGCTATATTGGATTGTTAACAAGGGGAATCTCAGCCTGTGGATTAATTTCCAGACTTGAGCCAGTCTGCAGATCCAGAACCCCTTGAGTTAAGGGAATGCCAGGTTCCCCTGAGGAAGGACTCAGCTAAATGCCTAAGAGATTTCCTGTTAGCCTTTCTCCAGTCCTTTCCCAGGGAGACCTATGACCGTTACAAAGGTAACCGTACACTGGGGGAAAGGAAGCAATCAGACTTTCTGAAGCCTGTTGTATACTGGTTCAGAATTGACGCTACTTCTGGGAGACGCCAAGATTCACTGTGGCCCTCTGGCTAAAGTAAGGGGTTATAGAGGTCAGGTGATCACGTCCGATTCACAGTCGGTCCAGTGGGTTTCTGAACTCATCCTGTACTCCTTTCCCAGTCTGGGGATAGACACTTGTGACAGACATACTTAGAAGTTGGCAGAGGCTGGGAGGTGGTGGCGCACACCTTTAATCCCTGAACTCTGGGAGCAGAGGCAGGTGAGTCTCTGAGTTCAAGGCCAGCCTGGTCTACAGAGTGAGTTCCAGGACAGCTGAAGCTACACAGTGAAACCCTGTCTCAAATATATGTACATATATATATGTACATGAGTATATATGTATATGGTGGGGGGTAATCTCTTTTTTCCTAAGAGGTACAGACTTATTATATAAAAAGACAAATGGATCAAATCAATATCCATCCTGCTGAGCACAGTACTTCATAGCTGTAATCCCAGCCACTCTGGAGTCTGAAGCAGGGGGATTGGGAATTTGAAGCCAGGCTGGCCACACAGTGAATTTGATACCATTCTGGGCAACTTAGTGAGATCCTATTTCAAAATGAAAATTTAAAAGATGGGGTGGGAGGGGTAGGCTCAGTGGTAGAGCCTCGCCTAGCGTGCATCAAAGCCCCAGGCTCCATTCCCAGTACTGCAAAAATAATCTTAAAAATGAATAAAGTAGAATCACTCCTACTTGGATGATCTGGTGGCTTACATTTGATTTATTTCCACATACGCATAGGATTTACTTTTGGTATTTTACTAAGATTCCACATTACGTCTGTACTACATTTTTGGGAAGAAAGGAACACAGGAAGATGCACAGTGAAGTCTCCTTGCTCTGTGTGAGCATCTTCCGGGGCCGTGTATTTCTCAGCCTTGCCGAAGGGGCTGTTAGCATTCAGTGTGAGCTGACCAGCAGCAGCTGGTTCTGGGATAGGGAAGGGATTCTAAGAACAAAAGGTGGGGCTTCTCAGGTGGAATTCCTGGCCTTTCTTACAGCACACCTTTCCTTCCTCCCTTCCTCCCTTCCTCCCTTCCTCCCTTCCTCCCTTCCTCCCTTCCTCCCTTCCTCCCTTCCTCCCTTCCTCCCTTCCTCCCTTCCTCCCTTCCTCCCTTCCTCCCTCCCTCCCTCCCTCCCTCCCTCTCTCCCTTCCTTCCTCCCTCCCTCCCTCCCTCCCTTCCTTCCTTTTCTTCTTTGGCTGACTACAAATGCTAAGCTCTGAACCATACTGTCACATTTCATGGAAGGTGATCACATACATAACTCCTTGAGCGGAGGTACCCACAGCTATCAGTGTCCTTTTCCGTGTTAAAATCCTACAGGCTGCCTGTGGTGGCACACACCTGCAGCCCCAGCACTTGAGAGGCAGAGGCAGGTAGCTCTCAATGAGTCCAAGGCCGGCCTGGCCTACATAGTCATTCTAAGCCATCCTGAGATCCTGTTTCAAAAATAAAATAACACTTATTTTATTTGTTAATGGAATGCCTCTCCCAAATTGATGTAGACTTCTAAAATTTCTGCTTCTGCTTTCTGTTTTGAGACCGCTTCATAGAACGTAGGCCACACTTACCTTGCTATGTAGCTGGGGATGGTCTCCAACTCCTGATCCTCCTGCTTCCCCCTCCCAGGAGCTGGAATTACAGGGATATACCAACACACCCAGTTTTATGCAATGCTGGAGACTGAATCCAGGGCTTTGAGCATGCTAGACAAGCATTCCACCAACTGAGCTACATCTCCAGACCATTAAATATAATTTAAATTTTTCTTGATGTATCATTAGGATATGTATGCATGCTGTGGCACATATGTGAGGATATACGTCAGAGGACGATAGTCAGGAGCCAGTTTACTCCCTCTACCTCGTGATGCACCACATGATCCAGGGATCAAGAAGTTACCAGACCCAAGAAGCAAGCACTTTTACCAGTGGGGCCGTCTTACTGGCCCCATAAGTATAATTTAGATTTTTTAAAAATATTCGTTACCCTGTATTGATTTATTTTTCCATCTCCCCAGCAATAAAATTAACTGGGCCATTTTATTGCTATTTTTATTTAATCTGTATTTGTTTTATTATAATCTTTTTTACTTTTAAGAACTTCATTTATGCATATAATCTGTTTTGATCAAATGCATTGTTTTTGTTCACTTTTGTTGTTATTTTGTTTTGTTTTTGAGACAGGGTCTCACTGTGTAGTTCCGGGTGACCTGGAACTCACAATGTATATGAAGCTGACCTCAAACTCACCAAGAGATCTACCTGCCTTTGCTTCTTGAGTGCTAGGATTAAAGGGGTTTGCCAGTGGACTGGAGCTCACGCCAATCCTGTCCCAGAATGTGCTTCCCAGCTGCAAGACCTTCCCGACTCTGGGCAGCAATGGGATATCGGAGATGAGTCTCAGAGATAGTCCAGTATTTATGATGCTTCAGAGACTTTGACCCAGACTCATTGCAGTAAGTCTTTGCGTGTAAAGCTGTTTGAGGGGAAAACTGCACTCTGTGACACAGCAGTTTATAACACCGCTTTAATAAATGAATCCTCAACAGAGAGATGGGAAAGATGGTTGAGTGGAACTTGGAGCTTGTACAGGTTCTGCCCTTGAACTCACTGCCCAGCCACAGGATCACCCTGACGACTCTGAGCAACAGCAAGCTATCTAAGGTGAAGAATGGTCCTTTTTCTGGATTAAACCTTCTAGAAAGAGCTCCATGGTCCACACTGCCACGGGAGAACACGCTGCGTTATCTGTGCTGCCTCCACAGGCTGTGTTGATGTCCATGGTTCATGTTACTTCCAGAGGCCACATAGATGGCTATAGTCTTTGTTGCTGCTACTGAAGGCCATGTTGATGTTCATGATCCATGCTGCTGCCAGAGACCATGTGGAGGTTCATGCTCCGTGCAGCCACTGGCTGTTATGGGCAAAGAAGCATCTTTTGTAGCGGTATGGATGACTGCAGATTCATAACTGAGAATAAGAGACATTGAAGGTTTCTGTAACAACCTCCTTCCTCCTCTCTCCCCCCACCTGGCCAAAGAGAGAGAGAGAGAGAGAGAGAGAGAGAGAGAGAGAGAGAGAGAGAGAGAGAGAGAAATAGTCCAGACAGGAAGCAATTGAAGAGAGGCATTAAGAATTGTGATAAAGATGCTGAAATGTAGCTCTTCACAGTTGATGTCTTTGGGTGGGGAGTGGCATGACTCTGTTACTTTAAGGGGCTGGCCACTGGGAGTCTGATCACGATTCAGTGACTACATGGGCAACACAAAGTGGACTTGGTGTTTTTGTTTTTTATTTTTCTTTTGGGGGAAGGACACTAGGATGGGAGGGCAGACCTGGCATGAATGGGAAGTGAGTGTAATCAGAGTACACTGTATGAGATTCCCAAATTTTTAAAAAAAATATTATAGCATGTGTGTGTGTGTGTGTGTGTGTGTGTGTGTGTGTGTGTTTGCCATCACTTCCAGAAAAATCCATGTACTTTAAGTTGTGTTTCTTGTTGTACTAGGAAGCTGAAGGTAGAACACCCTAAGTTTGAGGCCAGGCCAAGCTTCATAGGAGACACCATCTTAAAAAAGAAAGGAAAAAGTCCAGGTGTAGTGGTCCATGCCTTTAATCCCAGCACTCAGGAGGCAGAGATAGGAGGAGGATTTCTGTGAGTTCAAGACCAGCCCGGCCTGTGTAAAGAGTTCTAGACCAGCTAAAGCTACATAATGAGACCCTGTCTCAAAAAAATGGTGGGGGGAATAAACGGGAAAAAGAAACATCAGTGTTGTCTTAGTTAGGGTTTCGATTATTGTGAAGAGACACCATGACCACAGCAACTCTTATGAAGGAAAGCATTTCATTGAGGCCAGCTTACAGTTTCAGAGGTTTAGTCCATTGTCATCGTGGTGGGACATGACGACGTGCAGGCAGACATGGTACTGAAGAAGGAGCTGAGAGTTCTATATGTTGATCCACAGGCAACAGGAAGTGAACTGTGACACTGGGTATAGCTTGAGTATAGGAGAACTCAAAGCCCACCGCAGCGGTGACGCACTTCCTCCAACAAGGCCACACCTACTCCAACAAAGCCACACCTCCTAATAGTGCCGCTCCCTCTGGGGGCCATCTATTTACACATCTATTTACAAATAAGTGGTTGTGGTTGATGACAGAATATTGAAAACTGGGGTGGGGCTGCTGCTCATTTGGGAGGGTGCTTGCTGAATCTTTAATGCTGTAGGCTTGATTCTCAGCACCACATAAACTGGGCGTGATGGTACAACTTGTGACCCCAGAACTTGAGAGGTAGAGATCAGAAGATCAGACATTCAGGATTATCCTCTGCTCATAGAGAACTTGTGGCCTGCCTTGGATATGTGAGGCCTTGCCTTACAAAGAGCTAGATGGAGTAATTCACACACACACAAAAAAAAGCAAAACAAAACCCTATTTACGTCTTTCCAATAACTTGCACAATGAATATATTTTTGGAGTTAAAATTTGGTAATAATGGTCAAATTTAATTATTTAATGAAATGCTTTGTTTTTGAAAAGTTAAATCTAATCACAGTTGGATCAGTAACTGTAGCAACCACCCAGCAGCCAGCTCCCCTCTGGTTGGACCGGGCATCCTCTGCACACGACTGTTTTTATTACCTGGGATGCAGTCCATCTCTGTGCAACTTTATGAAATGTGTTTTGGCTTGGAGCACAGAAAACCCATTTAGACATTAATAGTCTAGTTGCGAGCTGTGTTACTCATTCATAAGAGTCACAACAGTGTGCTGGGATTTTTTTTCCCCAGCATTTCCCCCTTAACTTTATTGGCTAATAAAAATCCAAACACTGCGTCTTTTGCCCAGAAAGGGGCACCAGAGGAAAGCAGCTGCCCACCCAGGCCCCAAGGGGCTCTCCTGAAAGGACCAGAGTCCTGGATGAGGCCCAAGCAGAGAGAAGGCCTCTTCTTCAGCTGTCAGGCTCCCGACAGGGTCAGCCAGGAGCTGTCCTCGTTCCCCTCCCGACTGGAGGAAGAAAATCCACTCCTCTTCCCTCTACTCAGAATTGCTATTTGAAATTCAAAATGGTGGCATCAAACTGTAGAATGGTCCCCGAAAAAAAAAAAATCAGTTACAGGAAGATGATTCATGATCTCACTTACTTTATAATCTCAAGAAGCTGAACCCGTAGATCCAAGGAAGAGTGTGGCAATGTCCAAAGGCTAGAGGCAGGCAGGGTAAGGGGTGCTAGTGAGTCACAGATCAAAGAGCCCATTTCTGCATAAGGGCCATGCGGTTTTGAGATCTAATGCACAGCAAGGTGATGCTGGGGAGCTGTAATATGTGTTAGTTTTATTTCTTTAGTGTGTTTGTGTGTGTGGTGGTGGTGGTGGTGGTGGTGGCGGTGGTGGTAGGTGTTATATGCATGTGAGTGCAGGTGCCTGTGAATGCCAGAGGCATCAGATTTTCCCTGGAGCTGGACTTACAGGTGGCGTGGGCTACCAATGTGGGTGCCAGGAATTGAACTTGGGTCCTCTGGAAGAGCAAGGAGTGCTCATAACCTTTAATCCCAGTACTTGGGAGGCAGAGACAGAGGGATCTCTGTGAGTTCGAGGCCAGCCTGGTCTACATAATGAGTTCCCGGACAGTCGGGGCTATGTAGAGAGAGCTGTCTCAAAAAAGGGAGGAGGGTAAGGAAAGAGTTAATCCAAATGCACCTGTCAGTCATCTGCACCGGAAAATACCCTACGACAAGCTGTCTGTTCAGGGGCTATACGAAATAGTATAGGAACAGTACAGCTGGAGCCGCAGTCCAGAGCACCTGCTGCCGTTCCAGGAGATCCCAGCTTGATTCCCAGCACTCCTGTAGGTAGTTTACAGCCACTCATAACTCCAGCTCCAGGGGATCTGGTATCTCTGGCCTCTGTAAACACCTGCATTTACATGCACTTACTGACACACACACACACACACACACACACACACACACACACACACACGCCTGAAATAAAATAAAATCTTTTTTTTTTTAAATCTAGACATGGTGGCACACACCTTGAATCCTAACACTCCGGAGGCAGAGGGAGGCAGGTCTCTGTGAGTTCCAGGCCACCTAGGTCTAGATAACATGTTCTAAACCAGAGGCATTAGCTTCTCCTGAAGCTGGAGTACAATACAGGTATGTGAGCTGCCCAGCTGGGAAACAAACCCAGTTCTGTGCAAAACGCAGCAAGCATTCCTAACCACTGAGCCACCTCCCCATCGCAACAGCAAGTTTCAAGGCATCTTGGGATCTCTAGGCTCATTATTCTATGGTCATGCTTCCTAATCAGCCCTTCCTCTTCAGGAACTCATCTCTCTTTGCCTTCTTTTTTTCTTGGCCTGCTCTAAGTTCTTCTTTGGGAAGGCAGCCATAGGTCAGCTGTGGCATGTGTATCTGGCATGTGGAAGGCCCTGAGTGTGGTCTCCAGCAACACAAAAGAACAAGGTCTAAGATCCTAACCCCCTCTTAACCTCCCCCAGCAGTAAAAAGTATATTATTGTGGAATATTAGCTTAAGATATGTTACATTTGTTTAGGCTGTGAAGTATTTATTTAATGATGCGAAAATGTGTTGCATTCTTTTATGTTGCATTTGTTTAACTCTGGGAAGCTGTGTTACTTTGCCTGTCTAAAACACCTGATTGGTCTAATAAAGAGCTAAGCAGGAGAAAGGATAGGCAGGGCTGGCAGGCAGAGAGGATAAATAGAAAGAGAAATCTAGGCTAGAAAAAAGAGAGAGGGAAGAGGGAGAGAGAGAGGAGAAGACGACGCCAGGGACCAGCCACCCAGCCACCCAGCCAGCCACGGAGTAAGAAGTAAAGAAAGATATGTAGAACAAAGAAAGGTAAAAAGCCCAGAAGCAAAACGTATTTAAAGAGAAATGGGATAATTTAAGTTAGAAAAGCTGACTAGAAACAAGCCAAGCTAAGGCCAGGCATTCATAATAAGAATAGTTCTCCATGTATTTATTCGGGAGCTGGGTGACGGGCCCCTAAAGAGAGGAAAAAACAGTAACCAACTACTACACTGTATCCTACCCACTTTCTGTGACGTGAGGAATGTTTTTCTATCAAAGGCAGTCAGCCCGCCAGCAGCCAGTTCTCCACAAACCTCCACAGAGCCACAACAGTCACACACATGAGTGACAAGGAAGCTCTTTGTAACTACGTCGGTGGGACAAACCCTGGAATCGGCTTGTTTGGAAATTCAGTCTTTTGATGTGCCTGTTTTCCCAAACTCGGCCACATCCCTCCCCTGTGCCACGTGTCCGACTGTGACACCAACCACCCACCAATAGGATAAGGCAGAGTCACCACCTGTGTTAGGAGAAAAAGTCAGAGGCCTTCTTGGCCTCGTGTGCTCTCTAGCCTGCTTTGGGGAATGGCACACACTCTTTTTCAAGAAGAAATTGTCTTTCTGGTTCTTTTCTGCTTTGTTTATGTGGGATTTTCATTTGTGTGTGTGTGTGTGTGTGTGTGTGTGTGTGTGTGTGTGTGTGACAGACAGACAGACAGACAGACAGACAAAGAGACAGAGAGAGGATTTTCCAACATGACCACACCCCTTTACCAACCTTTAACAAACTCAGTCATATTATGAAAACATGCAAGAGAGGGAGTATGAAGAAACAATCGTCTTATTAGACTGTTAGAATAGAGACAACATTTTTTATTTCCTCTTCTGTTTGTTTTGTAACTTTAAAAGAGCAAAGCCAACCCCTGCTTAAAATTTCACAATGACATATGAAGTCATTCTCTGGGCATTTAGATTCTATGTAAGTAAGGCAGAGGTAGACGGTTTCATTCTATGGATGTTATCAGAATTATCATAGAATTATAGAACGTTGCTTTTAAAACTGCACCAGTCATGCATGTGAGGAAGAAGCCTCAGATGGAGACACCTATTTGTAACTGCGTTGTAGGACAGCACTAAGTGAAACAATATATCCCATTGTCTGAAGGTGCCGGCCACCCGCACACTTCCACTGTGAGCAGCCATGAGTCTGAAGGGCCACACTTGGCAGAAGAATACAAGATTCACCTTGGACTTGACCCAAATTCATCTGAGACTTTGTTTTTTCCTGCTGTCAATAATTTCTTCAAATGTTCCAGTTTTATGGTACGGTTTTTAGAGGAATTAAATTTGAATGGCACAAAATTGTATAATTATGTTACAACTCCATTGCAGTAATTATCGACAGAATCAAGTCTGCTACGCCATTATTAGGTAATAATGATGGTGATGGTAATGACAGCTAGCAGCCATAGTCTGTCCTCCATGTGCCAGATCCAGTGCTAAGCCAACTGCAGAGAAGACTGGTCCGCTAGCCTGATACTTTCTCTGTCCTACTTCTTCAGCATTTAAAAAATTCCAAGAATTTCAGAACTACAGAGACCAGAGGCAGATGCTTCTAGACTATATACACCGGTGAATAGGCTCCCATGTCACATGGCAACAGCAGGTAGAAGCCCTTCCACGGGACACTTCCCAGTCCACTGCAGTCTACCTGCTCACGGTGGGGTATGTCGCCGTTCAGATGTCATGCCTGTCTTCTGTGCATTCAAATGCCCCGCCCCCCACATCTGATATCAGGCCTGTGAGTCAGGCATCTACTATTACACGGCACAGTGCCAGACAGAGGGCTAGCAGAGAATGGCTGCTGGAGTGGGGAGGTCATTTTCCTTTGCTGATGTGGCCCCTGGTAGGGCCGCGCTCACACAGGGTAGGAGGGGATCATGATGAGAGAGAGACAAGGCACCTGTGGCCAGGGTGAGGGGGTCCAGAGTGGAGGGAGGAACTGGGCGTGAAGGTCATCAAGACACATTGTATATTAAAGAATCTATTTACATTTTAAAAAGAAAAAAGGAAAGGATGGGAGGGAGAGAGGGAGGGACATTGGCAATCATTTAGCCTAAGTTTCACCATTCATGTAACGATAGTGAAATCTTTCTTCCAGTAAAATCCTCCACACAAGCCCATTTCTAAACACAGAAGAAGAGCTCTTCTGACCGAGGGTGGGAAACTCCAGGAAGTATCACTTGATTCTCCCTGTAGCCTATGGCATTTTAGGGAGGCTGGCAACACAATCGTGGCCCTCGGTGAAAAGCACAGGGCACAAACAAGTGAAAACAAACAAACAAACAAAGACCATCTTCAGCCACACAGCCAAGGCGCAGCACCAGGTCTGTGATAAATAATCCACGGCTGACATTCCCTCCACTGAAGACACTGGAACACGGGCGTAGCTTAGTTGGTAAAGGGCTTGCTTTCCAGTGTGAGGACATGAGAACCTACATTTTAAAAACAAACAAGCAAACCAACAAACAACAGACGAAGCAGGTGTGGTGGCACACACTTGTAACGCCAGAGCTGGGGAAGCAGAACCAGGCAGGCAGACCCCGAGGTTCACTGGAGAACCGGCGCAGATTACTTACAGACAGTGCCTGAAGAACAATGCCATGGGTGGTCCTCTGGTCCCCACAAGGACACACACACACACACACACACACACACACACACACACACACACACACACGTTGAATATACAGAAAGTAAAACGCAACAATGACCAATGACACGATTACCTGTCTATTTCAAGCCAGCAGCAAGTATGAAAATTTAAGAACCAAAATGCAAACCTACTTTTGTTATTGGCTCCTAAACAGAAAATTATTCTATCCAGTTGCTGTGGCCGTTTCTAAATGCTATTTCCTGTTTTCTTTTCTTCCTTTCTTTTCTTTTTCTTTTTACATTTTATTTTATTCATTTTATTTTTTATTTTTTGAGGGTTTCTTTGTGTAGTTCTGGCTGTCCTGGAACTAACTCTGTAGGCCAGGCTGGCCTCAAACTCACAGAGATCCGCCTGCCTCTGCCTCCTGAGTGCTGGGATTAAAGGCGCGTGCCACCACCCGGCACTACTAAACTATTTTCATATTCGTCCCATCTTGTACCAGTAACAAAAACTTCAGAGACCAAGCCAGAGTTAGGCAAAACACCCCTCTGATGATTGCCCTTGAGATCGGCAGGCATGTTCATGAGGTCACTGGTGGGAGCCGATACTATTTCCCAACATTTAACACTGGTCTCAGTCAACAGTTTTGAAAATGTGGCTGTGGTGTCCAGTGTTTTGGGGCAAGTCTCCTGGAGGTGTACCACTCAGAGAAGAGCTGGACTGCTGGGGCTGGAGAGATGGCCCAGTGGTTAAGGGCACTGGCTGCTCTTCCCGAGGACCCGGGTTGGATTCCAGCACCCATGTGGTGGCACAAAACCATCTGTCACTCCAGTCTCAGGGGATCTGACACCCTCTTCTAGCCTCTGAGGACACCAGGCACACATG
Source organism: Peromyscus maniculatus bairdii (assembly GCF_049852395.1). Classification (NCBI taxonomy): domain Eukaryota; kingdom Metazoa; phylum Chordata; class Mammalia; order Rodentia; family Cricetidae; genus Peromyscus; species Peromyscus maniculatus. The sequence continues at coordinate 13,722,954 of NC_134863.1, read as the reverse complement.
TTCACAGACATACATGCAGGCCAAACAGCCATAATAAATATATAAAGAGCAGCATAAGGTTCAGAGGCTAGAGGGTCTGTGAAATGGACTTGGAAGCTGGGAACTACATCCAGGAAGAGAAGTTTTTTTAAAAAATGACAAAAAAGCTGCTTTATATTTTAATCTAGAACCATAGGTCTGCCTGCAATGTGAGGCATGGTTTAGAAGGGTATCAGATCTACATGGAGGTTTGGCTACTGACCTTCTGAGGAGGGTACGCTTTGGAACTTGGGTGGTAGAAGAGCAAATGAAGATGTAATCTCAAGAGCGATTGAGGTGGCGAAGGGCAGGGAGGCATCCACAGTGATTCCTGGGTCCGGGTTTTGTCTTAAAAAAACTGAGACAGCTGGTAGTTCTGTTTACTGAGGAGGTGGGTTAGGAGTGTGGAGCTGAAAACAATGAGTGTGTGCCTAAAAGGCTGCACGTGAGCCCTCCGGAACCTGCTGCACAGGCTCCGTGTGGTAGTCTCTAAAGTGGGCGGCTCTGTCCGGATGGACGTTCGTTCATCAAACCCCAATGCTAAAAGGGCTTGGCAACCATAAAAGGATTTATTGAGAACTTTAAAGCAACATAAGAAAAACATACTGAGCAATATTAGGCAAAGTAATAAAAATGCAAATTAAAATGAGGTAAAAAAAATCTATGCTTATTAAATTGGCAGAAATTTTTAATTAAAATCTCCAAGACTGCCAAGGGTGTGGGGAAGCTGGCATCCTCACACCTCGCTGGTGGCTATATAAACCGGTACAAAACTTTTTGGAAGAAATTTGGCAAAATGTATTGAGAATTATAAACTAATTTGTATCCTGTGACCCTGAAATTCCACTTGTGGAAATCTATGCTAAGGGTTTAACTCAAAACGGGGGTGGGGTGGGGGGGGTAGGTAGAGGGAAGCACATACAAAGATGTTTATCACAGCAGAAATTAGAAATAGAAGCAGTCAACAATAAGACACCAGCTAAATAAACCAGGGTGAATTTATATGCTAGCCTCTTGTGCATAATGAAGACTATAGCTACAAATACTGTTCCATAATGAATGTTTGTGCTAACATGTTAACTCTGTATGTACAATATATGTCTACTGCTAAACCAATTATGTAAATGATTTCCATGAGAAAAAGATTAGACAGCAAGGGTAGTGATCATGGGCTAAGATAATAAATCCACAGATACCGTCAAAGTTATCTCCTGAATAAACTTCCCAAATTCCATTCTAAACGTTTAAAAAGTTTCCGTAGCAGCTGAGCATGGCGGCATATATCCTTGATCCCAGAATGGATAGGAAAATAAGTAAACGAAACAATTAACATGCCTGCATAGAGGATTTTCAAAATTCCTCATTGGAGTCGAAATATTATTTATGAAATTGGGTTGGCGTCAGTCCGTTTACTTAATTTCCCAAAGTCCTCACAAAGCCATGCTCGTTTCTTAAGACTTTCCTCGTTCCTGACCAAACACTGTAGCTGCTTCGGAGAGCCACCATGGCATTGGCTTTCACCCCTGAGCTGTAGTGTGCGTCACACTGGTGGTGATCACTGGGGTGCACCTGCGTGTGGGATTCAGGAGCTCTAGGGTAGACTCCGAGAAACGGCATTTCTAACAACTTCCCTACTGATGCAGTTACTGCTGTTCTGGGGGACTTGTTTTTTGTTTTTGTTTCTGTTTTTATTTTTTTTGGTTTCTTGTTTGTTTGCTTTTAAGGAGGTTAGTGCTTCAGAATTTCATACACATGCATATGTGTTTTAATCAAATCCATCTTCTGTTCCCTCCCTTCCAATTCCTTCCCTATTTCTCCTACTTTTCCCTTCCAACTTCACGCAATTTTTTTTTAACCCACTGAGGCAATTAAGGGTGGCCTGTGTGTATATGGTGTGGGACCATCTCCTGGAGCATGGCCTGCATCCTTAAAGAAAGTTGGACTCTCCCAGAAGCTCCCAGTTGTTAATAGTTTCTCGGCTAGAGGTGGGACTTCATGAGCCCCTCCCTGATCCGTGCTGGGATTGTAGCTGGTCTGTGCAGGTCTTGCGTACGCAGGTCCCAGACGCTCTGAGTTCATGTGTACAAAGGCCCTGTCACATCCAGCAAACACTGTTGCCCTGTGGGCCTCTACTCTTTCTGGTTAGAATCGTTACTCTTCCACAGCGATCCCTGAGCCTTGAGACAGAGGGCATTGTGAGATAAATGTCCCACTTAGAGCTGACCAGCCCACAGTCTCTTATTCTCTACAGGTGGACATTTGTGGTTCTCTGCATTAGTTGCCATCTACTGCAAAAAGGAACTTTTTTTTTAAACAGGGTAGAGAAACGCATTGATCTGTGGTATAAAGATAAGAACATATGTAATTTATTATTATGCCTATTTAGTAGAATAGTGTTAGTTTCTCCTCTGGCGCCTATGACCTAGCCAGTCATGGGTTTTTGGCCCAATTAAGGGTACTAGGTAATAGTTTTGTCTTGTGGAGAGGACTTTAAATCTAATAAGAATGTGGTTGGTTATTCCCACAATACTTGTACCACTATTCCACCAGTGAGCACACATTGGCAAGCTGGTTGTTATTGTAGCTGCAGGGGTCACAGCTGGGTAAGACTTCCCTAACAGCGTGCACAGAAACTTCCAGCATGCACAGAAACGTCCCGCACTTTGAAAGCTATCTAGTAGTGATTAAACCTCTCATCTAGCTTGACTTCTCCCTGTTCTATGACTTCAATATGTGGTGTCTCTAGCAACAGACTCTTACCATCAAATTCTAGAGGGTAACCGAAATCAAAGGCAGTGACTTGTAATATTCTTTTTTGACGAGGGGCTGTGGAACCATATTGACCAACAACTTGAAGAGAGGTGACTCATACTTAACACTGGGCTTCTTATTTGGTAGTCTATGGTGTCTGGGGAGAGGCACTGTCCCCCATTACTGGGTAGCTACACAGAAACCCCTTTCATGTATGTGTATGTGTTTGTTTAGGGAACTGCTACAGTAAGGGGTTTCCACGGGGCTTTTTCAAAGGTCTTCAGTGCTGGCTATCCCTCCCCCATCGTGGCCTTCCACCCCCACTCACCCCTCCTGTTCTGCTGTTCCTTGCCCTCTTCAGACTACCCTCATTCTATCCCCCATTCCCTTGAAATTCCCCCACGGCCCCTTAGTACTTTGCTGCTGTCTATGGATACTCCAATTTAACACACAGGTCCAGACTGTTTCAAAACTAGCATCTGGGCTGGAGAGATGGCTCAGCAATCATGAGCTCCAAACGTTCATTCTTCCAGAAGATCAGGGTTCAAGTCCCAGCACCCACATGACAGCTAACAATTATCTGTGACTCCAGTTCTAGGGGATCTGACAGGTTCTTCCTGCCTCTGAGGGACTGCATGTATTTGGTACACAGACCAAACACCCAACCACCTAAAAGAAAAATAAATAAAAATCTCAAAAAATGAAAACTAGCATTCACATATGAAAGAGACCCTGCAGTGTGGTCTTTTCAGGTCTGGGTTACCTCGGTCAGAATGATCAATCCAGCTTCATCCATTTACCTGAAAATTTCATAATTTCGTTTTTCTTTATGGCTAAATAATATTTCATAGTGTATATGAACTCCATTTTTATTATCCATTCATTCATTGATGGACATCTAGGCTGATTCTCTTTCCTAGCTGTTGTGAACACAGCAGTAATGAGCATGGATGAACAAGTACCTCTGCGGTAGGATATAGAATCCTTTGGGAATGCCCAGAAGTGACATATATGATAGTGGATCATATGGTAGATCTATTCATAGCTTTCTAAGGAAACTCTACACTGATTTCCATAGTGGCTGAACCAGTTTGCCTTCCCCTTGAGAGTGATTAAGAGTTCCCCTCTCCCTATATCATGCCAGCATTTCTTACCGTTTGTTGTCAGTTTTCAATCTTAGCCATTCTGACTGGATGACGAGGAAATCTCAAAGTAGTTTTAATTTTCATTTCACTGATGACTAAAGATGCTGGATCTTAAAAAACGTTTCTCAGCCATTTGTATTTCTTTCTTTCTTCCTTCCTTCCTCTCTCCCTCTCCCCTCCCTCCCCCTCCCTCCCTCCCTCCCTCCCTCCCTCCCTCCTTTCCTTCCTCCCTCCCTCCCTTCCTTCCTTTCCTTCCTTCCTTCCTTCTCTCTCTCTCTCTCTCTCTCTCTCTCTCTCTCTCTCTCTCTCTCTCTCTCTCTTTCTTTCCTCACTGTTTTGTTCCATGGCTCAATTTTTAATTAGGGTGTCTTCTTGATGTTTAGTTTTTCAAGTTCTTTGTATATTCTAAATATCAAGCCTCTGTCAGATAAATAGCTGGTAAAGATTTTCCCCATTCTGCATGCTACCTGAACATTCAAATGGTGGTATCCTTTGTCACAGTTTGGTCAGTACCATTGTTGAAGAAGCTGGTTTTCTCCAATTTTTCCATCTTTATAAAAGCGTCAAGTGACTGTAGAAGCATAGTCTATAACTCAGATATAAGCATGTCTGGGTTCTCAATTCTTTTCCATTGATTAATGTGTCTATTGCATGCTAGTACCATGCTGGTTTTATTGTTATTTTTTTTTATAACTTGAAATCAGCCAATCATTCTTTTATCATTCATGATTGTTTTGTCTATCCTTGATCTTTCGAATTTTCCTTCAAAATTTAAGGTTTTTTTTTTTCAACTTCTGTGACTAATTATGTTAGAATTTTGAGGGTATGGGGGTTGCACTGAATCTATAAATTGCTTTTGGCATGATAGCATTTTCACAACATTAATCAGATGGATCCATGAGTATAGATATTTCTCTCCATATTCTGATATCGTCTTCAATTTTGTCTTCAGTTTCTTTCTTTGGTGACTTAAAGTTTTTATTGTATGAGTTTTTCACTTCCTTGGTTAAATTTACCCCAATATTTTTTGAGGCAATGGTGAATGGGATTTCCCCCCCTGGTTTCTTTCTCAATAGGTTTGTTGTTGAGATATAGGAAGGGTGCTAATTTTTGTGTGTCCATTTTGTATCCTGCTACTTTGTGAAATGTGCTTACCAGCTGTAGAGTGGAGATTATATATATATCCAACTAAGACTCCAAGCACTATATTGAACAGGAATGGAGGAAGTAGACATCTTTACCTTGTTCTTAATTTTAGTGTAAATGCTTTGAGTTTTTCTGCATTTAGCATGATGTTGCTGTGAGCTTGCTTGCTGTAGAATGCTTTTATTATATTGAAGTATGTCCCCTCTGTTCCTAAAATCTCCAGGACTTTTATCATAAAGCGATATTAGATATTGTCATAGGCTTTTTCTATATCTAACAAAATGATCGTGTGGTTTCTGTCTTTGAGTCTCTTCATGTGGTAAGTGATATTCATTGATTTATGTGTGTTGAGCCATCTCTACATCTCTGGGATGAAGTCCACTTCATAGTAGTGGATGATCTTTTTGATATTTTCTTAAATTCAGTTTCCAAGTGTTTTATTGAGGATTTTTACCTCTTTGTTCATCTGGGAGATTGACCCTTACTATTCTTTTTCTGTTGAGTTTTATCTGGTTTGGGTATCATGATAATACTGACTTCATAAAAATAATTTGGAAGTATTCCTTCCTTTTTTATTTTAGATACTAATTTGTGGAGTATTAATGTTGGTTCTTTGAAAGTCTTAAAGGATTTTGTGTTAAGTCCATCTGGCCCTAAGCTTTTATTAGCTCAGAGATTTTTTTTTAGTCACTTCTCCTATCTCATTGGTTGTTATGTGTGTATTTAAATTATTTTACTTCATCCTGGTTTAACTTTGGTAGATCATATGTATCTAGGAATCCATTGATTTCTTTTAGATTTTCTAGCTTGGTAGGAAATTATATTTTTTTATTTTTGAAATTATAATTCCATCACTTCTCTCTTCTATTTCCTCTCTCCAAGCCCTCCCATGTACTCTTCCTTGCTTTCTTTCATATTTCTGGCCTTTTTCTTATTGTTATTACATGCATATATATGTGTATATGTATGGATATGAATATTGAGGCCTTGTATGCTCAGTCCACTTTGCCACATCTTTGGTATCCTCCTTGTTCAGCTCATGCTTAGGTAGTCATGTTGATGGGACTTTATGAGTGTAGCATCTGACATTATTAGGAGACGCGCTCTCACAGAAAACTCCTTGGTCTTCTGGCTCTTACAACTTTCCACCCCCTCTCCCACAATGTTTCCTGAGCCTTATTTTGGGAATGTTTTGTAGACATATCCACTGGGACTGGGATCCACAATTCTACATTTTGACTGGTGGTGGTTTTCTGTAACGGTCTCCATCTGTTGCAAAGAGAAGTTTCCTTGATGAAGGGTAAGGACTACACTTATCTGTGGATATAAAGATAAATGTTTAGAATGTTGGTAGGGATTATGCTGGTCTAGTCAAGTGGTAGCTGTAGACTCCTCCAAGATCCATGACTTCGTTAGCACTGACTTGTTGGCTAGGTTTCCAGTACCAGGCATGATTTCCCGAGACAGGGTTTCTCTGCGTAGTTTTGGTGCCTGTCCTGGATCTCTCTCTGTGGACCAGGCTGGCCTTGAACTCATGGAGATCCTCCTGGCTCTGCCTCCCGAGTGCTGGGATTAAATAGAAGAGAGTACTGCCCAGTACTTTATGTAGTTTCTATTGCTGTTGATGTCTATCTTTTGTCCACTGTGGTTCAATAGGGTGCAGGATGTTATTTAGTTTTCTATATTGGTTGAGACTTGCTTTGTATCCTAATACATGATTAATTTTGGAAAAAGCTCCATGGGCTGCTGAGAAGAATGTGCATTATTTGGTCTTTTAGTGGAATGGTTTGTAGATGTGTTAGTGTCTTAGTGTTTCCATTGCTGTGAGGAAACACCATGACCAAAAGCAACTTGGGGAGGAAAGGGTTTATTTTGCTGACTCTTCCACATCACAGTTCATCATCCAAGGCAGTCTAGGTAGGAACTCAAATAGGTCAGGAACCTGGAGGCAGGAACAGGAACAGAGGCCACAGAGTGGTGCTTACTGGCTTGCTCTTCATGACTTGCTCAACCTGTTTTCTTATAGGACTCAGGACCACCAGGCCAGAGCTCTTCCCACTCACAATGGGCTGGGCCTTCTCCCATCAGTCACTAATTAAGGAAGTGCCTTATAGGCTTGTCTGCCTACAGCCCAATCTTATGGAGGCATTTTCTCAATTGAGATTCCCTCCTCTTGAATGACTTCAACCATGTCAAGTTGGTGTAAAACTAGTAGGACAGTATAGTGGTTTTGAAAGAAAATAGCCCACAAGGGGAGTGACACTCATGGGAGTTGTGGCCTTATTAGAGGAAGCATGTCACTGTGAAGGTGGGTTTGGGGTCTCATATGTGCTCAAGATACACCTAGTGAGACAGAGTACTTTCTGTTGCCTTCTGATCAAGATGTAGCCAACACCATGTCTGCCTGCTCACAGCCATATTCCCATCTCCCATGCTCCCTGCCATGATGATAACAGACTAAATGTCTGAAACTGTAAGCCACCACCTCAATGAAATGTTTTCCTTTATGAGAGTTGCCATGGTCATGGTGTCTCTTGATAGCAATAGAAACCCTAAAACAGACAAGTAAGTTTGTTTGATTTATGATACCATTTAACTCTTACGTTTCTCTGTTTAGTTTCTGTCCAGATGGCCTGCCTATGAGTGACAGTGGGTATTAAAGTCACCCGTTGTCACTGTGTTTGGGTTAATCTGTAGTTTTAGGTCTAGTATTTTATATATATATATATATATATATATATATATATATATATATATATATATAAAATTTAAAGATTTATTTTTGTTATTTTAATTATGTGTATGTGTGTGGGTATACGCACATGAATGTAAGTGCCCACAGAGGTCTGAGGTGTCAGATGCCCCAGGAGCTGAGCAATTGTAAGCCATCTGATATGGGTGCTGGGAATAGAACTCAGGTCCTCAGGAAGAGCAGTCAGTGCTCTCAACCACTAAGCCATCTCTCCAGCCTCATGACATTATATTTTTTAATGAAGTTGGATTTGGTCCGTATGTGTTTAGAATTGTGATGTCCTCTTGGTGGAGTGTTCCTTTAAAGAGTATCAAGTGGCCTTCCTTATCTCTTCTGATTAGTTTTGTTTTGAAGTCTGTTTTGTCGGACATTAGAATAACAATGCCTGTTTGTTTCTTGGTTCCATTTGCTTGGAATACCTTTTCCATCCTTTTACCCTAAGATAGTATCTATGATTGACTGACAGTGGGGTGTGTTTCTTTTCTTTCCTTTATTTCTTTTTATTTGTTTGTTTATTTTTCAAGACAAGGTTTCTTAGCCCTGACTGTCCTGGAAGTCACTCTGTAGACCAGGCTAGCCTTGAACTCAGAGCTCTACCTCTGTCTGCCTCCTGAGCTTGAAGGGATTAAAAGCTTGTGTCACCACACCTGGGAGTGAGGTGTGTTTCTTGGAAGCAGCAAAAAGATGGATCCTGTTTTCTAATTCAATTTGCTAGTTTGTGTCTTTTTATTGAAGAATTAAATCCATTAATGATGGTTCTGATAAACAGAGCTGGTGGCGGCACTGGTTACCGGAGGAAAAGTCACAGGCCATGGCCACGACTACCAGAGTTACAAAGAGATTTATTAGAAAGAAGGAGGGGAGAGGAGGGAGGAGAGTCAGGCCTGGAGAGAAAGGAAGATGGCAGGAGCAGAGCAGAGAGCAGGGAGCAGACAGGGAACAGAGAGAGCAGAGAGAGGGTGGGGGTCCACGTCTGGCTTTTTAAAGGTGCAGACTGCATGACCACATAGTCGCCAGCACCTACTAATGACACAAGACCCCGAGCTGTGCATGTACAGGATCCTAACAATTAATATTAGGAGTTGTTGTTGGAAGATACACATTCCTGTCATTTTGTTGATTTTCCTAGACCTCTTTTGCTTAACTGTCCTGCATTGTTTATTTTTGGTAACTTCTTGGGTGTGTTTATTCTTCTCTTCACACAGAAGTAATATTTCCAGTATCCTCTGTAGGGATTTGTAGCTAGAGTTTTCCTCCCTGACCCACAGTCAGGACAAATCTTTGTCACCCACCAGTCCCACAGCCGCTCAGACCCAACCAAGTAAACACAGAGACTTACATTGCTTACAAACTGTATGGCCATGGCAGGCTTCTTGCTAACTGTTCTTATAGCTTAAATTAATCCATTTCCATAAATCTGTACCTTGCCACGTGGCTCATGGCTTACCGGCATCTTCACATGCTGCTTGTCGTGGCGGCAGCTGGCAGTGACTCCTTCCGCCTTCCTGTTCTCTCAGGTCTCCTCTCTGTTAGTCCCGCCTATACTTCCTGCCTGGCCACTGGCCAATCAGTGTTTTACTTATTGACCAATCAGAGCATTTGCCATACAGACCATCCCACATCAAGGATTGTTTAGTGGTCATAAATTCTTTTAGTTTACTTTTTAAACTTTTAATATATATATATATGTGTGTGTGTGTGTGTGTGTGTGTGTGTGTGTGTGTGTGTGTGTGTGTTGCCTACATGCATGTTTGTGTATCACAACTGTGCCTGGTGCCTGAAGAGACCAGAAGGGCATCAGATCCCTGGAACTGGAGTTACAGATGGTTGTGAGTCACCATGTGGGTGCAGGGAATCAAATCTGGGTCCTTTAGAAGAACAGCTAGTACTCTTAACCACTGAGCCATCCAGCCCCTTTAAACAGTTTTTATTGAGAAATTTTTTGTCTTTAATTTTGATGGAAATTTTGCCTGTGTTGACAGTTGTGGTCTTGCAGAACATGGAATAAACCTTTCCACATCCTTCTGGCTTTAAAAGTTCTGTCTAAAAAGCAGGTGTTATATCCAGGCAGTCATGGTGTACACCTTTAATCCCAGGACTCCAGCAGATAGAGTTTAAATCTGGTCTACAGAGGGAGCTCCAGGACAGCCAGGGATACAGGGAGAAACCCTGTCTTGAAAGACAAAACAAAACAACGAACAAGGTGTTGTTCTGGTGGGCCTGCCTTTCTCTCTTGCAGCTTTCAATATCCTTTTTTACTTCTGTGTTTTTAATGTTTCAAGTACAATATGCTGTGGGAAATTTATTTTCTGGTCTTCTATTTGGATTTCTATAGTCCTCTTGTACCTGGGTGGGCATCTCTTTCTCTAGTTGTGAACATTTTTCTTCTATGATTTTACAGAAAATATAGTCTGTCTCTTTGAGATGGTGTCCTCCTTCTTCTGTGCCTATAATCTGAGGGTAGGCCTTTTCATAATGTTCCAAAGCACTCTGTGTTCTGTTCATGGACGTGTATAACCTTATTATTGACATTTGCTGTGTGATTTCTTTACCTTGTCATCCAGCCCAGATATTTTTTCTACATTATCCACTCTTGAGCTTTTAACAGAGGGTTTTGTTTGTTTGTTTGCCTAGGACTTACTTTGATCAACTTGGCCTTGAACTCACAAGAGCTCTGCCTGCTTCTGCCTCCCAAGTGCTGGAGGTAGGCACCACCATGCCCAGCTTCACTGAGGGTTTTATTTAGGTTATTGGGTTTTTTATTTCAATTAGGTTTTTCTTTAGCAATTCTCTCTCTCTCTCTCTCTCTCTCTCTCTCTCTCTCTCTCTCTCTCTCTCTCTCTGGTTTTTCAAGACAAGGTTTCTCTGTGTAACAGCCCTAGCTGTCATGGTGCTCACTCTGTAGAGTTATTCTTATTGGGGTTCATTACTACGGGATTAGTAACTTTAGGTATAGCAATATACTATCTTGGTTTTTCATGATACTTTTATTTCTTCACTGGGTCTTGGGCATCTGAAGTAGTTTGTTAATTACATCTTTCTTTCTTCGTGTTCAAATTACCTTTCCTCTTTCTGTGTAAGTATACAATGTTTAGGAGCAAATTAAGCTTTAAGAGGGATAGGACCTTGTTTTCTTTGGTGGAAATTGTATTGAGGGCTACAGGCCCTGCCTCTAGTCTATTAAAACTGCTATTTATACAGACAGACACTATCCAAGGGTCACCCTCGATGGTCCTCTTCTCTGCTGCCTGCCCTCTGGTGTGGCTCTCCATGTCCACTTGAGTAAGTTCTGATCAACTAAAAGTTGGGGGTAAGTGTGTTAGACCAAGAGGCCTATAGGGGGTATGTAGTTCTGCATGGTCCTCAGGTGGAGGGGACTGGGTTCAGTGGGATGGGTGGGATCACCTGTGGGAGGTGTGCTGGACTCCTTGAGGCCTTCAAGGTGGCCAGAGCTAAGGACTTTATTTCAAAAGGCATTATAGTAGTAAGCAAAGATGCAAAGAGGACGGACACACGGACACACACACACACACACACACACACACACACACACACACACACTGCCTGGAGCAATGTTTATTCCCTTCCTCTGTCAACACTGTCCCCCGGCTGTTTAATCCAGAGAAGAGATAATTAGCCCATGGCTAATTCAGAACATAGCATGGCCTTAAGCAAACAAGCTATTCATAGTAGATCAATTAAGCCGTTCCCCGTGACTTTTAGAGCCATTAAGGATATGGAGTCTTCCACTTGCAAACCCTCAGTGGTGTGAAGCTATATAGAGAAAACCAAAGTAAATGCAGAATCTGAAGGTGTTTGAGTCTGTAACAATCTGGGTTCTTTGAGACAAAAGTAACAGGCCCTGAGCCAAAACCATGAACAAAATAAAATTTAAAAAGAAAGAAATTCATTTTGAAAAAAAAAAAAAAACAAAAAACAAATAAGGGGTAGAGAGATGGCTCCACATTTAAGAAAGGTCACTGTTCTTACAGAGGACCAGAGTTCCGTTCCCAGCAGCCATGTCATATTACAACTGCCTCTAACTCCAGTTCCAGGAGATCCTCAGACACCAGCACTCATACACACATACACGCATGTGCATGCACACATACACACAGAGAGATAAATCAAATCAGCATTGGAACTTAGAAAAGAAGCAACATACATGGTAATAAACAGAGTCTCCCCTGACGTGAGGTAAGGTGTCTCCAGGACTGTATGCTACGGATGCTGAACAATGTCACCAAGAGCTGAGCCTTTCCCCCATTCTGCTTTGGTTGCTTAGACATCATGCTTGGCTTAGCCCAGTTACCGGGGTAGATCATTTAAAATATTCAAGAGTAAGACAGGCCAAGGCAGTAGTTACAACCAACACAACCTCCAGATTCATCATGGAGTCACTTGCAAAGATCCCTCAGGACTCAGAAGCTGTCTCCAAGCCTGTTCAGCTGTTCATTCCATCAACATTCCTTCCTCCCCAGCCCCAAACTTCACTTGAGTCGGACGTAAATAACCATGGTCTTCCAAGGTACTTTAGTCGGGCGTCTTGTCATGGCAGCCAGGAAAGCACCCAAGACACGAGCCATAGTTTAACAATGGAGCAGGGGGCTGGAGAGATGGCTCAGAGGTTAAGAGCACTGACTGCTCTTCCAGAGGTCATGAGTTCAATTCCCAGCAACCACATGGTGGCTCACAACCATCTGTAATGAGACCTGGTGCCCTCTTCTGGCCTGCAGTCACATATGCTGTATATATAATAAATAAATAAATCTTAAAAAAAAAAATGGAGCAGGGAACCCAGCCCCAAGCTCATCAGCTCCTTCTGCCATCGCGGCAATGGTGAGCTCAGAAATGGTGAAAGACAGTGTAGTGCGTTATGAGGCTTTTGCTAGCAGTCCTGAGAAAGACATAACTGCCCGTTTCTCACTAGACGCCAACTAAATAGGTAGCCTCGTGGAGCTAGGGACAACTTAGAATCACAGAGCTCAAGACAGACTGTAAACGGAGTCAACCCAGAAAGGGACGAGGTGACTCCAGGGCCCTTCTTGTGTATCTTTGCATGGGAGCCAAGATCCCCAGGGTTGACGTGTTGACCAGCCCGGTCAGGAGTCCCACATTCTAGCAGACTCTCACCTCTGGCAAAGCCCGGGACTAAGGAGCAGAGAGACGATGACTGGACCAACCTCTGAGCTCAGGAGGAGGCTAATAGGCAATATCACAGTTCTCTCCTGTGAACGATGGCATAAGACTCCGGCTAATTTGGGGGAGGCCAGGAGCCTCTCAATTCCCAGCATGCCCCTGGCCCATCAGAATGGCTCTATGTGTAGAATTTCACTTTCTAAGAACACATAGCAAGGAAGGGAATGTGCGGGCTGTTCCTTCAAAGGGGAAATGTCTACTGACTATTTTTCTAGATAGAAAGCACTCTTTGTTCTTAGACAGCATGTCTGCATGGTGGGGCCCCAGATTACCTAAATTCCTCCCTTTGCTGCTAGGTGAGTTAGTTTGATCATACCAGCATGGAACCAGAAAAGAAAGAAGTAAGCAACCTGCTGAGTTTTTCCAGTTAATACCGAGGTCAGTAGGAGTCCCTGTCTCCAGGTCTGCGGAGCTCGCTGTAGGTAAAGATCATTGGAGCCGGGACAGACTGCAAGTCTTACCATATTATTCTAAATTAACTCTCAGGAGACATGGAGACCCTCCCTGACCCAGACTACTGCCTTTCTCCAATCCCACTTCTCCCAGTCTCTCTCTTAACAGCCTGATGATAACCTTGGAGGTGATCATTACAGCAAGCTGTCTACTTTTCTGTGTGTTTTCTCACACTGTTCCTCTGCCCAGATGTTTCTCCAGGCTGTATTCTGTAGTTGGAAAGTTTCTCTGGTCCTGCCCAGCCCTGCAGCCGTTTATAAAAGAATCACTCAGAAGCTTATATTAATTATAACTGCTTGGCCATTAGCTCAGGCTTATTACTGACTAGCTCTTACACTTAAATTAAGCCATAATTCTTATCTATGTTTAGCCACGTGACTTGGTACCCTTTCTCAGTTCTGCCTTGTCATCTTGCTTCCTCTGTGTCTGGCTGGCGACTCCTGACTCAGCCCTTCCTCTTCCCAGAATTCTCCTCTCTGCTTGCCCTGCCTATACTTCCTGCCTAGCAACTGGCCAATCAGTATTTTATTTATCAACCAATCAGAGCGACACATATCCACAGCATACAGAATGACATCCCACAGCAGTATCCTATTGCTATGTCTAACTTCCAAAACCATCTCACATGCCAACATCCTCCCCACTGATAGATCCCTCCTCTCCACTCCACCAATGATCTTCCAGTTCTGAATACCCATGGCTGTTACATCTGCCACCCCATACCTAACTCCTATACATCCTTTAACGTTCAGTTCCACAATCACCTCCTCCAGAAAGCCTACCTTGATGCTCCCAGACTTACCAGAACCTATCAAGCTTCATGCCTTGTATATGACTCTCGTCCACTAAGACCTTCATGTCAGGTTCATTATCACAATGAGAATGTCCCCTGAGTCCCCAGAGGACCCATCACACAATGAAGATAACCCCTGTGAGTGTCATGACCATCTTCAGTGTCAACTTGACTAGATTTAAAATCTAGTCACATTTCTAGGAGTGATGGTGAAGGTGTTCCCAGAGAGCTTAGCTGACATGTGAAGGCCCACCCTGAATGTAGGTGGCACCACCCCGTGGTCCGGGGTCCTGGAATGAGTCAAAAGGAGAAAGTGAGCTGGAGGATAACCTTCATGACTGTGGACACAATGTGACCAGGAAAGTAACTAATGCAGGAAACTTAACTGGGCTAAAAATCTTGCCAACTGGGATACTCTCTTAGAGACAGACATGCTCACAGTGATGAACACAGAGGCATAACCCACACCCTGTGTGGACAGAATCAGGGAGCCTGACACAGTCATACACTCAGCCTACTGCTCTGGCTCTTTCCTGGCATCATGGGAGTTTGTCAGCTTGCTAAGTAAATAAATAAATAAATAAATAAAGTAATATATGCTGAACAAGACAGTTGGCACAAAGTAGAAGGTGCATAATATGAACAAGGCATATTCTTGTCCCCCAAGGTCCCATATTGACACACATAAGCGCAGTACGTGAGTCTGCAGAGTAGACCAATGGGTGTGAGCTTTGCCTGGAGGAGCTGAGAAGAGCTTTGCAGATGAGGCAATATTTGAACCTGGCCCCACAGGACAAAGACAGACAGGGGGCAATCTGGGCAGAGGCACCAGAGAAGGTCAGCTAGAATGGGCATGTCATGTCACATCTGGAGGAAGGCATGGACCTAGCTGACTGGTACTAGAGTCTTCAGAGAAAATGAAGGATGACGTGAGGAGAGAATGTAGTATGGCTTCTGGGGGGAGGGGCTTGAACACTACACTAAAAGGTGACACCTTGACTTCATAAGCACTGGGGAGGCTTGAACAGCCTTCATAAAAACCGGGATCCGAGTTCAGGACAGACAAGGGGACAAGGAGATGCATCAGAAATTATAGCTCTGGTTAGTGAGGGTGACGAGGACCTGGTCAGGGTTCTGTGCTGGAAGAGAGAGAGATGGCTTGAGAGACATTGTGGGGGCGGGAGTGCCAGGAGCCAAGCCTGTTCAGCATCTTGAATCCTTCCAGATCCCTTCTCCACGCTACCCACATGGTCGCCCGCTCCCCAGCAGATTCTTCTCCCCCACCTTGGCTGTCAAATTCTAAGGCAAGGCAGTTCCAAATGCTGACTACATCTTCCTTGGCCCATCTCAGCTTTTGGCAAATGAAATGGTGCCATTCCCCAGAAAGCTTTTCTTGAACTTCATATAGTTAGCAAAGAGAGAAGTGTTAACGGTATGATCTGTTCTAATCCCAGCCCTAACACTAACCCAGCTTTTTTTCACTCCCTCGTGCGCTTGCCAAAGTCAAAAGAGAAGGCCTGGGCCAGACACAAGTCATTTCAGCTGAACAAGCACTCCGAGGGTCACAGAGCTGCGAAATCTGCAAAATGTTCTGCCGCTTCGGAACTGGCTTGGGGCTGTTGGTGGAGGGCCACGCGGGCGACAAAAGGGAACCTGCATGGTGTCTTTCTTTGATAAACAAATAACACACAGTTGATGCGGAATTAAACCAGAGACAAATGTCCTTCACTCAGAGAATGGGGGGAGTGGGAAGGTGCGATCTCGGACTGTTCCCCTTCTAACACGAGGCAGAAATAACGTTTTACCAGCAGTGGAAGAAAGACCAAGGGCTGAAGAACACACAATGTCCACTTTTTGTCCACTTCTTTAAAAAACACTCTTGTGTTTAATCTCCCCAACAAACCTATAAAGCAGGTGTGTTCTGTCCGCGCCCCAGAAGAGGACGCTGAGGTTTGAAAGAGGCATTTGCTCAAAGAGAATGTGTGAGCAAGCTTTGCTGAAACGCGGACGGCATAGAAGTACCCTTGCTTTAAGAAAGGGTTTGTTTGCATCTGGAGAGCTTGCAAAGGACATTCACAGGCATCTGTGCTCAGGATGGCTGGGAGGGAGACAGCGATGCGCCACGGAGACATCGGGGAACTGAGAGTCGACGAGGGGTCTGACAGATGGAAAGTGAGACTTAAACAGAGAACTAAGTCCAGATCCCATTTCCTTCTCGTGGGGGGAGGGAGCCTCTGTCAGAAACAAGGGTGACATAAGAACTCTGTGAGTTCGAGGCCAGCCTGGTCTACAGAGTGAGTTCCAGGACAGCCAGGGCTAGAAACAGAGAAACCTTGTTTCAAAAAGAAAAGGAGAGGAGAGAGAGAGAGAGAGAGAGAGAGAGAGAGAGAGAGAGAGAGAGAGAGAGAGAGAGAGAGAGAGAAGCACTGCACTGGTGAACTCCTAGCAGCTGAGAGTGTCTGCTCAAGGCTTGTCTGAGATCAAGCCAGTCAACACTCTAGCGTGGAGTGGAAACACATTCTTGAGCTCTCACCCCTAAGAAGCCATGGCCAGTAGACAGCTTTGGGGGAGGGAGAGTCTGTTTTCTTGAATGCTGTGGCTATGGGTGAGCTGGCCATGCTCCAGCAGATGACACCACATCCAGGAGTATGTGAGCAGCACAAATGCAGCCAATGGGTTACTAAAAATAAAAAGGACAGGAAGCTGCGGGGGGGGGGGGGGGGGGTACATAGGTAGAGTGGATCAGGAAGGAATGGGGTGTAAATATGATCAAAATAATTGTATGAAATTTTCAAAGGGTTAATTTTTTAAGTGAGAGAACAGGCTGGGTGTGGTGGCTCAAAAGTACTTAGTCACAGCACTGAGGATGAAGGCAGAAGCGTAGTTACAGGTTCAAGGCCAGCTTAGTCTACAGAGTAAATCCTAGGTCAGCCATGGCTGCATAGTGAGACACTATCTCAAAAGGACAGGAAGAGGAGAAAAGGAGGAGGAGAGGGAGGAGGAGGAGAAGCCAAGAAGCAGAAAACAAAAGAAGTGGCCGTGTGAGAGTGATGTTGAGTACTAGAGGAGCTGCTGGTGACGAAAATGGGGGGGGGGGTGCTGCAGGGTACGTGGAGTAAGTGCTGCTAGCCAGGGACAGGAATTCGGGGACTACCCATCTCTCCATCCAGAAGTGCAGGATGGTGGTGGCCTGACCAGTCAGAGGACCACAGAGCTGCTGGAGGGCGGAGATGATGGCCAGGAGGGTTCAGTTCCCAGCCTGTAGGTTCTGCATGGGGCTGCCCTCCCCATCTGAGAGAGCCAGCCTTAACACCTGCTGCAGCCCTACTCAGATAGGCTTTCCCACTCTGCCGCCTCACCCCGCACTTCCCTGCCCGTCACTGCCCCATCTTTTCCACTTTCTAAACAAGACACCCAATGTGAGCAGGGCAAAGCACATTTAGTAGGTGAAGAAAGGCCGTCTTCTCCTCACTCCCCTCTTCTCAGGACGCGCTCTGCCCAAACTTGCCGGTGCAAGAATGGAAAGGGGGGGGGGAATTATTTCCGATCAGGGCCACTTTAGCTTTACGTCCAAAACGACGAGCAAGCCATTCTTTTTTTTTTTTTAATCATTTCTAGTAATTGTTTTATTTCCTTGAAACATCCTATTGCAATTGTGGCTACCATGAGCCTGTAACTTCTCATTTCCGGATCCAGATATGAAAAATGTAGCTGTTGTTCGCAGGAGAAAGCCAGCACTAGATGATCTCCCGCTCCCCCACCTCACCCCGAATATGGCAAAAATCAGGGAAAAGAAAATGAATGTTCAGGAGGTTAGAGAGACGGCTCAGAGGTTAAGAGCACCGGCTGCTCCTCCCTAAGTCCTGAGTTCCATTCCCAGCAACCAGATGGTGTCTCACAGCCATCTATGGTGAGCTCTGATGCCCTCTTGTGACGTAAAGGCGTACATGCAGATAGACACTCATATACATAAAGTAAATCTTAAAAAAGGAAAGAGAAGAAAATGAATGCTGATACACCACAGGATAATGGACAGCCAATAAGCTTTGGAGCAGTGATGCACTCTGCCACTAAGGACAGCTCTGAGCTGACGCCCCCTCATCGAGTACAGCCAATGAGGAGCCAGTGAGGTAAGCCATGAGAGCGTTAATTAGGTCTTTGGCAGGTAAGTTACCTGCAGCAGCTCCCAGGCACCCCAGCTGGTGGGCACACGCACCCCAGGTCAACCTGTGAGCTTCCACGGGGACCAAGAAAAGAGTAAGGCCGAGGAGTTGGCTGAGGGTTTCGAAGAGAGGTCCTTTTTTTTTCTTGTTGTTTTGTTTGTTTGGTTGATTGTTTTTTGGGTTGTTTTTTTTTTTTCTAAGCGGAATACACTTAAATGTACAACCCTCCTGTCTCAGCCTCCCAACTGTAACTAAAGCCACGTACCTTTGTGCCCAACAAATCTCCCCTTCATTACACATTTGTTGTTGGTGGTGGTGGGTTTTTTTGTGGTTGTTTGCTTGTGTGGTTTTTTTTTTTTTTTTTTGGTTTTTTTTTTTTTTTTTTTGGTTTTTCAAGACAGGGTTTCTCTGTGTAGGTTTGGAGCCTGTCCTGGAACTCACTCTGTAGCCCAGGCTGGCCTCGCACTCACAGAGATCCTCCTGCCTCTGCCTCCCCAGTGCTGGGATTAAAGGCGTGCGCCGCCGCCGCCGCCGCCGCCGCCGCCGCCGCCGCCGCCGCCACCACCACCACCCAGCTCATTACACATTCGTATCCAAGTGTCAATCTGATTTGATTGAAATGTAAAGAAGTAGATATAGGGGTGGCCTGAGCAGCCTGGTTCCCTAAACTGATGACATCAAGGAGGACAAGCTCAACTCTAACTCCAAACAAAAATAAACGTTATTTATTTATTTATTTATTTATTTACTTACTTACTTATTTTTAAGATAGGTCCCACAAAGCCTAGGCTGATCTCAAAATTGTCATATGGCCAAGAACAATCTTAAATTACAGGTGTGGCCAACCATACACTCTAACAACTGAACTACATTCCCAGCTCCCAAAAAGTCTATTTCTTGCCAAAAGAAGGCCCAGGAAAACTACACCGTCTACCCCACCCCACCCTCACTGGTAGCTCCCGGAAAGGATCCAAGCACACTGGAGTTCCGGCTAGCCAAAAGCACCACTTTTGGAAATCGAGGGCAGCGAAACTCTGATTTTCATGTTAAATTCCCATTCGGCCTCAGAAATGTTAAAAATAAACCTTCACCTGCATCTGATTTTCTTTTGTTAGCATAGCCATTGTTCCTGAACAAAGAGGTAGCAGGGGCCTCTTAGGGCATTTCACAGAGTTCACCCCTGAGACCAGATTGGAGGGACACAGATGATAATGGACAGAGGACCAGCAGGAGTGTCTTGGGGATCAAAAGCTCTTCAGAGCTTCCAGGCTCCTGAGGGTGGACCCGGGCCCTGCAGTTTGCTCTGCCCACAACCCTACATGGTTCCCAGAAAGAGATTGGGGTGGTGGTGGTGGTGATGCTCAGATTTCCCCCTAAGCAGCTTGGTATCGAGTGGGGTCCTGGAGTCTTTCCTCTCTCTGGTTTGCAGCTGAGGTTCCCATTGCACGGAGAGGTGATTTACAATGGGAAGAGAAATGCCAGCCTAGGCACTGTAGAACTGATCCCTCATGCTGGACACTGCGTTGCTATGGACAGGATTGAGAGCTGGAGAATCAGGTTCACTCAAGCGAGTTACTTTTAGTTGTGTGACCTCATGCAGATTTCTTGACCTGCCTCAGCCTGCTTCCCTCTTTGTAAAGCAGGCATAAGCTGATACATTGGCAATGAGAATCACTGTGATAAACAAAGCATAATGCAAATTGCCTTTAGTACTATGGACATTTATTTCTGGCTCAAATCAAGTTCAAAGTAGGTATTTCTAATTTGCGGGACCTTTTTATTTTTCATTTTCACTATTTCCAGTTGTGCCTATGTACATGAAACACCTGGGGGCAAGTGCCTGCTGAGGGGGCCCGGAAGCATCGGTTTGCCCTGCATCTGGAGTCACAGGTGGACGTAAGCTGCCTGACGCCGGTGCTGGGAACCAAACTCGGGTCCTCTGGAAGAACAGTACACGTTCTTAACTGATGAACCATCGCTGCGGCTCCTTAAAGAGATGACTTTTGTGTGGGGGTGGGGGGGTGGGGGGAGAGGTTATCTTCAAGATGGAATTTAGGTAGCTGGGGCCACTGTCCCCTAACGTAACTTTCTGTATGCGTCAGTCCGGAGCCATGGAAGATGACGGAGCCGTGCACAGGCCTTCAAACATCCTGCACCGTTTCTCATCCGTGGAGCATCTGTAAGTCACACAGCTGCAGCTCGCTTCAGAATGCACTAGGAAGTGAGGCCCAGCTGTGCGCCAGGAAGCGCAGACACTGTCTCCCGAGTCTTGGCTGCGCCGCTGGCGCACACACACTCATGCTGAAAGAGAAGAGGCTGACCTGAAACGCAGACCACAAATGAGTAGCTGTCCCCTGGCTCCTCCTCTTCCACCGTGGCCAAGGGCTTGTCCTTTGTCATGACACAGACATTAGCTGCAGCTGCCCAGCCCCTGCAGCCCAGCCCCTGTAGCCCCGTGGTCATAGGCCCACACTTCCGCCAAAGAGCGGGTTCTGCCATCCTGTTGTGACTCCTTGCCCTGATCAGGCCACTTCCCACGTGATACCCACAGTCCCCACTCGGCCAGCCTGGGAAAAACGGAGTTCCAAGGCCAATCATAAAACCCCATGTTGTTGCCTCTTAAGGAGCCTCGTGTTGCCAGAGCTAGCCCAGGTGGAGGGCTGCCCAGGTGGATGGCTACTCAGCTGCTTTCTTTCTAAAAGTGTCTCTGTGCAGCCTCTATCAAATTCAGAGCTGCAGGGGTGCCTGGGGTGGAAGGGGATGGAGGAGGGTGGAGATGGTAGCTGAAGCAGGGCCCACAACAATAAAGCAAAGAGCCCAGCTCCGGGGCTCTGTGTTCTGAGCCCATGAGGCAGGGCCATGAAGCCCTCTGTCCACACTGAAGGCTTCTCCTCCTGAGGGCTTCTTCTGTGTGGGCTGAGAGTGTGCTAGATGGAGACTTTTCAATAAGCAGTTCCCTCTCCGGGGACTTCCACATTAGCCACAAACATAGCTCTTAGTCTAGTGCCAGACCCAGAGAAGATTCCAGGCCACAGAGGTGATTGAGAGCCTAGAAACAAGAGACCCAAAGGTCTATAATACGCTCTACATATCTCCTTTGACTCTGTTCCCCAAAAAGCCCTGAAAAAAAAAAAAATCTACCTGGAATGAGGCTCAAGCAACTCTTTCTCAGCTAGACCTGTCCTGCCATCTAGTGGCAGGCACCCGGAAGTGGTAAGGCCTAGACACAGGTGGTTAATAAGGCAGTCAGGGAGGTCAAGGTTGATAGTCAGGTAGGGATCACCGGGAGTAGGTCAGGTCACGGCACATCAGAACTCAGGGTGGGGTGGAGCGCTGTGAAGGAGTCTGGGTCAAGAATGGTCCTGTTTCTCCGTCACTTCCTTCTGACAAGTACCATACAAAGGGCTTTTCCTCCCCTCTGCATTTTGGCTCCCCCTGCAGTCCTTGTGAGGGGGCAGAACGGAAGCCCAGGGGTCAAAGAGCGTGACCAAGTTCACTTAACCTAGCAATGAAATCCAGGATTATCTGACTCCACAGCTAGGGATTCTGGGAAGGATTCTAGAGTCTCCAGTGACACCCTTCTTAGCAGAGCGTAGGGGCTCACACCTATAACCCCAGCACTAGGGAAACAGATGTAAGGATTGCCTCAAGTTCAAGTCTGCAGAGCAAATTCTAGGACAACCATGGGTACGAAGCAAAACCCCCTTCCTCTGTCTCTGCCACCACCCATGTCCAAACACGAGAGGCTCTCTGCTGGAGCTCACTGCGTGTCATGGCTCCACACCTACCTGCGGGGTCCCTTGGGTCCCCAAGTCTGTAGCCTAAACCGCTCCTGTAACAGGCCCCCAGGCCTCAGCACAACTGACTCCATGATCAAAGTTCCACTCAGGCCATAAAACTCAACATGTAGACAGCATCACCTACCAAGACGAAAACAAAGGCCAGCCCATCAAGGTCCACAGTTCTGGGGAAGTCTGTAAACGTACTAACCTTGATTTTCGGCTTCTGACTACCCCTTCTGGCTAACTGTTCTTGTTAACTAAAGTATGTCAACCCAGGGTGTGATTTTTGTGCTTAAAAGCTCACCATGAGAAAGACTTGGGGGCTATCCTGGGATACTAAACACCCAGTGTAGTCATTGGCCAGCTAGTAAAGACTTGATTGTCTTAAATCCATGCCCAAGCAGTCTTCTCTAGTGGAAACCCTACAACGCTCCCCAAAGAAGCCTTTGTCACTTTGGCCTGGAGACTAATTCTCTCTCTCTCTCTCTCTCTCTCTCTCTCTCTCTCTCTCTCTCTCTCTCTCTCTTAATGAGACAGGGTTTCACTCTGTAGCTCTGTGGCCTGTGACCTTGAACTCACCACACTGACCAGGCTAGCCGGGAATTCAAAGTGCAACCCCGAGTCCTGAGATTAAAAGCACCCCAATCCCTGGCCATCTTCAAATGTCTTAGATTGATATGTGAAGTTCTTTTCCCTACCTGCTGAATGAGCTAGAGATCCCTAAAGCGGACGATCTCACTGCCTCTGTAAAGCCTGGCTGGGCATCCTAAAAGTACTTACGCTCTTATAGAGCAGTGGAAGTTGGCCTGTGACTGCCCCTGCCTTGTCCCAAATAGGAAGAAGCCACACACCATTCTGCTGAACATGAGAGTTATTTAAGGGATCACAGCCATTCTTCCCACATGGCCCACCCAGATGAGTAATAAATCACCTATTTTTAGTTTAGTTTGGGTTTCTTTTTCCAACTTCAGCAATGCATCTAGACCTAATTCCTGTGCTGAGTGCTTAAAGTAGCACCGAGAAGGACGATCCCAGAACTGAAATGTCTGCAGAAAGGCTGCTTGCCGTCTTGAAGGCCTTCAACTGAGTCGGATCCCAGGCCATGATCTCCCTGCAGGCAGACTTTTCTGTCCCTCCTAACCTCTACCTGTGTAGCTATTGGCCATTTAGCCCTTCATTAAACCAATGAGAGCACCCTGGACTACCATCCCCGCTCTTGCTTGCTCCCAGAAACATGTGTCCCATGCATTAGGGAAGTCAGGGTCCCCTGCCTCTGCAGAAATAGACCACCCCAGGCCCTTCAAGTTGTAGTTGCTAGTTTTTACCATCCCTGCGATACCAACCTTTGTTTCTCTTTATTTTTTGTGACTTTTAGAGACAGAGTCTTTTGTGAAGGAAAACCCTGTACAGCAATTCCTCCTGGACCCCCGATTAGGCACAAACCACACCCAAACACCAGTTTTCACAGAGAGATCCTATGTTAAGGAGGGAAGAAAAGTTCAAGTGGCTGCTTTCTGACTCAGGCAGCAAATGACCTTGCAGGCGTGATTTTTAAGAGGAGGAAAGGGGGAGGTCTGTGTTAGAATGGGCTGGGATGCGGTGGTAATGGGATCGGGGATGAGGAAGACGGGGAAAGGCGCCAGGAAAGGAGAAAAGGGTGTTGGTCCCAGAGGGACAAAGGACTGCCTCTGGATAGAGGGGAGGCAGATGGGGCAGAGGGGATGGGGAGAAGGGCAAGGCCTGCCAGAGCCACATGCTGGAGTGGGCTATGTATTGTTATGTATTCCAGGCCTGCTCCAACTTGCTATGTAGCCAGGAACTGCCTAGAACTTCTGGTCTTCCTGCCTCCACCACCTGAGTACTGGGATGACAGGGGTGCACCACCATGTCCGGTTTATGTGGTGCTAGGGATTGAACCGAAGCCAAATAAATTGCTATGTAATTGACTTTACTATCTTGCTCAGTCAACATTTATTGATCACTTATATGCCAGGAGTTGGGGGGTTGGTGAGAAGAAGACAAGATCACTGAGCAAGTGGAGTAGTGTTAACAGCAATTGTGTGACAGTTTCTTCTGAAATTGACATATCCCCTCCTACAGAGAAGCTGCTTGAGCAGGAAGGCAAACAACTCAAAATGACTTCAGGAAGTTCCTGAAACTGACCAGATTCACTAGGCCCCTTCCTGCCAGAATAAACAATAAACACCCGGAGTCCCTCTCAGAGGGAGCTCAACTGAGCTGCAAAGAAGACACACTCAAACAAGCCAAGCTGCAAACTCTTGAGACCAGACCGACTGCCTGGAAGATGTAGGTCATTTGGAAAGGATTCTGTTCAACCTATTAAGCTGCGTGCAGGCTGTGCAGTGAGCTCCAGGTTCCCGGCTTTTGTAAGCTGTCAACCATGCTGGGGTGGGCTTTAGTAATGCAGCTGTCTTTGAGTTATTTATGCTCCCGTAAGTAACTCCTCATCCACACTCCTGTAAGTAACCCCAATAAAAGTCATGGTTCACCAAGTTGGACATTGGTGGTATTCATACTTTGGTCTGTCTTGGGCTCCCTATCTGGGGTGAGTAGACCTGTGTGTTACATCTCCCCAGAAAAAGTTTTGTCCCAGAACACCTGCCATCTCAGCAAGTGGGAGGGTGGAGGCTGGAGGATCTGGTGTTGAAGGTCATCCTTGCTACGCAGGAAATCAAGGTCAGCCTGGGCTCCTGTCTCGAAAGAACAAAACAAATACAAGTCATTCATCGCCAGAAGAATAGCAAATAAGACAATTAAGTATGGCATGGAAAGTGCTAACCCTGAGGATACACCTGAGCTAAGAGCTCTTCTTTCCTCATTTCTCACGGTCCTTGGCAGGCCTCACCTCCAGCTCCCTGCCCTCACCCTTGGCAGATGCTCTGGAGCCAAATGGTTAGATGGCTACTTCAACTCTGGGCTTGTCATAAATGTAGCTAAAAACTTAGAAAGTGCCGTATCATCCTTAGCCAATGGACCACATCGGTAAGAAAACACACAGGAGGAGGGAGAAAGCCACAAATGCACCCCCCCACCCCACCCCCGCCCCCCCCACCCACCCCCACCCCCCGCTAAAACATGGATTGCAGAATTGTGAAGATGCAGGGCAGCTGATGAGCGAATGATGATAAAATGGGTGGGTCAGTGAATGAATCAGAGTGATCGCACGATCTTGAAGCAAAGCTGAACTGTAGAGGTTCTTAGTCTTTTCTTATGGTTCAGGTCTTGGTCTTTTGAGGCAGGGCCTCACACTGTAGCCCAGGCTTGGCTGGAATCTACTATGTAACTCAGACTGGTCTTGAACTCTGGGCAGTCCACCCGAGTCTTGAGATTATAGGTGTGTGCCCCTCTGCCTGGTTGAATTTGAGGACTAATGCTCATGCTTGTCCACTGAATACAACATTCCCCAGAAAGTTCTATTGCAAGTTTTTTTATTTCATAAAAAAGTGTGTGAGAGCCGGGTGGTGGTGGTGCACGCCTTTAATCCAAGCACTCAGGAGGCTGAGCCAGGCAGATCTCTGTGAGTTCAAAGCCAGCCTGGTCTACAGAGTGAAATCCAGGACAGCCAGGGCTACACAGAGAAACCCTGTCTTGAAAAACCAATAAAAAAATTATTGAAAATGGAGTGAGCATAGAGCTTTGTGCTATGATTTTATGTAGGTTCTTAAGAGGAAGAGAGCTGGTAAGGAACAGGAGTGAGACTCCCATTGAGTTGTTAGTCTGGGGCTTTCTGCGGGATTTACAGACCAGCATTGGGATACGGCTGGTCGGTCCAGCTGTGTCACTAGCAATGTCCAGGTGCCTCTTGGTTTCGGTCAAATCTTCATTTATAGCTTCTCAGTGCTCATTTAGGTTCTGTCAGAGGCAGGAACAATAAGGACAAACCCGATGAGAAGCCGGAGCTCCCTCCTGGCATTCTTGGCCTCTGACCAAGACAAGACAAGAACATGTCAGGCTTGTATCCAAAAGCAAGAATTCGGGACTGAGAGATGGCTCAGCAAGGAACGGTGATTTCCAACCCTGCCCACCAGAGTTTGATCCCTGGAACACACGGAGGTGGAAGGAAGGGGCCCACTCCACAGAGTGCTCCCAACCTCCGTGTGCTTTGTGGCGCACACACACACACATACCCACAATCACTAATGTTTGGAAGGAGTCTGGTGGAAGATCTCTTTCCTAATCCCGCCCCTTCAAAGCCGGCCAAGCACAGCTCCTCCCCCAGAGAGGCTCAGGTTGACTCCCACACCACAGGGTATATAAGCAGCATCCCAGAAAACAGACTCCTCTCTGTGGGGGGCCCAGGGAATCGCCTGGGAGCACTTTACCCATTAAACCTGGGTGTTCCAATTTGGTCTGATTCAGTTTGTTGCGATGGCATGGCAGAGAGGCCTTCAGGGGGCCTAAAACTTATCAACCAATAATAATTAAAAAAAAAAAAAAACAATTAGAACTACTGCCTTTAGGGTCCCTGCACTAAAACTGCATGGCCAGTTTTCAACTCTCTCTTCTCATCACATGCAGCATAAAACCCTGCATGTAATCTTCGGCCATCTTTGAATATTACAATAGTTTGTGTAGGGTTAAAAAGTCCAAGCTCCCTTCCAGGTTTTGAAAACCCACCAATCCCTGAGCCCACCCAAGCTCAGGACTTGAAATTCCACCAATCTTCACCCCGGAAAGCTCCACCTCCCCGGAAGCTCTCTGTGAGCCCGCCTCCACTCAGTTCTCTGCTGCTTCTCTCCCAAGCGGAGGCAGCCATCCTCTTGTGTCTTTCCCAGTAAATCTCTTGTGTGAGGTTTGTGGTGCTGGGTGACTTTGTGGTATTTCTTGGCTCTCAACCTCCAGGATACTGTTCCCCTCGGAGCTGCAACACTTGCATGGAGGAAGCCTCCCTCTCCCCTCGGGGCTGTAACACTGGTATTGGGGAAACCTTTCCCCTCAGGGCCATAACACTTACATTTTGGAAAAATTGTATTGTGGCTTAGTATATACAACTTAAAACTTGCCATTTTAAGCATACAATCCATTGGCAATAATTACATTCACAATATTGTGTATCTGTGGCCTCTGTTGTCCAAATCTTTTTTCTTTAATCAACTTTAATAGAAACCCTGTAACCATTAAGCAGTGACGCACTCCCTCCCTGCCCCAGTCTCATGTCTACTTTTTCTATCTCTTTAAGGTACTCGTCTAGATAGTTCTCATAATTGGAATCATGCATCTTGTTCTGTCTGGGTTTTTTTCCAATTAGTTCAATGTTTTCAAAACTCAGCATGTTGTTGTATACATCAGTACTTCATTCCTGTTTTAGGGCTAAATAATATTTCCCTATACATAAAACACTGTATTTGTCTGTTCATCTTTTGATGGTCATTTAGGTTGTTTTTCATTTGCTGAAAGTTTTGAGAAAACCAAGCTCCTAGGGAAATTTCAGAAGGGGATCCCTCATTCAGAAGAAAGCTGAGTGACCTCCCATTTAAGGGAGATGTTCTGAGTCCCTGACAACTTGGATCTTGGACAGAAAGATCTGGAGTAGGCAATGCATTCTGGGACTTCTCAATTCACCACACAGCTCTACCACCATTAATCACTAGCTGGAAAGTTTTAAGAGAATGAAATTGCTGTGTTGAATCTCAACTGCAGTGTCTTTCCTGGAGAGAAAGCATGGAGAACCCTCGGATGGTACAGACAATCATCTCCTCAACCTAGCTGCTCTGAAAAGGGCAATGCTGTGTTGCAAGAACAGCATGATGTGAGGAGACCATGCAGCCTCAAGAGCCGAGGCTCCTCACATGTCCTTAAAGGCTCCCTGGTTCTCTGAGATAAACTGGCTGAAGCTTCTGATTTGGGGGTTCAGACGATGGGTGAGCTTGATGTCCCGGTCGGGTTTCATTTGATAGAAACGAAACATGTTGGCCAGTTCCTCGGCTCCAGGGAATCCCAGCTTCGCATAAGCTTCTGGCGTGATCTTTCAAGAAAAAGGAAGACAGCAGTCAATGTTACGGTTTGCATTTAAAATAGTTTTACATATTCATCTCTGTAGGGATGCAGGCCCACATTCTTTAACTCTGAAATACTTCTCACACACAGTTTGTCAGAAAACTGACTGGTGAACGGATTGGATGGTAAATTCTGATCCAAACTATGTGAAACTATTTATCGTCTTTAAGTGTGCCATTCAGTGGAGATAGTACTTCTCTGCTGAGTTACTGTGATTTGCTCACAGGCTCCGGCCGCAGCCCCTGTTGGTGGTGTTACACCTGACCATGCTGAAGGCTCGACAGTCTCAGGTCCAGGCATCTGGATAAGGTAATTCTGAGCATCTTCAGGGGGCTTCATCTTTCTTTTCTCCCGGATCCCCCCAGCAGGCCCCTAGGATGGTCTGCCCTCCATAGGCATTAGTTCCTCAGCGAGCTGGCTCTTTACTCAGCTGATAGCCCATCTATTTTCTTCTTTCATGGTTAGAGATCTGTTTTGTTTTTTTCCCCTTCAATCATTCCAGCCTCTGCCAGGACCAGACAAGCCCAAACAACAATGGAGCACATCCCATGCTTACTGACATGCCCTCTGTCCTTGACTCCTGCCCGACACTAACTAGAAACAGATAGCTGCCTCTACTGAAGACACGGTATCCTTCCTAATATCTGATCAATATAAGCTGCCTTCCCTGCAGAGATGAGCTGTGACCGTACAGTTCCACTTGGTTTTTTGCTCAATTTAAAAATTTTGTATGGGCCAGGCAGTGGTGGTGCACGCCTTTAATCCCAGCACTCGGGAGGCAGAGGCAGGCGGATCTCTGTGAGTTCGAGGCCAGCCTGGTCTCCAAAGCAAGTTCCAGGAAAGGCGCAAAGCTATACAGAGAAACCCTGTCTCGAAAAAAAACAAAAAAATAAAAATAAAATAATAAATAAAAAAAATAAAAATAAAAACAAAAATTTTGTATGTACTTATGTATATATGTATATATGTGTGTCTGTATCTATATATATATATATATATATCACCCACATATATATGTATGCGTATGCACGCATGTGCAGCACCAGGGTGGGGGGGTCCAAACAACCTGCAGAAGTCAGCTCTCTCCTGTCACCCCGTGAGGCCAGGGGATCAAACTCAGATCATCAGAGTTCTCAGTTGCCTCCTCTGCAAAGCCATCCCACTGGCCCTCCCCTTGTTCTTAGAAAAATATGCATGAGGCCAGGCAGTGGGAGGCATCACTTGGGAGGCAGAGACAGGCAGATCTCTGTGAGTTCGAGTACAGCCTGGCCTACAAAGTGAGTTCCATGACAGCCAGGGCCGTTACAGAGAAACCCTGTCTCAAAAAACCAAGAAGAAAAGAAAAGAACAATGTGTGTGAGAAATAAAAATGTATGGACAACCACAATTGTGTGGCTTCTGTGTCTTGAGGAGCCTGGACTTGGTGTACCTCAGCCTGGCAATAAACTTCCTCCAAATTCAAAACAGATCAATAGATCCATGATTATCATATGACATTTTTTTTGGGGGGGGGGGGGTTGTTTTTTTGTTTTCCGAGACAGGGTTTCTCTGTGTAGCTTTGTGCCTTTCCTGGAACTCACTTGGTAGCCCAGGCTGGCCTCGAACTCACAGAGATCTGCCTGGCTCTGCCTCCCGAGTGCTGGGATTAAAGGCATGCGCCACCACCGCCCGGCTATCATATGACATTTTTAATAATGAAAATTCCTGTTCCAGCTCTTGGAGGACTGCTTTGAGTCTAAGGCTGGTCTGCATTATATAGTGAGTTCCAGGCCAGCTTATCTCAAAGAAATAAAAAAACAGGAGAGGGGAAGAGAAAGAAAATTAAAGAGCAACATATGTGTCCATCAACAGAACAATAAAAACATTATCATATTAATATATTTGAAGAAGTTTAGCAAAATAGAAAAATATTCATAACATTGAGTGAAATGGCATTGAACGTTGTTTTAAGTATAGATAAATAGGTATGTTATATGGGGATAGAGAGATGGCTCAGCATTTAAGAGCACTGGCTGCTCTTCCAGAGGACCTGGGTTCAATTCTCAGCATCCACATGGCAGCTCACAACTGTCTGTAACTCCAGTTCCAGGGGATCTGACACCTTCACACCAATGTACATAAAATAAATTTAAATAAAACACACACACACACACACACACACACACACACACACACGTATGTATTACTTGTACTGGAAAGGGATTGGAGTAAACCAGCAGACCTTGTTATCTGTCAGAGATTAATGGGTGAGTTTTATTTTCTTTTTCCTTTTTTTTTTTTTTCTTTTGAGATGGAGTTTCTCTGTGTAACAGCTCTGGCTGTCCTAGAACTCCCTCTGTAGACCAGGCTGGCTCCAAACTCAACAGAGATTCACCTGCCTGTGCCTCCTGGGTGCTGGGATCAAAGGCGTGTGCCACCACTGCCTAGACATTTTTCTTTTTCATAATTGCTTCAGTTACTCTAATAAGCATTTGTTATTTTTGAAATAGAAAGATAAGGGCTAGAGAGATGGTTAAAAATGCATACTGCTCTTGCAGAAAACCTGGGTTTGGGTCTCATCACTCACACTGAGCCATTCTTCTGGCTTCCCAGCACACCTGCATGCATGTGAACATACAAACACATCACACACACACACACACACACACACACACACACACACACAAATTTTTAAAGGAGCGTTTTTGTTTAATTAGAGAAATATTTAAAACTTTGAGTTTGAAAACAGAATAATGTATGTTAGGAGCATGGAAATCTTTTTAAGTCACACTGTCATCTTGTAACTATGACAACTAACAAATCTCATTAAATAGGGATCTATTGCTGCAGACTTTAAAGGATTTTTGAGATCTGTTCTCTTGCAACTCACTTTTTGAGGGATCCGTGTTTCCCGGGGGTTTGCACGGACAGTTCAGGCAGTCCTGAACAACTGGTGAGAGTCTGGTGGACTTTGCTTACCCTGAATCCCTCAGTCCCACAGGCTCCCCCTCTTTAGAGAAGTTGGGCAGGTTGGAGGCCCGAGGGTACCAAACCGGGAGGGCTGGAGCGCCACCTTGTGGCCAGATGCATTCTTCCCAAAATCAACATAATGCCTAAGCGTTTTTTTGCCACCTGAAGGCGAATGTGGGCTTGCCTTCAAGACAGACTAGAATTAACCGTCAAGACAACAGTATTAACCATCCTGTAGAACTTCCTGCTCCTAGTGCCCCAGAACTTTCGGTGCTAGAGAAGCCTCAACTGCATTAGAAAACAAATAAATGGTCCAAGAACTTCCAGGGACCAGGCATCCATCTAAAATGCTAGGAAGATCCAGAGCCACCCACAACTATGTTCACTCAGTCCTGTAATCATGAATATACCTTGCATCCCATTATGCATATGCCTCCCCTTCCCTCTGTCTCTTCCGTATACAGGTCAAACCATCAAGAGAAAAAGGAAACAGGACCCAATGTGAATGCCCCAGGAGATGGACCACTAGGGAATATATGTATGCACAAGACCCTGCAAGACCTCCCACGAGCCTGCCTTTGAGTTAGGACTGCCTTCTTGGGCTTGGAAGAACTCACTTCCTCCATGAAACTTTGTGTGGTTTCAAAGATACCCTAGTTTCAAAGATACAGCTGTTCTCTTTTGTTTTGGGTTTTGTTTCTTTGTTTTTCAAGACAGGGTTTCTCTGTGTAGCCCTAGCTGCCCTGGAACTTACTCTGCAGACCAGGCTGGCCTTGAGAGATCCACTGCCCCTGCCTCAAGAGTGTAGGAACTAAAGGTGTGTTCATCTGGCTGGAAATATAGTTGTTTTATGTCTTGATTGACACC
This sequence comes from Peromyscus maniculatus bairdii, assembly GCF_049852395.1. Classification (NCBI taxonomy): domain Eukaryota; kingdom Metazoa; phylum Chordata; class Mammalia; order Rodentia; family Cricetidae; genus Peromyscus; species Peromyscus maniculatus. The sequence goes on along the minus strand of NC_134863.1, from coordinate 13,690,918 downwards.
TATCATGGTTTTTCCAGAATAAAAAAAATCTATTAGTGTCCTTACAACTCTTTTTTTTTTTTTTTTGGTTTTTCGAGACAGGGTTTCTCTGTGTAGCTTTGCGCCTTTTCCTGGAACTCCCGGCTGGCCTCGAACTCACAGAGATCCGCCTGCCTCTGCCTCCCAAGTGCTGGGATTAAAGGCGTGCGCCACCAACGCCCGGCTTGTCCTTACAACTCTTAACACCCAACATGAATTGGCAGTCCACACAAAAATCACCACCAACACCCCTCCTCCTGTGAATGGCCGGCCAGGGAGAGAGAGAGAGAGAGAGAGAGAGAGAGAGAGAGAGAGAGAGAGAGAGAGAATTTAAAGCCCCCTACCCAACTCCCCTGTCCAAATGACACCCTACACCAAGAGCTGCTGGTGCTGACATGAATATGCTTTCCATTTCTGAGGGGAATTTGGATATTCAGGAACTGGGGTCAATACACTTTCTTTTCTGTTTTGTTTTGTTTTTCGAAACAGGGTTTTTCTGGGTAGCCCTGGCTGTCCTGGAGCTCGCTCTGTAGATCTGGCTGGCCTCGAACTCACAGAGATCTGCCTGTCTCTGCCTCCCAAGTTCTGGGATTAAAGTCGTAGGCCACCACTGCCAGGCTTCAGTAAACTTTCTCCTGGGGTGGGATGTTGAGACACAGTCTCACTCTATAGCTCAGGTTGTAACTCACAAAAATCCTCCTTGCCCCTACATCCCGAGTGCTGGGATTACGGGTGTGTGAGCCACCACACTGGTGTGGTGAGTTTGTCAACTCGACACAATCTAGAATCACCTAGAAAGTGCATCTCAATGATGGACTGTTTGGATTAGCTTGGCCAGGGGGCATGCCTGTGATGGATTATCTCAATTGGGTCATGTGAGGTAGAAGGCTCACGCTGAATGAGGGAAGGCAGCCAATTCCTTGGCTGGGCTCTGGGCTGAATGAGAAAGAAGAAAACAAACTGGGCACTGGCGTGCAGGAATCAATGTGCTGCTCTCTGCTCTGGACTGTGGATGGAATGTAACCGGCTGTTTCAAGTCCCCACCACTGTGACTTTCCAGCCATGGTGGACTGTATGAGCCAGCTAAGCCCTTTCCCCCTCAAGTTGCCTTTGCTGGGGCATCTTTATTACAAACAAAACGATGACACCCAGGGTAGATAACTCTCTCTTCAAGGGCCGCACATGAAGTCTTGATTGAGGCTTTTGCCAGCCATATGGTTTCTGTTGACTATTATGGTCAGTCATTGCACCCACAGGAAAGGCTCTTCTATCCCGCACCCTGTCAACACCTGTGTGGGGAAATGGTACCCATCCTTCTTCCCACTTGTCTGTGAAGAGCTGTCCTTGCCACATTTTGGACCAGATGCCTCCTAAGAGACTCATGGCACTGTCGGTGATTGACAGCTCACTAAGTGTCCTCAAGAGTCTCTTCAAACCCATTCCTTTTTTTAAGGATTTATTTTATTGTTGATGTGTATGTGGCTGTGTTTGAGGGTGCCCAAGGAGGACAGAAGGGAATGTCAGGTCCCCCCAGAGCTGGAGTGATTGTGAGCTGGTGATTGTGAGCCTCCCAGTGTGGAAGCTGGGAGACACACTCCAACTCTCCGAAAGAACAGCAAAAAGACTCTTAACCACGGAGCCAACCCTGAGCTGAGAGAAACCCATTTCTCGCACAAAATGTCCTCTTGGCACCTACAGATAGTCAGGACGACACAGTTAACACCTGATTGCACTATAAATTCCTCCAAGTTAGCAGTGGGCACAGTACTTGATGTATCCCTACTGTGTGCTCATCACTAAGATAGACTAAATATAGCCTGTCTCATTTTCACAAGGGCACCCTGAGGTGGGCACGGTAGTGCCAATCTACAAGTGAGGAAGCTGAGGCTGGGAGACTAGAATGCCTGTGTTCCCTGCCCCCACCTGCACCTGCCTCCCCAACCCACAGTGAGAGCCAATGAGGGGAGTAGGAACAGTGCGCGGGGTGAAAAAAAAGTTGTACCTTGATCTTCGGATTCTAAATTAGCAAGCCAATTAACCTAAAGCCAACGAGATAAAGCCATAAAAGAAGTGAAGGTTTGTTAGTATAGCACACTCTTTTCATTCTCTTCTGGGAGTCTGGGTTCCACTCTAAATCCACCGACAAATCTAATGAATGTATGGATCAAGGGGATGTTAGCTGAGGTAGCCTCCTGTGGTCACACCGATCACCAGTGAATTCACCTTTGGAGCCAGGCGTGACTGCGGCTGCTGTGATTCCAGCCCAAGGGGGTCTGGGGCGGGGTATTTACATCAAGCTTGAGGACAGCCTGTGCTACTTAAACCCTGCTTGGGCCCATGGCTCAGCAAGTTAAGGCTCTTACCGCCTAGCTAACAACCTGAGCTCAGCCTGTGGGCCACATGTGGTAGAAGGTGAGAACTTGCTGTGGGATAATCCTGTTGTTCACTGTAAACGTGTACTACTCTCATGGGTTAATAAAGAGCTGACTGGCAGATGGCTAGGGGCAGAGAGAATGCTGGGAGGAAGCAGGGCAGAGTCAGGGAGTTACCATCCAGACACAGAGGAAGCAGGACATGTGCAAAATGAGGTCATGAGCCATGAGCAGCCACGTGGCAGCAAGTGAAAAATAGAAATGGGTTGATTTAACTTATAGGAGCTAGTTAAAAACAAGTCTAAGCTATCGGCAGAGCATTTATAATTAATAATAAGTCTCTGTGTGGTTATTTGGGAGCTGGCTGGTGGGACAGAGCTGACCAGCGGTCCTGGTAAAAAACTTCACTACAAGAACTGACTTCTGCATGTTGTCCTCTGACATCCACACACACAATGTGGTATGTGCATGTACACACACACACACACACACACACACACACACACACACACACCAATCAATCAATCAATCAATCAATCAATCAATTTTAAAAATGAAAAAGAAGCCAACCGTGTCTCAAACAATAGAAGAACTCACCTTTGCATCTCGGATATCCTTCCCCAGAGTTCGGGACAGAACGTCAGCGTACTGCTGTACTGTTAGGGCCTCTGAGCTGAGGCCCACAGCCTTGCCTACAAACTCCTCTGGAGAAGCAAAAATGCTAGAGACTATTGCTCCGACATCGGCGACAGAGAGCCCGTCCATTGGTACATCTCCCATGGGCAGTGCTAGTGTCAAAAACAAATAAAAATAAGCTGTAGTATCACGTCCTCGGCAGGTCCTCCACCCCAAGCTAGTCACTTCATCAAGTCTAACCACTTGAACAAGAGGCATGAAAAGCAGCTGCTGTGGGAAGAGGTCACTGGGGGAGCAGACCACAGAAGGCATGGAGGGCATGGACCCATGCAGCCACTAGCTCTCACAGGGCTATAAAAAGCTGGTGGTTCCTTAGGGAATGTCAGCTCTTCCCACCGTAGAGACAGGCTCAGAGACAACCAGTGCTGCAGTCTGAATATTTGGGATCCTGTATGGGCGTGGCCATTTCCTCTTCACTCAGGGCCATTCTAACGCTATGCAGTCTGTGCTGGAGCAGGCTGGCGACCGTCTCCTGGGAGATTATGCTCCCTGGAGACTACTAACTCTGATGATGGGATCCTGTCCTCGACTGCTGCTGAATGTCAGCTAAAACAGCTAGGACTCCTAGTGGTCATCTTATTCAGCTTTCCCAAGAGACATGAGGAAGCTGAGGCCTGAGGACAGCATGCTAACTATAACATGGGGAATGTTATCATGGAGGGCTGGAAAAGCAACCTGTGTGCTGTGGATAATCCTTTTGTACACTGTGAAGATTTGTCACTGTGATTGGTTTAATAAAGAAGCTGACTGGCCAATAGCTGAACAGAATAAGGTTAGGCAGGAGAACCAGAGGAGAATGCTGGGAGGAAGAAGGATGGAGTCTGAGGAGACGCCAGTAGACACCAAGGAAGCAGGACATGTAGAAAATGAGGTAACAAGCCATGAGCCACCTGGCAGAGAGTAGATAAGAAATATTGTTGGACCCCAAAGTTTAGGGTCTCAAGTGGGCGCCCCAAGACCCAGACTCTAGTCCAGTTGATGCAACAGCACGAGGATTTATTAAGCTTCTGTACAGAAGGGCAAACTCTTGTCCTGAGAGCAAGAGTCGCATCTTACTGCAGCTCCATGGGGGCTTTTAAAGGAAAAACCCACAAAAGCCATAAGATTACAATTCCCATACAAGTTCGTTTCATAAGATCATGGTCTGATCACAGAGTGATCACAGAGGGGGATACAATTACGTCAGTGTGCACATTTTTCTTGAAACCTCAAGGGGGGTATCAGGGTGGGAGTGGAGTTTACATACAGGTCACAGTGGTCCTTCCTGGAACACTTGCAACTATCCCAGTCACAGTTGAGCACATCTCTTAACAGAAATCTTTTTACATTGTTACATTGTGGCAGGGGTGGTTGAATAATGGCTGAGTCAGGTTACTAGATTTTTAGTAACTAGATTTTTAGTTTCTCATTTCCTGGTGCTTCAAGTTTCTCCTTTCCTGAGGCTTGGGGGTAAAAGCCTGAAGGGCTAGGGTCTTTCATTATGGGTTAATTTAAATGTAAGAGTTAGCTGAGCTATTGGCCAAGCATTTAAAATTAATATTAAGTTCCTGAGTGATTATTTGGGAGCAGCTACGGTGGGTCAGAAACTTCCATCTACACCTGTGTGCATACCAGGTCCAATGGTGGCCTCTGGGGTGTGCCTGTCACTAGGAAGTGTAAGACAGTTCAGTGGCCCTCTAAACAGGTCATAGGGCCAAGAAAACCAGTGTGTCTACTGAAAAGGGGCAGGAAGTGGGGGATGGAGGGAAAACAGGAGGGGAGGAAGGAGGCAGGAACAGCTGACGGTAGACCTTCCCTGCAACCTGGCATTTACCTAGGGTGTAGTAGCCATCCGAGCTTTTCACTGGCTTCCACACAGTGAGGAAGTTCTCAAAATAAGCTGCCAAGCGGATGCTGGTCATGGGAACACCGATGGACCAGAAATACTCCTCCACTTCCCCCTTCCCATCGAAGTGCAGAACCTTCAGCTTGCCCCCGCTCAACCGATCCACGTTCTCCAAGCCGCTGTAAACCACGTGTTTCAGGCCCAGGCGCTTGGCTGCATCTGCCACCAGCTTTCCCTGAAGGTCAAAATTAAATCCTTTGCACACAAATATACATTTATATTTTTTTCCTAATATCTGCACACCATTTGCATTTTGTGGAGAATACGGAGGAATCCGTATAGTATACACATAAATGTATATTTTCTCACTCTCCTCTCCTTCCCTCCCCTCCCCACACCTCGCTTATGGATTCTCTCTCTTTTTTTTTTACGTTCTAAATTTCCAATTCTCCCTTCCCCTCCTCCCTCCCTCCCTCCCCTCCTCCCTCACTCCCTCCCTCCCTCACCCTCCTCCCTCCCTCCCTCACCCTCCTCCCTCACTCCCTTACCCTCCTCCCTCACTCCCCCTCCTCTCTCCCTCCCCTCCCCTCCTCCCTGGCTCCCCTCCTCCCTCCCTCGCTCCCTCCCCCTCCTCCCTCTCCCTCCTCCCTCCCCCTCCTCCCTCCCCTTCACACTCCCTTTCTTTCCCTCACTGTTGCTGTCTCACTCTTACCTATAAACCCTCTTGTGGCAGTCAGGAGATGTGAAGCTAAGAAGTGACACAGAACTTTAGGTTCAGGTTTGGGGTGTGCATGCGCATGTGCGCGTGTGTGTGTGTGTGTGTGTGTGTGTGTGTGTGTGTGTGTGCGCGCGCGCGCGCACATGAACATTAGAATTAGAATTCAAGAAACACACCAGGCCGTAGTGCCCGACACCTTTTAACTCAGTACTCAGGAGGCAGAGGCAGGCAAATCTCTGAGTTCGAGGCCAGCCAGGGCTACACAGAGAACCCTTGTCTCAAAAAAAAAAAAAAAAAAAAAAACTCAAGAAATACTCTTTTGGTTTTTTGAGACATGGTTTCTCTGTGTAGTTTTAGTGCCTGTCCTGAATCTTGCTCTGTAGATCAGGCTGGCCTTGAACTCACAGAGATCTACCTGCCTCTGCCTCCCGAGTGCTGGGATTAAAGGCGTGCGCCATCGCTGCCTGGCTCAAGAAATACTTTTAAGGGCTGGGGGCAGGTATGGAAACTGCACCTAATAGCACAGACCTGAAATGCCAACTACTTGGGTGCCTGTGGCAGGAAGATCACAAATTCAGTCTTCCTGAGCTACAGATTGAATTCAAACTAGCTGGGGCAAATGGTAAGGTCATGTCTCAAAATAAAAAGTTAAAAACTAAAGGGCTGAGGGTGGAGTTCAGTGGCAGAGCATCTGGCACACGCCCTCCCAGAACCTAATACTGTGACATTCTGAAATTAATCCGGGAAACATTAAGCGGTACGACCAATTCCACAAGCATTCCCAGGACAACTCGACCCATTATTTACTTTCCTGAATTTTGTCATTTCTACAGGTAGCTGATGCTCTCCATAACTTTTTAAAAATTTGATAAGTTTTTCAAATTTACACACACACACACACACACACACACACACACACACACACACATACACATACATACACACAGAGGCAAGAGGAGGGAATTTTCACAGGAAGATAGATCCTGTAATCTAAAAGAAAACAGTTCTAGGCTGGCTGTAATGGCTCACACCTATAATTCCAGCATTTGGAAGGCTGAGACAGGAGGATTGCTGTAAGTTGGAGACCAGCCTGGGCTACTAATACAAAGTCAGCCTACACAAAAACAAAAACAAGTAACAAATGAAAGCCAGTTTGCTGCCTCTGCATGCTGGTTAATACACGGCAGGGTAAGCATTTTCATCTCTCAGCTCCCTAACCTTGAGAAAACATGTTTACGCTGCATGCCTCGTTTTTTAAAACTTGTCAACCTAGCATGTCTCTAACAGTAAAGATGTAGCACATCTTATACATGCACAAAACTCTCTTCCACTGCTGTGCAAAGGCACAATTGCCTTTTTTCCTCATCCCACTGTGTGACTGGGGTGTGATCTCTGCTCAGTGCTACACACACACACACACACACACACACACACACACACACACAGCAGAGCTGAGTCACAGCACATAGTACCGGTTTACACACTTCCCCCACAAACCCTCCTTACCCTGGAGCTATTACTCCATTTACCTGCTTGCTTATTTCTTTTTCTTTGTACCCTTTACTAATTCATCCCCGTATTCTCTGCTTGAAGTATAAATATACTGATCATATTTTATCCTCCCCTTTGCTATCCAAGTAACCTCAATGTATGTGGGGCATCCCTGCCCTCCTCCTGCAAACAGTAATATGTGGAGGATTTCACGGCTGGCTCTATGAAGCGACTCTTCTCAAATACCAACCCTCAGCAAGTACCTAAATTGCATATATTTCCTACATGCCAAGAGAATGTTGCAGAGCAAGGCTTACTGTGGGGCCCAAACTGAGACTAGGACAGAAGTGGGTGGGGGAAGAGGAAGGGACTTCAGGGGGTAAAGAAGGAATGCTTCGGCTCCCACCTGACACACTTCCTTCTCTTTGCTGAGATGGTCCCAGAAGTTGGTCACCACAAAGGCTCCATGGGCCCCTTTCAAGGCCTCTTCCACAGATGCGGCGTCATCCAGGTCACATCTGACCACCTCAGCACCGAGGTCCTGAAACTCTAGGGCGTTTTTCCGAGTCACATCCCTGGTCAGTACTCTCAGTGCGAAATGTTTGTTCTCCAGAATAGACCTGGCCACAGAGCCACCCTGAGCCCCTGCAAGGTCAGGAAAAGAAGAAACACAGGATCAGAAAACAAACAAACAAACAAAAAACCCACTCACTAGAAGATTTCAGCTGCACATGGAGCTATTACTGAAGGACCCCACTTCTGGAGGCACCACGGGGAACTTTAGGTATCCCATGCCTTTCAAACTATCCAGACCATAAGAGGGAGAGGACCAGGAGAGGCTGGAGGGAAAAAGCAGGCCACATGGTCAAGTGCAGACCTCCAATTAAACAATTAAACACTATTATGCAGACATAGATACTAAGGGTTTTTTTGTTTTTAGTTCCCACCCCTTGAATGATTCTCTCTCTCTCCAGTTATATATAATATTTATGTCTATTCAAATTTTTCCGGTGCTGAGGATTAACCCAGGGCTTCACATATGCTTAGCAAATGCTTTACTACTGAGCTCTACCTTCCCAAGCTTAGTCTATATTTATAAAACATTTTGAAAACTTCTATAAGTTTTCCTTTTTGCTGTTGTTGTTTGTTTGTCATCCATGATGAATTGTAATAGGATCATCTAATCACCTAATTTGTGTTCTCTGAATATATGCCAGGTGCTGTGCTGGGTTACTGACATTTGGATTTCTCCATCAGAGGGACTGGAGGCCTGTCCTGGATAGTTCTTTGCACCTGTCTACTGCCCTGGGAGGCTAGCCATTTTGGATTCTGCCTGTTTGGGTCAAGTTGGCAAAACCCAACCAGCACAACTGATGTCTTGTCGACTAGACACAAAAATGCATCACTACCAACTATAACCTTTCCTTTCTTGTTTATCTCCAAGATCTCATATTAATATCAACATCACAATATAAAACACATTCCACCTTTTAAAAGTCCCACAATCTTTAAAATTTACAAGTTAAATATGTCCAGTGGTGTGTGCCCCCATGTACATAAATAAATAAAATAAAAGAATTAAACAAAAAATTTATCAAGATTAAAAAAAATACAAGTTAAAAGTTTAGTCTCTTCAGAGCCGGGTGGTGGTGGCACACGCCTTTAATCCCAGCACTCAGGAGGCAGAGCCAGGCAGATCTTTGTGAGTTCCAGGCCAGCCTGGTCTACAGAGCAAGATCCAGGAAAAGCGCAAAGCTACACAGAGAAACCCTGTCTGGGGCGGAGGTGGGGTTTGGGTGGGAATGGGGGAGTGGGGGTGGGGGAGTTTAGTCTCTTCAGAAGTTCAAAGTCTCTCTAAAATATGCAAGGTCTCATGACTGGGTTCCTGTAATGTTAAAATTAAGTCACATACTTTTTTACACCAGGAAACAGTTGCATTCAAAGCAAAACTGAAGTCCAGCTGTGTAGCACACACCATGTCGGACATTCTGGCTGCAAGGGGCTTGAGTAGCTCCTCCTCTCAGGCTCTGCCATCTACACATAGTGAGACACAGAACACTTCACAGACTCAGGCAGGCTCCACACCACAGCTGCTGCTGTCCTTGGTGGTCCTTCCATGGTACTGACGTCTCTAAAATACGGGTGTTTCTGCCGCAGCTGGTTCTGTCGCAGCTGGGCAGCACCTTCGCCAATAGCCTCTTGGCTTCAGGGGCTCTGACTGGCGACATAGTATCAAGCCTCAACCTCTCCTCTACTGCAACTGTGGCTGCATCTTCAATGGTCTCTCCTGGACTCCAGCAGGACCAAGCTTCAGCTGCTCTCCATGACCCACCCCTTCATGCTTTCAAAACTCTCACCACCTGGGAAGACTCTTACATAGTACCAAGTTGGGCTACAGCACCTTGACCGCTCTGAACCACAGCCTCTGTGTGCTGACTCTGAGGAAACACTTCAATGAAGATTTCAAATCAGTGATGCTGCTCTCTTCTTAATCACGGCTGGTTCTTCAGCCCCAGCTGACCAGAACCACAGATTCTTTTCTTTCCTTTCTTTCTTTCGCCTGTGTAGTCCTATCTGTCCTGGAACTCACTCTGTAGACCAGGCTGGCCTCGGACTCAGAGATCCACCTGCCTCTGCCTCCCGAGTGCTGGGATTAAAGCACCACACCCACAGAGTCTTAATCCATTAATTCTTAATGGCCCACAGATTTCTTAATTCAAAATATCAGACAGCCCCATCAAGTCTTTAAGGGACACTGCAACTTCCCTCTGAGACTTCACAAGCCTTCTTCCTCTGTCTGCACTGCTTTCAACCTTATCGTCTAAATTCCCATAACAGCTCACTAAGCACGGAGCACTCAGTAGTTTTTCTAGCCCAGAGTTTCCAACTCCTTTCACAATCATCTCAAAAACATGATCTGGTCTGTCATAGTAATATTCCAAAATCCTGGTACTAATTTCTGCCTTTGTTAAGGGTTTCTATTGCTATGATAAAACACCATGGCCAAAAGCAACTTGAGAAGAAAGAGTTATTTCATCTTACAACTCTCAGGTCACACACCACCATGGAGGGAAGTCGGGGCAGGAACTCAAGGTAGGAACCTAGAGGCAGGAACCTAGAGGCAGAAACTGAAGCAGAACCATGAAAGAACACTGCTTACTGGCTTGCTCGTCATGGCTTGCTCAGCCTGCTTTCTTTTTACTGTTTGTGTTTGTTTTTTTTTTGTTGTTGTTGTTGTTGTTGTTTTTGAGACAGGGTCTAATTATCTAGCCCTGGCTAACCTGGAACTAGCTATGTAGACCAGGCTGGCCTTAAACTCAGGGAGATCCACCTACCTCTGCCCCAAGTGCTGGGACTAAGGACATGCAACACCACACTCAGCGTTTTTTCCCTCCAGAAGATCTTGCTAAATTGGCCCAGCACTCACTCTGTAGCCCTGGCTACCCTGGAACTAGCTATGTAGCCCAGGCTGGCCTTGGATTTCTAGCAATCCTCCTGTCACAGCTTCCTGCACTCTGGCATTACAGGCCAGTGTCACCATGCTCAGCTTTCTTGTTTCTTAGGGGATTTGTTGTTGTTGTTGTTGTTGAGCAGGGCCTCCTGTAGTCTAGAATAGCCTTGAACTCACAAATGCATCCAAGTTCATCTTGAGCTCCTGACCCTCTTTCCTCTACTTTCCAAGTATTGGTATTACAGGAGTTTGTCACCACACCCTGCCGACTCTGAGACTTGAATATTCCACCAATGAACTACACCACAGCCCATTGAGTGCTCATTCTGTTTTTCAACCATGCCCTCCCCTTTACTGATTCTGTTTTCTTTTTATCAGTTTGTTTTAGTTTTAATTTTCATGGGGAGGCTTTTCTCAAACATCTGGTAAATTTGGCTACCTATTCATTCACCCTTAACCAATTTGCTACTGGCCACCTCCTGAGGCAAAGCCAGCTTGTGAAATGGTAGTTCTTCCTCTAGGGTTAGATCAGTGATACATCACGTGGATCCCACAAGAAGGGAAGCTGAGAACAATTTTACAAAAGTCAGACATAGTGATACTTGTCTATACCCCATCGTTTGTAAGTTCAAGGCTAGATCCTTTCTGCAGGGATGCCAGGATTTTAGCAACTCATCCTAAGGATCAACAGATGAGATTACAAGATACTGCCGGACGTTGGTGGCACTCGCCTTTATCCCAGCACTCAGAAGGCAGAGGCAGGTGGGTCTCTGTGAGTTCGAAGCCAGACTGATCTACAGTGAGTTCCAGGACAGCCAGGGCTACACAGAGAAACCTGTCTCAATACAAACAAAACAAACAGATATTAAGAGCCTTCTGCATAGCCAAGAAAAGAAAGTGAGGGAAAAAAATCTTTCTCAACTATATATCAGACAAGGGATTAATAGCCAGAATATATGAAAAAAAATCAAAAACCTAAACACATAAAAAGATACCTAATCAATAAATAGGCGAACAAACTAAAGAGAAGGTTCTCAAAAGAAGAAATAGTCTACAACCACACCACCCTGAACTCGGCCTGTCTCATCTGATCTTGGAACCTAAGCAGAGTGGGACCTGATTGGTATGTGGATGGGAGAAGAAATACAAAGGGCCAATAAATATTTGAAAAAGCATTCAGCATACATAACCATCAGGGAAATGCAAATTAGTGTTGCTTGAGACTCTGTCTTACACCAGTGAGAATGGCTGTCATCAAGACAACAAATGCGGACGGATGCTGGAGGCAGGATGTGGGGCAAGGGGAACCTTTGTATTCCATTGGCAGGAATGTAAACTGCTCTAACCACCATGGAAATCAGCATAGAGGCTTCTCAAGAAGTTAAAAATGGGGATGGTGAGATGGCTTAGCAGCTAAATGTACTTACTGCCAATCCAGCCAACCTGAGTTTAATCCCCAAGATCTGCGTGGTGGAAGTTGAGAGCTGACTCCTGCAAGTTGTCTTCTGACTTCCACAAGTGTGCCATGGAATACGCACATACTGACATGCACACACACAAATATACACATAAGATAAATAAGTTAAGCTAATTGAAAAAAAATATGTAAAGCTACCATGTGACTCAGCTGTACCACTTCTGGGTATCCATCTAAAGAACATAGGCAACATGCTGCCGAGACATTTCCACATCCATGTTCATTGCTCACTGTTCACATCACACACACACACACACACACACACACACACACACACACACACAGTAAGGTTGATGGGTAAAGACGGGAGTGGTGAATGAGAACAAATGTATGATGTAGAGATGAGAACATCACAGTGAAACCCAAAGACAAACTTCTAAACTTCAGGGTTTTTTTTTTAAAGTTTCTGGAGAACTGAGGATGTAGCTCAGATGGTACTGTTTGCCTATTTCACCACCGAAGTCCCGACTGAGAAAATGTCTCCATAAGATCAGGATGTAGCCAGGCAAGCCTGTAGGGCATTTTCTTAATTAGTCATCAGTGGGGGAGGACACAACCCATGGTAGGCAGGGATACCTCTGGCTAGTTGTCCTGGGTTCTGAAAAAAAAACAAAAACAAAAACAAACCAGGCTGAGCAAGCCATGGGGAGCAAACCAGTAAGCAGGCTCCTCCATGGCCTCTGCATCAGCACCTAACTCCAGGTTCCTGCCCTCCTTGAGTTCCTGTCTTGCCTGCCTTCAGTGATGATCAGTAAGCCAAATAACCACCACCCCACCCCCACCCCCACCCCCCCGCCTCGTTGTTTCGGTCATGGTGTTTCATCACAGCAATGGTAACCCCGACTAAGCATGCACAAAACCCTGGGTTTAGTTCCCAGCACCACATCAAACTGGTGTTAATACTCTGACCTGCCCCTTTGAAATCCTGCCCCGCAGGGCCGCCCTGCTTTCCGACATAGAAGCCTCTTCTTAAGCAAAATCTCTGCCCCTTCCTTCCTCCCCTTATTCCGATGAGGTGTTCACCCCTCGACCCCCCCCCCATCTCTCTTCCTCTCTTTCCTATCTTCTCTTCATCTCTCTAACATAATAAACCATTTCTGTGCAGATGTAGTGTCTGGGTTGTGAATGTCCACCTGCCGCCATGCCCCGCATGGAATGGGTTGCCTGCCAGCCCGCTGCTGCATCTGTCCAGCATGGCAGCATGTTTTCCTGCATGTGGGGGATATCCTTGGGGTCCCCGAATAACATATTATAACATTCTCCTGCCTGCCATCAGCCTGAAACACGTTAGGAGCCCTGGAACCTTCAACACTCACTGCATCCAACACCGGCATAATTGATAAATGTCATGTATCATCGTCTTCGTGTCCCGTGGCACCCCACCCCACCCCCCACCCCTCCCCGCACGCACGCACGTACGCACGCGTGCTTCAGTAAGCCTCCCCTTTGGCCATTTTTCCACAGCTGAGGATCCCCCTCATCACAGTGCCTGCACCACCTGTCTTGGGGGCTCATCGCCCCTCGGCTCTCACCCCTATGCGGCAGGATATTGAGGCGGCCTGTGCCCTCCATGGCCCATAGCCTTTGTGCCGACAGTGCATTGGCTGTCTTGCGAAGTTCATTAGTTTTCGCTGACTCTCCGGGATGCTGGAGGTCAGTCTCACTTCTCTCCCTGGTACCACATGTCTTTCAGGCTCTAAACCCCTCGGCCCCAGCCCCTATGAGGCGGCATATGGAGGCAGCCTGTGCCCACTCAGTTTTATGGCCCATAGCCTCTGTGACGATGGTCCATTGGCTATCTTGTGCTGTTATATATACTTCGTTCCTACCCTATCCCAGCTCCTTCCTCATCGCCAACTCCCCACGCTACTCCAGCCTCTGCTAAGCGGTTACATCATCACCTGTTACCAGGTTCCTTTCTGAGACGCGTAAAATTGCCCGCCAGGAAAAGCTCTCTCTCTCTGCCTGTCCCTTGCTGCTAATTCCTCTCCTTGTCTGTGATTTTCTCTCTTAAATCTTTTCCCTCTGTCCCTTAACTCTGTTTCCAGGACCTCCTGTCCCACCCTCAGGATTTTGGCTCTGAGCCCTTCTCCTGCATTACTGGCCGCTCCTCTACTGCTCAGAGCCAAGTAGCTCCTCCCTCCATCAGCCCCACTTTCCTCTGCTGCTCCCAGGGCTTGAGAGATGGCCACGTTAACTTGTTTCTGACTAACTTGTTTTTTTTTTTTTTTTTTTTTTTTGGTTTTTTGAGACAGGGTTTCTTTGTGTAGCTTTGCGCCTCTCCTGGGACTCACTTGGTAGTCCAGGCTGGCCTTGAACTCACAGAGATCCGCCTGGCTCTGCCTCCCGAGTGCTGGGATTAAAGGCGTGCGCCACCACCGCCCGGCGTTTCTGACTAACTTGTAAATGCTTCACTTTACCTGTTCCTTATCTGTTCAGTCTGTCTTGACAGAAACAAACAAACAAACAAAAAACAAACATGAACACATTGGTCAGGCACCATAGTTGATAGGGGCGATCACGTGATCGGGTGGTACCATCTTAAATAAGGGCAACCATGTGGTCTAGCTGCCATCTTGGCTAAGGTCAAAACAGGCAGGTCAGGTGTCCTCACCCCCATCTTCACTAAGGGCAGTGTGGGCGGGGTGCCCGGTGCTCAGGCCATTGGTATGGAGGGAGGTTAGAGAATCACCTCCCACCACACATTGTTTCTCCATTGTTTTATGGGCTGAGGGAAAGTCCTCCAGCCTTGACCTGGCATTCCCCAGCCGCCTCTCTCAGGCTCCAGCCATCTGGGGAGGGGGAAGTCCAGTCTGGGCCTGCCCGTTCATTCCTCCGCTGCTGCTAGTGTGGGCGGGGTCCAGAGAGGTATGCACTGCCCTCCAGGGCATCAGCAGAACCACATGCAGGTGTTATTGTTATAGTAAGATTTTAAATTTCAGATTTTAACATTAATACAATTCTGATATGCTTTGGGGGACAAGCTCAGGATTTTAAAAGGATTTAAAATTTTTCTTGGTTGCTCGTTAATTGCTTTTCTATGATCTGGATTTCAGTATAATAATCTGGCTGTACTCAGAGATCACACCCCCCCCCCCCCGTTTTTGCTAACTTCATTAAGCTGTAACTAACTGGGAAACCTGTATATTCAGACTTAAGTCATAGATATGCTCTCAAAGTTATAATACATCTGACAGATTTTGTTCCCCTAGTCCTCAAACACCTGTAGAGATCTGAGAATATGGCAGTTAATATCAAAGCCTTTTTATGATAGAGAGACAGGTCAGCTCCTGGCAGCATCCTGTATCTCCTCCAAGAAGATGGATGGCCGCAGAAGAACTTCCACCCAGAAGCTCATGGCAAGGCTGGCCACACAGTGAAAAGCTGAGTTCCTGTCCAGACTGCAAATAAGAGGAACAACAGAGAACCGAGTGCCCCATACTGCAGTCAAGGTGGGTCAGTCTCCCCAAATTTCTACTCCACAGAAAAAAATCTGTCAGATCTTCTGGGCTTATCAGCTGAACAAGTGCTGCCTTTGGGGCTTCTGTCCCCTTTCCCAGTGACCATGGAGAGACTTGGGATTGCTGCCCAGGGAGCTGGAAAGCTGTCTCACTTTCTAAATTTATCCTTCTCAGATCTGACGATGTTTGATGACTAGGGAATCAGTTTAACAGCCCCAATCCCAAGATCATAATGTGGTGGTATTGTGTTCCCCAAAATATTGTGTACTCTAATAAATTTATCTGGGGTCAGAGGACAGCCACTAGATACAAAGGCTACAAAATGGTGGCACTCACACCTTTAATCCTAGCATTCCAGAGATAGAAATCCCTCTGGTTCTCTGTGAGTTCAAGGCCACATTGGAAATAGCCAAAGCATGGTGACACACACCTTTAATCCCAAAAAGCCAGCCTTTAATCCCAGGGAATGGTGGTAGAAAGCAGAAAGATATATATAAGGCGTGAGGACCAGAAACTAGAGGCATTTGGCTGGTTAAGCATGTGGCTGGTTAAGCATGTGGCTGGTTAAGCTTCAGGCTTTCCAGCAGCACAGTTCAGCTGAGATTCATTCTGGATGAGGACACAGAAGCTTCCAGTCTGAGGAAACAGGACCAGCTGAGAAATTGGCAAGGTGAGAGATAGCTGTGGCTTGTTCTGTCTCTCTGATCATCCAGCATTGCACCCCAATACTTGGCTCCAGGTTTGTTTTATTAATAAGAACTTTTAAGATTCCTGCTACACACACACACACACACACACACACACACACACACACACACACACATATATATATATATATATATATATATATATATATATATATATATACTCTCCAATTACAGACAGGTATGCCTCATTCACAGACTTCATGGTACAAGATAGCCTGGTTTCAGATATAACTCAAGAGGTTCAAAGTTTTAATACTGATAAATGTAGCTTTGATAAACTGATAGAACATTGACTATAAAGAGTTCTTAAGATTCCTTAAGTGGATTTGTAACCCTGTTGCCATGATATAAATCCATTCCAGCTGTCTTACAGATAACTACAGACTCCTGGGAAAAGTTTTGCTACTGCATCAAGAAATCTGGTCTGATGAAAACTAACAGTCTCCAAAGCCCATTTCTGACTCCATCTATTTTTGAGCAAATGGCAGATGCCATGACTTCTATACCCCTAATTTGGTGTGCCATCTCCCCCCACCTCCCCCACCCCTGCTCCTGGAACACCACTGCTGCAACCTGCCTCCTCAGCTCCCTCAAGGAACGTTCCTGAGATCTTCTGCTTTGCATGACTCCCGGTTCCCCCCTCCCCACTTCGCCCCTTGTCAGCTTGAAGTAGCCACAAGAATTCAGCGCCCTTGTTCCCCCACTTGCTCCCATAACTCACCTCTTTTTATAATAATTAAAAAGGAGGAATGTTAATATGCTGACCTGCCCCCTTGGAATCCTGCCCCTTGGGGCTGCCCTGCATCTTGAGGTAGAAGCCTCTTCTTCAGGAAAAGCTTTGCCCCTTCCTCTTTCTCTCTCTCCACTCCCATGAGGTGTGCACCCCTCGACCCTCCCTCTCTCTCTCCCTCTCCTCTCCCTCTTTCCTGTCTTCTCTTCATCTCTCTATTATAATAAACCATTCCTGCACAGATGCAGCCTCTGGGTTGTGAATGTTCACCCGCCCCCCCACTGCCATGCCCTCAAGAGTGGGCCGCCCGTCAGCCCACTGCTGCATCTGCCCAGCATGCCAGCATGTTTCCCTGCACGCATGCACGGGACACCCTTGGAGTCCCCGCATAATATATCACAACACCTGGGATGGAAAGCTCGCGCCTGTAATCCCAGCACTCACGATATTGAAGCAGGAGAATCAGTGTTAAGTCATCCTTACACAGTAAGTGTTAAGGTCCACCTGGGCTACAAGAGATCCTGTCTCAAAAACTTAGACACACGGGGGGAGGGGGAGAGGTGTTCTAGAGAAGAATCTCCAAGAAATTCAGTGTGTTATAACGGAAATAAAGTTTCAAAAGGGAAGATTTGTGTGGCAGTGCACAGCCGTGACTCAGCACTCAGAAAGCAGCAGCCGGAGATCAGAAGTTCAGTGCCAGCCTCAGCCACACTGCAAGTCTGAAGCTAGCGCAGACTGCGAGGCCCTATCTAAAACAAACAAACAAACAAAAAACCCTAAAGAGACATGAAATTGACACATAGCCCAAAATTGGAGTGGTTTAGACAGACAGACAAATAGAAAATAAAAAAGAAATGTGAGGAGACTGAGGAATTTCAAAATGAAAGTGTGGAAACTATCTTAGAAAATAATTTCTCAGAGTCCAAGGATATTGACTGAGTCTCCAGAGCTCTGAGCCTAACACTTAAATCTCGTGAAAACTGCATCTCCAGTGGTGGCGAACGCCTTTAATCCCAGCACTCAGGAGGCAGAGGCAGACAGATCTCTGAGTTCGAGGCCAGCCTGATCTACAAAGTGAGTTCCAGACCAGCCATGACTGTTTCACAGAGAAACCCATCTTGAAAAACCAAACAACAAAAAACTGCGTCTGATTTCTTTCTCTTTTTGGTTTGGTTGGTGTTCTGCTTTTGCTTTCATTGAGACAGGATTTAATGTAACCCACAGTGTCCTTGAAGGTGACATCTGAACGGAGCCCTGAATGCTATTCAAGGACACTGTGGGTTACATTAAATCCTCTGCCTCCCAAGTGCTGGGATGTCAGGAGCATGTTAACACAACACCCAGCTGATTTTCTTTTCTATTTTCTTTTTTCACTCTTTGTTTTAAATAAATTTATTTAAAAACCAGGATGACTTGAGGGAAGGACTAGGATTTGTTTTAAGAGTAACTTGCCACTGGACAGTGGTGGCACAAACTTTTAATCCCAAAGGCAGGCAGATCTCTGTGAGTTCCAGGCTAGCCTGGTCTACAGAGCCAGTTCCAGGACAGCCAGGGCTACACAGAGAACCCTTGTCTTGAAAAACAAAAAATACCAAAACAAAACAACAAAATCTTCAGTCAGATAAGATTTGTGTGTTATAAAAAAAGTGGGAGCAGAATGCTGGAACATAAAAGCAAGCTGAATAAAGATGGCACCCATTCAGAATGGCGTGTTTGCACAGCGACCAGAACCTCCCCCAGCAGCGGAGCAAATCTCAGTGAACCTGAGCCCACAGGCACCAGCCTGCCCCTGAGAAGGTTCCCAATGCTCTCTGCTTACCAGACTTCCTTCTTAGCCTCTCCAGAAAACTTAGGCCAATTCCTCTGCTCAAAATCTTTCCATGACTTTTGTCTTTCAGGAAAAACATTCTCGCCATACTCTGCTTTTGTTTTTGTCTTAGGGATATGGTCTCACTCTGTAGCCCTGGCTGGCCTGGCACAGCACTCTATATGTAAACCAGGCTGGCCTGGAATTGACAGAGATCTGCCTGCCTCACAAGGGCTGGGATTAAAGGCGTGTACCATCTCGAAAGTCCCCAGCCTGTTTTTCTTTTCCTTCTTCATTTTCTTTCTTTTTGGCACATGGGTAACCTGCCTCCCTGGCCATGTGGAGTTTGTTATCCAGTGTGGAAAGACAGGAAAGACTGGTCAAGGTAGGGAGGATCCAGATGGTGACTTGGCTAGAGCAAAATCTCATGTTTTAAATGGAGGTCTGGAAACACCCATGAAGGTGACATCTGAACGGATCCCTGAATGCTGTGTGGGAGAAAACAGAGTGAGTGACAGGAAAGATCTTTCTAGGCTGGGGGAGCAGGTGCAAAAACTCTAGAGGGGTATGCAGTTGAAAAACAGCAAGGAAGAGCCAGCAGAACGGCTCTGTGGATAAAGGGCTTGCTTCCAAGTCCAGGATCACAACCTGCACAATTCCCTCATACACACACACACACACACACACACACACACACACACACACACACACACACACTGTACTACAATAAACAATTTAAAAAGAAAAGGGGAGCGGCAAGGAAAGCCAGTGGTCTAGGAGTTCTCACTGGGGAGGAGGTTTTTGGAGGACATTAACCAAGACTGTATTTTCCTTGGCGTGAGACACCATATGCTGACATTTTCAAAGGGGTCATTAAGAGGCTGGGGGTATAGGTCTCAACTGATTTGATTAACAATTTGCCAAGATGGCTCAAACTGTTGGGGGAGAGTGGAAAAGTGGAGGCTGGTTTAAAAGGCACAGGCTTCTCATGTCAGGGTGGTGGTGGCCAGGCTTCCACATTCCCTGCTTCCTGCTTGCTTCTGCAGCTTATCCAGCGGTGAGTGGGAGCGGTACCCCAGGCTGAGCTCAGTTTCAAAAGAGACCTGCACTAAGAAGTAAGTCAATGATGGGGAAGACTATCTTTATCTTTACCTTTCTAAGGGTAGGTTTTCACAAAGTCAAGTTAACCTGCTCACATCAAAAACACTGAGCACACGATGATGTCTTTCAGTTTGTTCCTAAGGGCTGTTGGTTCTGCTCACCCTCTGAGCCTCAAAAGCTAAAACCTGGAAGCCAGAAATGTGAGCAAAGTTAGCATGAATTTCTCTATGCCAGGGCTATGCAGAGGAACCCTGTCTCAAAAAACAAACAAACAAAATACTTTTTTTTTTACCTGTTGCTCCAAACACTGCGATTATTTTCCTTTCGGCCATGTTCCCAGGCAAAGAAAGAGGTGATGGAGAGCAGCCCAGCCGGCCAGCAGAGAGAACCGGGAAGTGCCGTTTCTCGCCTGGCGTGACATTTATAAGCAGGTAGGAGCACCACACCCGTGTACAGTGCCCCTCCCTGGTAAAGCTTTCTTGTTTCCACGAGGTCCTTCACTCACTCTGACTCTGCAGTTTTCCAGTAACGATTCATGCAGAGCAGGGGTGTGGTGGTGGGTGCTTGTGCACCATGCCCTTTCTAGAAAGAGATCTGCACGCACATAACTAAATAGGCTACTTGTTCTGAATGTTCCAGCCTAGCTGGTACCTGAAGGAGTGCAAAAACATTACCCAGACCCAGTCGTCAGAAAGTGCCTGAGTCTAGATGCCCAGGGAGGCCATAACCAGGTGGACAAGCAAGGGCCATAGTAACTGAGGTACAGGCATCAGTAATTTCAGGAGTGTGCCCACCACCTGCAGAAGGTGGGATTAGCTGCTCTAAAAGAGGGGATGCACTGTGAGGGCCATTCCTTTAAGATGTCAGCCTGCTACCTTTTCTTATCCTTTGAATAAAGCTCAGCTAGACTCTGGTCCTGTCCCTGGGCTGACGTCAGTGGTGACAGTACCATCACTGTATTCTGCTCCTCTGACTTGCTTTTCACAAGGGGACTGAACATCAACAAAAACGGGTAGCCCAGGTGGTCCAGCCTCTCAGAGTGCCTCTGTCGCAGCTTCCTCAGAGTTCTGCATCCAGAACAGCTTCAAGGGTGCAGGCTGAGATGGTCCAGTCTCACAGACTGCTCCAGCCAGGACTTCAGATAAGCCTTGCAACTTTCCCACTGCACAGAGACTGGACAACAGATAATACAGTTGACTCTCCTGGGGCTTGGCCATTGTCCCAGGTTTCTCAGGGTCTCCTAAGAATTCCAATGCCCCAAGACAACAGGAAGCAGTCTAGAAAACATGACACCCACATTCCCAAGAGGTGGAATGGGTAATTTTTGGTCATTCTAAGGGTTA
Source organism: Peromyscus maniculatus bairdii (assembly GCF_049852395.1). NCBI lineage: Eukaryota > Metazoa > Chordata > Mammalia > Rodentia > Cricetidae > Peromyscus > Peromyscus maniculatus. Next base: position 13,669,721 of record NC_134863.1, on the reverse strand, counting down.
TGGATGTTTATCTTCATTTAGGGGCAGGGGGTTGGTTACAAGTTGTTACTGGTCATGTTAAAAAAAAAAAGCTAAACAAAGGAGTTAGATTCAAGAATCTCTTTCAAAAGGACAAAAGGGGGATATAATATAGAAATGATGAGATAAAAGATAGATTGTTGAGTCTACATTTGAACAACTATTAACCTCAAATATTTTACATTGGTATGGATTTTGGTTTATTGATACAAATTTAAAGTTATTTTTGTTATAGTGTATGTATGTTTCTACTCTTGTTTGGAGTATTGTGCTTATGCAGCTCACTTAAAAATGTAATGTATAATTAAGAAATTCGGGTTAGTAGTTAGTCATCTGTAATAATCAAACTTGTAGTCATATTAGGTATGTTTTCAGGGTTACACAGATATATTTAGATAGATAAAGTATTCAAAGACCTACAGAATATAGCATTTAAGATGTTTAATAACCTGAGGCTTTTCATGGCAGTCACACACGTCTGCCCTTGGCAGCACCAATCTACTTCAGAGAAGATGATGGGCATCATCAAAGAACCTCTGCGTGGAGTTTGCTTTCTTTGTAGCAAAAGCTAACCATTTGGGCAAGAAACTGCCCTTGTCTCAACTGCTGACAGTATGCTGTCCAAATTAGACAAACAGGACACAAAAGAAAGCAGCAGCCAAACTTTGCCAAAACAAGGTAAGACAGTCCTTCAAAATTCCCTGCTTCTCAGAAATGTCTGTCAGATATTCCTAGGCCTGTGGGCCAAAGATGGATGCCCCAACATTACAGAGGAACTTTGGGTAACTGTTAAGACAGCCAGATATCCCTGCCATTAGGTAACATTACGTCTGGGGGTCTTTGATGGAGTTAAAGACAAAATAGTTAGACTTAGAGTTTTCTTTAGCTATGATAAAAAGTAAATTAGGTATAAAACTTTAAACTCACAAAGATAAGACAGATAATAGAATATTTTTGCTAAATACAAAGGACTAGATATTGTAACTGTAATTCTTATTTGATAACTGTTTTTGTTGTATATTGTTTTACTACATTAAAGTTAGAACCTTCCTTTTTCATTAGACAAAAAGGGGAAATTTTGTAGAATAATCCTTCTGTACACTGTGAAGAGATGTTGCTCTCACTGGTTTAATAAAGCGCTAAATGACCAATAGCTAGGCAGGAAGATGTTAAGTGGGACTTGCAGATAGGAGAGAGCTCTGAGATGAAGAAGGGTGGAGTTGCCGGGGAGATGGAGAGAAGCAAGATGAGCACGCTGTGCTGAGGAAAGGTATCAAGCCACATGATAGAATGTAGATAAGAAATATGGGTTAATTTAAGTTGTAAGAGCTGGTTAGTAACAAGCCTAAGCTATCAGCCAGGCATTTACAATTAGTTAGTTTCTGTGTGGTTATTTGGGAGCTGGCTGGTGGGACTGGGAATTCCACCTACAGTTTTCTGTTGTCACTCTGACTCTGTGCCTTGTCTACATCTGCACCTGTTAGTGTACCAACTTGGGGCTCTTGAATTTCCATAAGGCCTGAAAGAGTTTAAAAGGGGCTTCTAAACACACAATAATGGAGCCAAAGACAGCTTCCTACCTGTGTCTCTCATGCAGGCCATGGTACAGAGATGCCATAGCATTCAGGCTTGAGCACAGCATGGTGGATTCCCATCCTCGGTACACAGAAGTATCTCCATGCCATGCAGCACACTGCATGGTGGATTTAGCTTTTGCTAGTACAGACCAAAAAAAGGTTTCTGGGCTACATGCGGCTGTATAGAGGCATAGACCCACTGCTTCCCAGAGTTGGCAGTGAGCATGGTTCCCCACAGCTGTCAATAAATGCACTTCTGCCATGTTGGGAAGCTGAAGTGGGCAGAGCCAGCAGCCAGGGCTGCCTCTTCAGTCCTAGCCACACTATAGTTTAAATCAATGGCTAAAAAAATGATTACAGATTCACAATAAGACAGATTCAGATGGAATAAAACTCTAAAAGGTTTACAGTATGTATAAAAATGTACATAGGCCTGAAAGAGAGAAGAAAGGGAATATAGACAGTTATATAAAGATGTAGATGTAACCAACCATCTTATTAAAATAAGAAACACAGAACCAATGTAAAAGAGAAAGCCGAGAGGTCAGAGCGCAGAGCTAAAATCTTACCTCCTGCAGTGCTCCTAGCTTCCCGAAAAAGAGCTACTTCCTGTGTGTCTGTCTTTAAATAGTCTTTCTGTTCTGCCTTCTCATTGGTTGTAAACCCAAACACATGACTGCCTCGTCACTGCCTGTAAGTACCGCCCTCCAGGTCTTAAAGGCGTATGTCTCCAATACTGGCTGAATCCCTGAACACACAGAAATCTACCTAGCTCTTCTACCAAGTTCTGGCATTAAAGGCGTGCGCCGCCGCCACCACCACCATGCTCTTGCTATGGCTCTAATAGCTCTGACCCCAGGGCAACTTTATTTATTAACATACAATTAAAATCACATTTCAGTACAAATAAAATGCCACCATATAAAGATAAATAAATAGTTTTAAAAAATAAAGTCTTTAAGCCTGGCGGTTGTGGTACACATCTTTAATCTCAGCATTTGGGAGGCAGAGTCAGGCAGATCTCTATAAGTTTGAGGCCAGCCTGGGCTACAGAGTGAGTTCCAGGAAAGGCACAAAGCTGCACAGAGAAACCCTGTCTCAAAAAACCAAAAAAAAAAAAAAAAAAAAAAAGAATAATATGAACGTTAAGCCACATAAAGATGGAAATTACACGAAGAATCTGGATACTACATATTATTATGTTGTTTTTGAAATTTTTAACTGTAGACATTTGATTATAGGAGCTACTCAGTTAAAACAATATGTATATTTCATAGGTGTCTTGATTTCAAAATTTGTGTCTAAGGATACGTTGCTTTGGAAAAGAGGTTCTGCCTTTGTTTCTACAGAAGATTGTAGTAGGTAGCCATTCCAGCTTTGATCTGGAAGTTCCAACCCCCATTGAGGCTTCAGTAACTGTCACGCTGACAAGGCAGGGCTGAGGAGGACCCTGAAGACCCAAGATCTGGATGTGCCAGCTCTCTTGGTTCATGGACCCTGGACGCTGGAGGTAGACCAAGCAGAGTTCCCCCAGAGAACACTGCTGGACTGCACTACGTCTTTCTTAGACCCTGTAGCCTATCCCTTCACTTGTAAGTTACCCCACAAAATAAACCTCCCTTTTAACCTCGTGGAGTTGACTTAATAATTTCACCAATAGAAGATGATAACCTGTGGTTTGCTTCTGGGCTAATATGGTTTGATCAACCAAGACCCCCTGAAAGATCAGTATAGCCTCACAGACTTATATAGCCAAAATTTAACTATAATTCTTAATTTTCTCAGGATCCCCATAAGATTGTCAATGCCCCAATCAGCAGGAAGTAGTATGAGAAGCTACACCCAAATTCCCAAAATATTCTTTATCAATGTTTGTTTTTATTTAAAGGAGGTTGATTATAAATGCAATATCTGTCTAAAGAAGAGAAGGGGACTGCTGTGGGATAATGCTTTTGTACACTGGTTTAATAAAATGCTGATTGGCCATTAGCCAGGCAGGAAGTATAGGTGGGATAAGCAGACAGGGAGAATTCTAGGAAGAGGAAGGCTGAGTTGGGAGATGCCAGCCCACTGTCCAGGGAGCAGCATGTAATGGCACACAGGTAAAGCCACAGAACACGTGGTGACATATAGATTAACAGAAATGGGCTGAGTTCAAGTGTAAGAGTTAGTCAGTGGTAGACCTGAGCTAATGGCTGAGCAGTTTTAATTAACATAAGCTTCTGTGTGTTTACTTGGGTCTGAGCAGCTGCAGACTGGGTGGGACACAGGAAAATTTCAGCTGCAGGGGACATAGATATAATAGGATAAAAGGGTAGATTATTGAATCCACTTTTAAAGAACAACAACTTGGCCGGGCGGTGGTGGCGCATGCCTTTAATCCCAGCACTCGGGAGGCAGAGCCAGGTGGATCTCTGTGAGTTCAAGGCCAGCCTGGGCTACCAAGTGAGCTCCAGGAAAGGCGCAAAGCTACACAGAGAAACCCTGTCTCGAAAAACCAAAAATAAATAAATAAATAAATAAAGAACAACAACTTGTTTGAAATATTTTACATTACTAAAGATTTTAGTTTATTGATACAAATTTAAAGTTAATTTTATTATACTGTATGAATATTTCTTCTCGTTTAAGGTACTATGTTTATGCAATTCATTTAAAATTGTAAAATGTAGCTGGGCAGAGGTGGTACACACCTTTAATCCCAGCACTCGGGAGCCAGAGCCAGGCGGATCTCTGTGAGTTCAAGGCCAGCCTGGTCTACAGAGTGAGATCCAGGACAGGAACCAAAGCTACACAGAGAAACCCTGTCTATAAATAGATAGATAGATAGATAGATAGATAGATAGATAGATAGATAGATAGATAGATAGATAGATTTTAGCTATTTACTAATAGCTAAAATGTAAAAAAAATATAAAATGTAATTAAGAAACAGATTAATAGTTGTGTATAATATTCAAAATTATAGTCATGTTAGTTAAGTTTTTTAGGTATATAAAAGTATATTTCAATTAGGTAGGTAATCTTCAAACACTTCAAAGACCTACAGAATATGGCATTTAAAATGTTTTAAAACTTAGATTTTTCTGCACAATGAGATACGTCTGTCCTGGCAGCACCAATCTACTTCAGAGAAGATGATGGGCATCAAAGCAATTCCATATGGAATTTGCTTTCTGGCAAAGTTAGCCATTTGGACAAGAAACTGCTCTTGCCTGGACTGCTTGACAGTATGTTGTATAAACTGGATATACAGAACCCATAGGAAAATGACCACCGAATCTTGTTAAAACAAAGCAAAATGGTCCCTCAGGTTCCTGCCTTGCAGAGGAGACTACCAGACATTCTTCAGGACATAGGGAAAAGTGACTGAGAAACTATAGACCTATAGGCTGAAGATGGATTCACCGATGTTGTAGAGGAACTTTGGATGACTGTCCAGGCAGCTAGCTGTCTCTGTCATTTCTAAAATTATGGAACTTGCTTGCAATGCACTTCCTGTTTACTCAGGTAATATTATATCCTTCTGGGGTCTTTGATGGAGTTGAAGACTAGATAGCTTTATTTTTTTTTTTTTTTTTTTTTTTTGGTTTTTTCGAGACAGGGTTTCTCTGCGTAGTTTTGCGCCTTTCCTGGAGCTCACTTGGTAGCCCAGGCTGGCCTCGAACTCACAGCGATCCGCCTGCCTCTGCCTCCCGAGTGCTGGGATTAAAGGCGTGCGCCACCACCGCCCGGCTTAGATAGCTTTATTTATAGCGTTCCTTAGTCATGATAAAAGATGAATAAGATATAATACTTTAGAGTCACAAAAACAGAATATTTTCTAATTTTGTTAAATATAAATAGACTAGATATTGTAACTGTAATTCTTGCTTGATAACTGTTTTGTTGTATATAATTTTACTATGTTAAAGTTAAAACCTTCTGTTTTGATTAGACAGAAAAGGGCAAGTGCTGTGGGATGTCTTTTTGTATGCTGTGAATATGTGTTGCTCTGACTGGTTGATAAATAAAGCTGCATTGGTCTATGGAAGGGCAGGATAGAGCCAGGTGGGAAAATCCAAGAGAGAGAAAGGAGGAGAGCAAGGAGAGATGCGAGCTGGCCACCCACGGAGCAGCAAGATGCTATCAGACTGGTAACCCCATGGCCACATGGCAAAACATAGATTAATAGAAATGGGTTAATTTAAGATGAAAGAGCTAGCTAGCAAGAAGTCTTCAATAGGCCATATGGTTGGTAATTAATATAAGCCTCTGAGTGATTATTTTATAAAGTGGCTGTGGGACCTCAGGGCAAGGTGGGACCAGAGAAACTTACAGCTACAGTTATATGTTCTGACTTGGGGCAACTAAATGGATGAACAACAAGACTGATAAATTGGCACTGCTCTTAGGGAGGTCACCCCCAAAGTGGTGGAGCTTCGGGGGTGTGGGATTTGATGGCAGTATGTGTCCAGCTCAGAATGCAATGCTTGGGGCCAGTGGGCAGCTTTGAGAAGCCCTGGGTCCCTGTGTGGAAGCCAGCAGGCGTGTCTGGCTCCAGCCAGTCCAGCTCCAGCACTACATCCTGTAACCCCTTAGTACAGTGCCTCATGGGCTTGCTCAGCCACTGAACTTACAGCCTCCCGCTGCACCAAATGGTTAGGTTTGTCAGTCTGTTTTGAATGTAAGAACGTGGCCACTGTGTGTTTGTTTCTGACTGGTCTCTCTTGAATGTGTGAGCTTTCTGTATTCTGTGTGCTTTGGTTATAGCTCAGCTGTTGCTGTTGCAGACAGTGATGGCCCCATGGCTCAAAATTTACCTCTGAGCTTTCTGGCCACTGGATCTAATATAATAGGGATTAAAATGGCATTTAGGTGCGGATAATATTAAAGTTGTTTTATGCCATTCTGCGTTATTGAAAAACCAGCTCTTTCTGAAACCCAGGTATGCTTTTAAAGTCTGTGTCTGGGGTCAAGAGCTATGACAAAAATGGAGAAAGAAAGAAAAACAGCTAATGGGATTGTTGACTTGTAAATTTATTAGGTATGATTAAAATCTATAATATTCATAACAAATAAGTTAACTTAAAACTTGTAACAGGATTGACAGTTAAAAGTCTGTGCATAGGTAATCTTATGGGAGCCATATGGTATTTATAAGCAACATGTGGCCTGCCGCCATCTTTAGGCAGCCACATGGCTAGCAGCCATCTTTGCTGAGGTTGGAGAGGAAAGAGGTCACGTGACTTCACCACTGTCTTGATTAAGGGCAATCACATGGTGATTGCAGGTCTCCAAGATGATTTGGATTGGGGTTCACTTTTTATGCTAATTCCAGTCCTGTCTTGAACACAAGGATTTTGAAAGATATGATTTAAAAGCAATGCTTGTTTAATGAGGTATTAAAGCTGCACCTCCATGCATTCTTATTCAAGAGGGTACCTTGATGGCAGCCAAACTTTGTCACGTAAGAGTAACCCAGATGGTATTGGTTTTAAAGACAGGAAAGGTGAAGATAACAGAATTTTCCCTAGTTCCTGTCCTGAGAAAATTCCTCCCAGAGTCCTGGGAAAGACGCTACATATGTCATGGAGTATCTGAGGGAAATGAATCTATGCACACTACGCTCTTTTGTCCGTTAACTTTATTCCTCTGTGACAAAATTCTATCTATCCAGCTTCAGCTCTGTCCTGAGTCTCAGTTCCTCTCTGTACCTACTTTTTCTGTACCCTCCTAGCCCTGGTAATAACTAAGCCCCTATGCTTTTGGTCTCATCTTCATCTTCTGTTCCTTCGTCCTCCATCTATCCTTCCTGGCTGCTTACTCCTGGTCCTAATAAACTCTACAAGAGATCTGCTTTACCATCCACTGAACTTCTGTCTTCCTCTCTTCTCTGTGGCTATGTGGTTCTGTGTCTTCTGTTCCTGCCTCACCCTTCACTCTTCCTCTCCTCTCTCTGGCCATGGGGTTCTGTGTCTGCCTCTGGAATTCTGTTCCAGTCCTTACTGCACCTGGTTATGCAAAAAGCCCTATTGTCCTCAGTCAACTGCTCTGCAATGCCACCAGGCTTGAAGGCAAGGGATGGTATGAGATTTGTTTGCACAAGAAATGAAGCTATGCATCTGCAGCCTGCTTGTCTTCTAGGTCTTGTAGGGGTGTTAGCTATCTAGTGGATCAGCTTCTGAGAGACTTAGCTATATGCCAATATGGTCTGGAGTATTTCGGTATGCAAGAATTTCATTAGCAGAAGACAGCTGAAATATTAAGGCTGTATAACACCAAATATTCCATAATAAATGGCTTCCCATTTGACGGACCCTTGGTTGGTCAAAGTATAGCTTTAATACACAGCTGAAACTCTATAATATATTCTTGCTGACTGCAAGAGAAAGGGTCATGGAACCTGCTGGAATCTAGAAGGCAGGCTGTGTACACTGCCATGGATGAGATCAGAGAACGACCCAAGCCCCTTGGAAAAGCCCCGAGGAATCCCAGAAATGTTTGCACTGTTGGAGCTTGGTTTTGCCTCGTGCAGATTATGGTTGTGCTCTGTATTTTCACTCTTGAAATAAAAAATGTACTTTATTTTGATATTTCTGGAGTGCACAGTTGAGAGATTTTAATCTTCTCTAAAAGGAAATTTTGGAGCTTTTCAGGAAATTTCAATTTAAAAAGCTGGGTATTTTTAAGGAACAGCTTTAAAAATATTTAAATTTACAAGGCTATCAGACACTTTATGAGATATTTTATTATAAATGTCTTTAGTGATATATAATCTTGATAAATAGATAAATAAAAGACTAAAAAAAGGGCCCCAGCTATGAACACCGAACATTAAACACCAGAGGCTGTGGTATTTCTACTTCATGATGCAGCAAGATAATGACCTAAGCAGTCTGGCAAAGGGTCTCTCTTTACCTAAGGTCTAGTCAGGCTAACAAGAGATTGATTTAGGAATGTATGTCTAACCTCCTTGTTTTTGCTAACATTGTTAAGCTGTAGCTATATTGGTAAACTGAGTCATAAAAGATACTGTTATATTCTATAAAGATATACTTTATAAGGACCAGGAAAATAAAGTTGCCAATCTCCCTGTGAACTGTATTCATGAAAAGAGCTTCAATTCAGAAACTATTGTTTTTTATTATAAACCATTTAAGATGATTGAGACATGCAAGTTAATGGTCACCTTATAAATGATCAAATTCTTTAATGTGTTCAGAATTATACTTGTGATCATGCTAACTACTAATGTAATTAATTACAGGATAAGGTTTTATTTAGCCTCCTGCATATGTTTTCAAGGTATAGCCTGAAGCAAGTAAACAAAAGCAAGCAAGGGTTGTTTAGATCAGACATACTTAATAGATAGTCCTGAAAGTTGTTATAGATCTGCTCAATATGGCGTTTAAGATATTTAAGCTTGCTATGACAGACAAGAGATCCCAGCTCCTAGCAGTGACCCTTCAAGGTCTCCAAAAAGATAATGGATGTGATGTCAACTACAGCTGGACTGTGGTAATGCTATACATTAGGTTTATCCCCAATGCCTCACCTGCCATCAGGATCTAGCCCAAACTGTGGACAAGCAGGACACTGGAAAGTTGATTGCCCTGTTTTGCCTAGACGAAGTAAGATCAGCCCCCATGTTCCTCTTCCACAGGAAAGCCTCTCATCTTCTGGGCATGTTGGCTGACTACTGATGCTGTCCTGGTACCTCTGCCCACAATGCCATGGAGACCACAGGACCATGGCATGACCATCTGGGTAATGGAATCATCTCTGTCATTTTAACTGATACATAGGCTATTTGGGTTATACTTCTTGCTATAATTTATCCTTCTCATATCTCTGATGGCATTGACGGCTAGGCTACCTGTAGCTTTGTAAGCTAGGCAGCAGTAGGCAACCAGCTCCTTCGATAAGGCTATAGCCAGCTTGTTAGTTCATCTAAAGCCACTAGGTCTCTTGTTAAGAAAAGGCTGACAAAGTTGCCTTGATAACTAACAGTCTTCATATTAAAGAATAAACAGTCTGAGCAGTGGTGCCATATGCCTTTAATCTCAGCACTCAGGAGGCAGAGACAGACAGATCTCTGTGAGTTTGAGGCCAGCCTGGTCTACAGAGCAAGTTCCAGGACATCCAAGGCTACACAGAAAAACCCTGTCCAGAAAAGCAAAACAACAAAGTCTAAAGACATGAAAACTTAAGTTCTGATGATATACGAAAATGATATAAGATATATGAAAAATGAGAGATGTTTTAGGTTTCTCTCCCCCTCTATGTTATTGTTAGACTAAGATTTCAAAGGTTCAGAGTTTTAACATTGATCAATAGAGTTACGATGAGCTAATAGTGCACTTAATATTTACTGCTCAGTCACAAGCTCAAGAATTTAAATTTCCTTTGGTTGTTGTGATGGTTTGAAAGGAAATGGCCCCCAAAGGGAGTGGCTCTATGAGGGGGTGTGACCTTGTTGTGGTGGGTGACCTTGTTGTCTGGGTGTGACCTTGCTGGAGGAAGTGTGTCATTGTGGAGGTGGGCTGTGAGGTCTCCTATATGCTCAAACCGTATCCAATGTCTCAGTTCACTTTCTGTTGCCTGTAAGATATGGAACTCTCAACTATCTCTCCAGTGCCATGTCTGCCTGCATGCTGCATATCACATGATGATAATAATGGACTAAACCTCTGAAATGTAAATCACCCCAATGAAATGTTTTTCCTTTATGAGAGTTGCTGTAGTCATGATGTCTCTTCACAGCAATAGAAGCTCTAAGTAGGACAGTTGTCTTCTAAATATAGACTTAAAGGTGCTTCTCGTTGGGCTCAAAACATATATCTGACTCTCTGGGCAGAGGAAAAAATGTCCGTGCTTTTTATCCTGAAGCTACAGTTTTTGCTGGAACTCACAGACATGGGTCTCCTCCAGCTGTGCTAGTATACGGATCTCAGGACAGATTAATGCTAATATATCTAGAACTCCTTTTTGTGAACTAAAAATTCATGTATGCTTCAGGGACTCAAAGAAGTCACAGGACTTGGACCCACCTCTTACAGGTCAAATGGACTCCAGATAAGCACAGCCTAAGTTTTCCTACCTGTCTAATCCCAAGGATGGGATCTCTTTCCTGGTCTTGGGACTCCTCCTGTCTCCCAGTTACTAGGACGATGGCCCTGAAAGTTCCAGATATAAGATTTTCCTTTAAGTTCCTAAACTTTAACTTCTGTCTCTAGTCTATATTTATCTCAACAGATTTCCACTTGGCTGACAAGCACCGTCTAGGGATCACCTGTGGACTGAAAGCTGCTGAGCTCTGGGCTTGCTGAAAGCGGATGTGGACCAGTCCAACCGATGTGATTGCCTCCCTGTCTCTTCAGCTGGGTCAGATAACCAGATGCTTCTAATGAAGCCCCAGTGCTCCAGCCTTTGACTATCCTTTCAGCCTCCCCGTTCCCTGATGACAAGGCCCTCAGTTCAGCTGGAAGTAGTTATGGAAGAGAGTATGTTGCCCGCCCCCACCCCCAGCCAACTGAAAAGCTAAGTCAAAAGGAAACTCCCTAGCACAGGGGACAAAATGGCTACCTATGATACCGATGCTCATACCAGGAAAGGGGGCCCAGATTTATCAACATGTATTCATTAAATGAAATAGCGCTACAGTGTGATAGGGCACTTGGCCTGCTTTATGCAGAACAGAGAGATGTTATATAACCTTAAGAGAAAATTGTTAGCCAGGCAGTGGTTGTGCACATCTTTAATCTCAGCACTCAGGAGGCAGGGGCAGATGGATCTCTGTGAGTTTGAGGCTATGAAAAACCGAGAGAGATAGATAGATAGATAGATAGAGAGAGAGAGAGAGAGAGAGAGAGAGAGAGAGAGAGAGAGAGAGGATTGTTATTTCTATACAAAACCATTCAGGATTGTAATCTGGCTATACTCAAAGAAACATGACAAAAGGGGACCTGAGATAAAATAAATATGACCTATCCATTTCCAGGCTCCTTCTAGATAGTAACTTGGATGTCAGCCATCATAGGGCCTTTGGCCCTTTGCTTCTGCTAATTACTGTTGACTTTTACATCATTGATACAATAACTAAATTATATTCCTATCTGGCTACCATTAAGCAGGTAGTTATTAGATCCCAATATAAACAAGTACCCATCACAGAGTCAAGGATTCGATCCAGAATACAACTCAAGAGGGCAATGCAAGACCACATTTAAAGCAAGCTCTGAGTGGAGTTTCATCTTTGAAGGAGATCCACGGGTGCTGCCAGGAGCTGGCACTTCTATCACGAAATGATTTTTGTGTTTTTGTTTTTGTTATTAATTTTTAAATGCCATATTCAGCAGATCTCTGAGGAGTTTGAGGACCTATTAAGTATACTTGATATAGCTACTTGTTTTAGGCTTAACTTGGAAAACATATACAGGTGGCTAAATAAAACTTATTCCTTTAATTAATTACTTTAGTACTTAGCATGACTACAAATATAGTTCTGAACACAGTAAAGAATTTGAACATTTATAAGGTGACTGACCATTAACTTGCATGTCTTAATTATCCTTAACAGTTAGTTGGGATATATAACTTTATATAAGATTAGGAATTTTAGCTGTATTCCTATTAAGTTTGAGCCTTAAAAAATAACAAGTTTTAAATTGAAGCTCTGTTAGTATTAATATAAAACTTAAATATAATTTGTTTCTTTTTATTTTATGTACATTGGTGTTTTGTCTGCATGCATGTATGTGTGAAGGTGTAGTATCCCTGTAACTAAAGTCATAGACAGTTGTGAGCTGCCTTGGGATGCTGGGAATTGAACCTTCGTCTCTGGAAGACAGGTTTTCCCTATGTAACAGTCCTGGCTGACCTGGATCTCACTTTGTAGACCAGGCTGGCCTCAAACTCACTGAGATCCACCTGCTTCTGCCTCCCAAGCGCTGGGATTAAAGGCGTGCACCATCACTACCCAGCTCAAAATAAAACTTTTAAATCATAGATACAGTCCATAGGGAGGCTGGTAACTTTCAGCATGAATGAAAATAGGCACAGAGCCGGGCGGTGATAGTGCATGCCTTTAATCCCAGCACTCGGGAGGCAGAGGCAGGTGGATCTCTGTGAGTTCAAGGCCAGCCTGGGCTACCAAGTGAGCTCCAGGAAAGGTGCAAAGCTACGCAGAAAAACCCTGTCTTGAAAAAACAAAAACAAAACAAAACAAAACAAAAAAAGAAAATAGGCACAGTAAAAAACAAACAAACAAACAAACAAAAACAGCCACTACATGTGTGGTAGTTTGACTATATTTATTTGGCCTCCATAAGTTCACCGGGAGTGGCACTGTTAGGAGGTGTGGCTTTGTTTGAGTGGGTATGGCCTTGTTGGAGAAATGTGTCATTGTAGGGGCAGGCTTTGAAGTTTCCTATACTCAGGATACCGCCCAGTGAGTCAGTCAACTTCCTGTTGCCTCTGAGTCAAGATGTAGGGCTCTCAGCTCCAGTATACCTCTGCTGCACACCGCCATGCTCCCCACAATGATGATAATGGACTGAACCCCTGAAACCCAAAGTGAGCTCCCTCAATTAAATGGTTTCATTTATAAGCATTGCTGTGGTCATGGTGTCTCTTCACAGCAATAGAAACCTTAACTAATAAAACATGAGTAAAAAGGAAAAAAGTTTATTCTAAATTGCCAAGGCTGTCTCCTGGGAAAGTAAGGAGAAGTGACAGGGGGATGATTTTTAGGGTTCAATGGGACCAGGAGAAAGGGGACTTGTGAGCAGGGACTGAGGGGGCCCAGAGGCTCTCATTGACCTTGACGAGTTAATAGGCACCATAGACATGTGTTAATGGAAAGGCCACAAGTTCATCTTGCCAGAGATAAGGAGAATGACTGTCTTTTTAGTTAAGCAGGGAGTTTCTTCGAGCCCCTGAGGGAGTGGGGGCTTTTGCCTAAATGCCTGACCTTGGGAAAAGACTTTCTTGGGGGACTGGACAACCATTATAAAAACATTACAGATTTTTTTTATGGCTTACTTTATCAAAACAGCTAAAGCTTAAAGTGAGCAAAGGTGAAGCTAGATAAATATTACTGTGAACCTGAGTAGACCTTAGGAATTTGTAAACCTTGATTATCAAATACACATTATTTATCAAACAAATCTTATTTATCAAATACACCTTATTTATCAAACATATTGCTTATCTAAATTTTTTACAGCTTGGTATTAAACAGTTAGACATACATCTTAGAAGACATAAGTAGTTAGACATACATTGGAAATCAGCTTTTATTAATCTGAATAGACTTATAACCTTGAAACTTTATCACCATATGGAGTATATTGTAAACCAAAATTGAATCACATATATAGTATATTGCAGCAAATATGACCTTAAATTTTTATCATCATACAAAAAATCTATACTAATCCAAAATAGTTGAGACTTGATGCTTCTTGTCTAAAAAGAGATACAGTGATACACTTAGGGCCTAGTAGGACCGAGAAGTTTTATAATTGTTGCTTTATGCCATGTGGTCATCTTAAGATGATAAAGTCACGTGGCATGTACCCTCTAACCTTAGTAAGGATGGCGGCCAGTCAGGGGGCAGCTTAAATTTTGAAGGTCATCAACCAAAATGAAGGAGAGACATATGGTTACTATTTAAGACATCAGCTTTTCTAAACAAGAGTTGAATCTAAGTTACACATACAGAATATTCTAGAAAAGAATTGAATCACATATATAGGATGTTGCAAAAATTACAATTCCTAAGTATAGGTTTTAATTATAAACCTTCTGTTAATAAGTTTAAAGCCAAATTTTGTTACAGATTCTACTGATTCTTTAACCATAACCAATGAATTTACAAATCAGTCCTGAGATAAAGACTATTTACATAATAGACTTAATATTTTTAAAAGATTTCTTGAGAACAGAGTACCAGAGAAATCATAGCGATAGAAGATTTAAGAGTGGGAAGTTGTAAAATCATAGAGGTAAGAGAATCTGGGATCATCTGCTTATGTGGTGGCAGAAGTTGTTACTGTTATGAATTATGCACACATGGGGAACCCCCAGCTGGCCGGGCCAGGGTATCCCACGCCGCGTGAGGAAAAACTTCCCGGCATGCTGGGCAGATGCAGTGGTGGGCTGGGCAGATGCATGCCATGTGGGCATGGTGGCGGTGTCGGCCAGTAATTCACAGCCCAGATGCTGCATCCACATGGAGTGTTTATTATAATAGAGTGATAAAGAGAAAGATAGGAAGAAGGGGGAGAAGAGCGAAAGAGAGAGGAAGACAGGGAGGAGGGGCAGAGATTTTCTTTAAAAAGAGGCTTCTAAGTCAGGACGCAGGGTGGCGCCAAGGGGTGGGATTTCAAGGGTGGATCAGAATATTAACAGTTATAATCTGTGAGAATTTGAAATGAATGTGCCGTCTCTGGCCATGGATCTATACTGAGGCCAAGGCGTTTTCGTTAAGACAGAAAGGCTTTAAGAAATTTGAGTCTAGAAAGGAATTGAGTCCAAGCAGACAAGGAGGAAGTGTCACAAAAAACTCCGCAGACGGGTGGTGATGGCACACGCCTTTAATCCCAGCACTCGGGAGGCAGAGGCAGGCAGATCTCTGTGAGTTCGAGGCCAGCCTGGTCTACAGAGCGAGATCCAGGAAAGGTGCAAAGCTACACAGAGAAACCCTGTCTTGAAAACCCAAAAAAACCAATTCCTCTAGCAAAGTGGAAAAGCCGGAGACTGTGGGCCTGTGGCCCAGGAACTTAGGCTACCTTTAAAAAAATAAAGTATTTGGAGGGTCTGGCAGTGGCACATGCCTTTAATCCCAGCACTAAGGAGGCAGAGCCAGGTGGATCTCTGTGAGTTTGAGGCCAGCCTGGTCTACAGAGTGAGTTCCAGGATAGCCAGGGCTACATAGAGAAACCCTGTCTCGAAAAACCAAAACTAAATAAGGATTTTTGCCATGCAGTGGTGGCGCACGCCTTTAATCCCAGCACTGGGGAGGCAATGGCAGGCAGATCTTTGTGAGTTCGAGGCCAGCCTGGGCTACAGGGCAAGATTCAGGAAAGGCGCAAAGCTACACAGAGAAACCCTGTCTCAAAATAAATAAATAAATAAATAAAATAAAATAAAATAAAAACTTACAAGGACTCCAATTTGCAGTAAGGCTCATTAAGGAAGGGAATCTCTCAGTTGCCTTTAGCCTACTGGCTATGGGTGGGATAGGACCTCTGTTGGTCTTTTCTGTGTCAAACACACAGATTGCAAGCCCAGTGCCACTTTGAGATCTTTGGCAGCAGTTAACTCTGCAACTCACACACGATTGAGCCTGTATGATAATGAGTATTCAGAGATGGGTAATTCCTGGGGGGTGCTCACCAACCTAAGACAGAGCACCTGTGTGGCCTGGGCAGACGTCTCCATGACGGGTAAGGTGACCTGCTGACGCCCCACATAACCTAAGTTAGAAGCTCATTTTTTAGTAAAAAGGGGACCTGTAGGGCCCTGGCCCCGTTTTGGGTAACTGTTGCCTTGCTTGTTGACCTTGACCTTGATATCCTCCTTATGCTAATTCCCTGCCGGGTTCCACCCTCCTGAATGCTTAAGGGAAGTTCCTTGTCTGTGTATCCTGCTTAATGGGCATTAACAGCTTAGATGCAAGATTGTAAAACATGACAGCGAACTTCTGCCCTCTGGGGTTCTCCCATTGTGCTGTAAGCCTGTATTTAAGACCTCCTCCCTCCTTCAATAAACGGCATTCGGCATTAAAAAATAAAATAAAATAAAATAAAATAAAATAAAATAAAATAAAATAAAATAAAATAAAATAAAATAAAATAAAATGGAACTCTGCATAGGGAGGGTTAGGAAGCTAAGACACACGGAACAGTATAGCCATAAGGGACAAGCAGGACCGAGCAGGAAATGTACCTAAAGGAGGACTCCAATATCGAAGAAGCCACAAGCACATGGAGAAGCCTCGGGACTTAGCAGGCAGCTCCTACGGGGAGGCAAGGAAACTCAAAATGTACAGGCCCAGGAGGGCACTAGGAGAGACAGAACAGGTAGTTCAAGGGAATGGGGCCACGGAAAGGGTGTAAGACCCAGGGGCATGCAAGCAGCTCCTGGGGGAGGTGAGCAGGTTCCAGGAAGGAGCTGAGGAGCCATGAGGGAGCAGAGGTAAGTGTCGTGGTAACAAGAATTTCAATCCAGGGTGTCCCCAAGTGGACTGAGAGACTTGTCAGAGAGAAATGTCCCAAATCACAGAGGAGAGACATCCGTTTCCATGTGCTTGGGGCCCAGTAGGGTGAGAAGAAGCTTCCCGGTACAGTGCTGTGGCTTTCGTAGTAAAAGTAGGCAGAGCAGGGAGCTCTGAGGTGACACTTACGGGGAGAATGGGAGAGTCAAGTGGTTAGAGCAGGTAGTGGGGCCCTGAGGGGCACTGCAGGGAGATGCCCATGTGGTGGGGCCCTGAGGGGCACTGCAGGGTGATGCCTGCGTGGTGGGGCCCTGAGGGGCACTGCAGGGAGATGCCCACGTGGCGGAGCCCTGAGGGGCACTGCATGGTGATGCCCGCGTGGTGCACAACACATGCAGTCCTTGTCACACCTGCTCTGCCGTCATGGTAACCAACATAAACCCTTCCTACCCTAACCTGCTCTCGTCAAATATTTTTCGTAGTGATGAGAAGCACGATTTATACAGGCTCCCTCTTGACTCCATCATAACTGCCCTTACTCTGTAGATCAGAAAACCAGTACCAGGGTATCCCCCCACCCCACTGTAGCCCTGGCCTACAGGATGGAACTCACTATGTGCTCAAAATCACAACAGTTCTGCTGCCTCGACCTCCCAAGGGGTGGGATTAAAATTAAAGGCACGAGACACTATGCCTGGTCCTAAACCAGGGTTAGGTTGCTACATGTGGTAAAACTTGATGGTAACCCCTCCCCTTTTTGGGGGACAGTGTCCCAGGTTGACCTCAAACATTCTAGGTAGCCGAGCATAACCACCACCAACTCTTTCTTCTCTCTCTCTCTCTCTCTCTCTCTCTCTCTCTCTCTCTCTCTCTCTCTCATTCTTTTAATCCAGAATCTCTATGTAGCCTTGGTTAGCCTAGAACTCCCTACGTAGAGTAGGCTAGCTTTGAACTCACAGAGATCCACCTGCTCCTGTCTCTCCAGTGCTGAGATTAAAGGCGTGCGCCACCACACACAGATTAACCTTGGACTCTTGATTCTCCTGCTTCTATTCTCCAAGTACTGAGATTAAAGGTGTGCCAGCTCTGGTGGGAAAACCTTTGCGATAAGTGGAGTCCAAAATATCTGAAGCTAAAACACGGCAAGAGCCTGTAACTGGGGGACTGAGCCCACAGTATAGCAGGGGAGTGAGCCCTTGCCTTGCTGGTAAATCTGTGGGTTCAGTCCTTGGTACAGAAAGAGAAAACAGTGCAAGGCAATGAATGATTAGGGAGGGCTGATGTAGGGTCCAGATGTGGGGCTGCCCAGCGCTGTCTCGTTGAGGTTTGGCACCATCTGGTGGAAACAGTCTCAGGTTAGGATGATGGGGTGACTAAATTCTGTGTAAAGCTGGCCTGACCAGATCAACAACAGTTCTTTCACTAGTTAGCTTTTGTTTTATTCATCAAAACTAAGATTGTTGGGCCGGGCCGGTGGTGGCACACACCTTTAATCCCAGCACTTGGGAGGCAGAGGCAGGCGGATCTCTGTGAGTTTGAGGCTAGCCTGGTCTACAGAGTGAGTTCCAGGACAGGCTCGAAAGCTACACAGAGAAACCCTGTCTCAAGAAAAAGCAAAACAAAACAAAACAAAAAAACAAAAAACCTAAGATTGTTGGATCATCTTGTAGCTCAGAATATTTACAGAAGATATTAAACATGACTGTCACTGTTGCTCATTCAAAATAATACTTGAAAGACCCTAACCCTTCAGGCTTACACCCCCAAGCCTCAGGAAAAGAGAAACTTCAAGTACCAGGAAATGAGAAACTAAAAATCTAGTTCCAAGGGCAACCTGACCTAGCCATTGTTCAATCTTCCCTGCAACCATATAACAATGTAAAGAGATTTCTGTTAAGAGATGTGCTCAACTGTGACTGGGATAGTTGCAGGTGTTCCAGGAAGGACCACTGTGACCTTTGTGTAAACTCCACTCCCGCCCTGATACCCCCCTTGAGGTTTCAGGAAGAACACGTACCTGTTGACGTAACTGTACCCCCTCTGTGATCACTCTGTACCCAGACCATGATCTTGTGAAACGAAACTCTATGGGAATTGTAATCTTGTGGGTTTTGTGGGTTTTTCCTTTAAAAGCCCTTATGGGGCTGCAGTAAGATGCGGTTCTTGCTCTTAGGAGCAGGGTTTGCCCTTCTATATAGAAGCTTAAATAAAAACCTCTTGCTATTGCATCAACTGAACTGGAGTCTGGGTTCTTGAGGTGCCCACTTGAGACCCTAAATATTGGGGTCCAACATACTCATCTCAAGAACTCATTTATCATGGCTTTAGTCAGAGAAACATCTGTGTCCTTTGAGGGCATCCTTAGAGGGCAGAAGGCAGGTGGCTTCTTCCAAAGAAATCCAACACTACGGCCTTTTTGGTTTGCTTGTTTTATTTTTTTTTGAAGGGAGAATCTCATGTAGCCCAGATTGGCCTTAAACTGCTAGCTGTCTTTGGCGTCAACTCTCAAGTGCTGGCATTACAAGGATTACAAGTGTGTGTCAGCCTGCCTGGCTTCCCACTTCTCCATTTTTTTCCCTTTAAACAATGTTTCACTATGTAGCCTTGGCTAGCCTAGAACTCAGAGATCCTCCTGCCTCTACCGCCCAAGTTCTGAGATTAAAGGCTGTGCTGCTAAGCCCAGCTAGATTCCTATTTAAGTTTTTGTTTGTTTTATTTTTGGAACAATGTCTTATTATACAATCCAGGTTTACCTTGAAACCCCTATGGAGATGAACCTAAAACTCAAGGTCTCCTTCCTCAGCCTAAATGCTAGAATCACTCACCTGCCACAATGCCCGACTCTTTGAATTTTTAATTCTCTCTACTTCATATCAAGTAATCAAAAGGAAGTGAGGTATAGAAACTATAGATCAAAGTCAGGACAGCTGGCTCGCAACTGTAATCCCAGGATTTATCTGGGAGGCTGACACACCAGGATTAATCTAGTCCAAACACTGGTCTAGGCTACATGGTGAGTTCAAGGTCAGCCCAGGCAGTAGAATGAGACTGTCTCAAACTTCAGTTTTTCTGGTCTTTTTTTTTTTTTTTTCCCCTCCAGAGACAGGATTTCTCTGTATAGCCTTCGCTGTTCTGGAACTCTGCAGACCAGGCTGGCCTCGAACTCACAGGGATCCCCATCTGCCTCTGCCTTCCCAGTGCTGGGATTAAAGGCGTGCGCCACCACCGCCGCCTGGTCCGGAAAACATTTTTAAATTAAGGTTTTATTTAGGAAGGAAAGATCTGGAATTAAGTCTAAATAAATGAGAGGTTCAAGAACCCACTGCGCGTCTGTGTTCTCTCCTGGATCAAGAAAAAGAACAAAAGGGAACCAGACAGGCAGAACAAAGGCATCAAGGACGGAGGAAAGCGGGGCCATCTCCTCTCTCCTCCCACCCAGGACGGTTCCCGGGGAGGTTCCAGACACCACCGCGGCACGGCTGGCGACATCAAGGAGTCTCGGGGAGACCACGGCAGACGCCCAAGGGGGCTGGCACTGACTTTCCCGCCACGCCGCGTCCCGGCCCGGAGGGGCGGGGCCAGTGCGAGCGAGCGAGCGAGCGAGCGAGGCGGGGCGCTGACGTCACCTCCGGCCAGGGCCCGCGCCTGGGCGGGAGGAAGCCCTGGGAAAAAGGCCCGGCGAGTGGGCGGGGCCGGGAAAGCGCGCCTTCGGGGGCGTGGGCGGGGCCGGCTTAAAGAGCGCTGCGTCACGTCCGCTGGCGTTAGACCGGGGCGGAGGAGGTGCGCAGCGCGTCGGGTCCTGGGTCACCCTCCCAAAGTGCGTCGTCGCGAGAGGCTGCGGCGGGGCCTCTGCTGAGAAGGCAGGAGCTTGACAGCTTCCGTCCGGGCCAGGAGCGGGGACAGCCATCCGGAGCCATGAGCGACAGCGGCGAGCAGAACTACGGCGAACGGGTAAGCGCGCGCGCGGGGCGGTGGGGGTGCACGGGCGGCCGCCGCCGCGGTCCCACCTTGCTTCTCTATCCCCATCCCCTCCAGGCCTTTCGTGGTTCCCCCCCTCGGCCGGGCATCGGGGGGGAGTCTGACGCCGAGAGGGCGCCGGAGGGCGGACGCCCCGAGTCGCGCGGGAGGCCGGCAGCGGGCCGTGTGGTGCCCGGTCCCCGCGGCGGCCTCTTTTTTTTTCTTTTTTCTTTTTTCCGTTACGAGGTTGCGGGGTGGGGGGAGGGGAAGGGGGAAGGAAGGCGAGGGATTAAACATGGCCGCGGCGTCCCCCCGGCGTTGGGGGATGGGGACGGCGTCTCAGTTCGCCGTTGCTCTCCCTGCCGAGCCGCGCCGCAGCCATCTTGGGCTCGCGGGCCGGGCGCGCCGCCAGAGGCACAAAATGGCGGAGCCGCCGCGGGTCCCCGGCCGCCCGGCCCTGCCCGGTTGCCCGGCCCTGGCCGGCTCGCCCCGGGGCCGCCGGGTGAAGCCGAGAAGCAGCCCGCAGCAGCCAGCCACGTGGGCCCGGGCGTCGGGCTGGTGGTGGCGGGGTTGGCGGAGTCGGAGAGCCTTCTCGGGGCCTGGGAAGGGGCGGCTCGCTCTGCGCACTGGCGCGGCGGAGGGGGGCTCGGGGGCCCGCGCGGGCTTTGTTGTGCCGGAGCCTCTTTCCCCCCCATTGTTGGGACCTTAACGGGGACGGTACGCAAGGTCATTAGGGTTTTTTTCCCCCCACCCCACCCCACCCCGGGGAATGGTGAAGGGGTGATGCGTGGCGACAGTTCATGGCGCTGTTAGCTCTGGGAATCACGTGGTTTATTTTTTTTTATGCTTTCCACCTCCAGGGGGTGAAAATTCGGTAGAGGTTGATTAGATGGTCTCTAACGGGCCTGTGGATTAGACCCAGTCCCCAAGCTTCAACAAAGCGCACGTAGCGTAGCAGTAGAGTATTAGATTAAAAAGCTGCCGGGCGGGGGTGGCACACGCCTTTAATCCCCGCCAGGCGGATCTCTGGGAGTTCGAGGCCAGCCTGGGCTACCAAGTGAGTTCCAGGAAAGGCGCAGAGCTACACAGAGAAACCCTGTCTCGAAAAATCAATCAATCAAACAATAAAAAGCTATCCCAGGAAGATACATGCAAGTACATGGCTTAGTGAGCGAGTAATTGCAGTTTGAAAATTGCTTACAAGCACCATATGAACAATTATTTTATGCCTCAAGACTTGAATTTTTTTCCCCCTCAAAAAAGTTTACAGGAATTGTTAGCACATAGTTTACTTAGTCAAATAAGTATGTTAGTAAACTTTAGGTCTTGGACAGTTTGGTAGAGAGTATTGTGGGAACTCTTCATGGTGAACTCAACCAAATCAGAATAGTTTGAACAGACCAGACCTTTATATATCAAGATGAGTCTCTTATCCCAAGGTCATTTTAAGTCCAATGTCACCAGTGAGTGATTGCCTTGCCATTTTAAGGCTTTCTTAAGGAAAGAAACAAGGGCGGGGTGTGGGAGTGTGGTGGGATTTTGCTTTGATTTTTAAATCTGTTTTGTTTTAAATTCTTTCGAACTTCCTCAGTAGCCCACACATACCTTTGAGTTCCTGCCTCCCGAAGTTGCATGTAATGTTGAAATTACTCTGTTTAGAATTAAAAGCAAATAGTTTTTGTTGTTTGGGGGTTAAATAGGTAGGTATTATCATGCCCATGGAAAAATTTTCAAAGTATTAGATTTAGTATCCATTACTCCAGGAAGAAAGTAATTGAATGTGGTACCATTTTGAAAGAACTGGGAAATTGTTACCCCTGTTAATTGGGAGTGTTATTACTATTTCTGCTAGCAAGATGGACTGTCTGGTGCTCTTGATCATTTATTTGAGGTATGGTCATACTATGCCCCTGGCTGTCCTGGAACTTGCTATAGAGGCCAGTCTGGTCTTGACCTCAGGCATCTGCCTGCTTCTGCCTCCCTATAACCCTAGTGCTGGGGTTTAAGGTGTGAACCAGCCACACCCCGGCAGTCCTTATTATTTAATTGGAGGGAAAGGTATTAAATAAAGATTGACTTTCTGATCTGTTTCTAAACTTGGAAGCTGTGTAACACCTCAAAAAAATTTTTTTTTGAATGTGTACAATCCCGAGTTTGTGTGGCCCACGTGTACCAGTTCCACAGACACCTAAAAGGGATTGTGAGCCATCAGATTTGGGTGCTGGGAAGGGGAACTTTGGTTCTCCTAAAAAGCAGTAGATGCTCTTAACTGCTGAGCCAATTCTCCAGCCCTATACTTAACACATTTTGCTTGGTTGCTTTTTGTTTTCCCATTGGAATGTTGGAATAATTGAAAAGCTTGAAACACTTAAAATACTCCTCAAGAAGGCTTGCCAAAAAAAAGTTCACAGACAAGTTTAAAAATACTGCAAGGTAAGCAGGGCAGAATGTTACAGGTTTGTAAATACTGCTACTTGTCCTGGATAGGGGATCCAGAGTTCAGGATAATCCTGGCCAATTACTTAGCAAGACTAAACATTTTCCCCCAAAGGAATAAGGGATAAGTTAAGGACTGGTTGTATAATTTGGTGAGAGAATGCTTGCCTGTCCTGTAAGGCTCACACACAAACATAACACAAGGTAGCTAAAGTCCCCTGCATTTTTGATCACAGACATTACTGCAAAGTAGCATGGCCAATCTGATTGGTTCACTTTCCCTTTTACAAGTGTGAAAAATGATGTTCAAGGTAAATAGTCTTGGATATGCCTGGTATAACCAACCATCTCTGGAAACCTGAAAATGATGAGTTTCATTGACTTCTAGGCCCTTAGGCACATAAACTGTTGTGGTTAATGTACATAGTATAAATCTGCTAAGCTACCTGGAATCTCAGTCAGTGTTAGGCTTCCAAAGTTGTTTCTTTCCTAAGCAGACTACATTTGGGTGTGTGAAATAAATTTTGCTTAGTTTGGTCACACATTGGATGGATGTTAGCATTTAGTTAGCTCTTTTGCAGTGTGTGTTCCTCATCCCTTTGTTATCTGTAGGATTTGTGGGGTTTGTTTTTTTAATTCAGTTCCCCCACCCCCATTTTAAAGTTGGTTTGATTAAAATTTTGTTTCTTCCAGTTACAAATTACTCATTTTGTAAAAGAACCTTTTCTTTGAAGGAAAAACAGCCACTCTTTAGAGATGTGAGGTAGTAATGGGGTTAATATTTAAGGCCCCAATAATGGTTCTAGTTTAGGTTGTGAGACTTACACATTTTGATCTTCTACTTAGCTTAAAATTCTAACCTCTTTGAGAGTATGCCTGTGAGACAAGCCAGAAAATGTTAGTTTTTGTTAGTCTATTTTATTACCACAGTAGCTAGAGGTTAAAGAGTAGCTTGGAGTTATTAAATACTCTGGTAGATATTTCTTAGAAGTGTAGTGTGTTTGGAATATAAAAGTAAGGGGTAGGTTCTGGATACTACCCTATCAAATTGCCTTTCAGATTCTGCAGTTTTTCTCTTCTGCTTAAGCAATTCTATGATGTCTTTGTATATTCCTTGTGTTTATCCCCTGAGTCTAAATTCTGGTTTTTAAAACCAAAATTTCTATTTCTAAAGTACTTGTGGTCCTCACATAATTTTTATTAACAAAGGGTTGAATTAATGCCAAGTTTAAGAAAATTGCCTAGTTTTTTCATCACTGACTACACAGGTTAGGTATAAGTCTCTTGAAACTGTTGAATCATTTTCTTTGGCTTAAATAAGAATGCTTATTAATATTGTGGATATTGTCAAAATAGAAAGTAGTACTTTAAGGTGAAGTTACAAATGGTTTTACAAGGTAAGTACTACTGGTTTTGTTGAAAGCTTGAAGGGGGGGGTGTTCAGATGCTGAGAGAAGTGTTAATGGTATTTGTCTTGTTTGTATATATAGTCTTTTTCCTTTTCTCTTCAGTAAAACCCCAAACCTAAATGATAAACATGAATGCTTTCAAATTTGATTCATAATTTGGCCAAGCCAATTATTAGAGCTATAGTGTATGTGTCCAGCATTGTTTTGTTGATTAGTACTTATACATAGCTATTGTTTTCTAATAAGGTATGGTGATTATTTTAGGAACTAGTGCTTTTACACAGGTTGCTATTGTAGGATGTGGGCCATTATAGTTAGTTAGACGTTGCCATCATTTAGCGGTACTTTAGTTTCAGGTCAAAATTGACTAGCAAATTCTCAAATTATTGTTTTGAATTGGGTTTTGGAGGCTACTTTCAGGTTATTTATTGGCATAGATTTTCATGTTTGGATAGGGCCCTCTTCTACATTAAAATTTTTGTGCTTAGATAAGAACTTTCAAACAAAAATGAATTCATGTGATTTTGATGGAGAGTATTGTTATCAAAAGAAACTAAGGGTTTGGTATTTTTGTGAGTTTATAAAAAGCATAGAATTTACAGCTGATACAGGTATGCCCAGGTGTGTTTTGCTTTTTTGGTTTTTCCCCTTAAGAAATTTCTTAAGCATTTGAGGATTTTCCTCCTCCACACTTCTGATAGTTTCAGGAAAAAGAGGACATATTCCTGTAATCTCATCATTTGGGAGGTGGCGGCAGGAAGATCAGGTCATTTGACTATATAGTGACTTTGAGGCCATTCTGGGCTACATGAGACTCTGCCTCCAAAAAAAGCCCTTTATCCATTTTAGTGTTGACCTTTTCTTTCTGTAGCAAGGTGTAGTTTTTCTTTGCTCATCTCATTTCCAGTTATTAAAACTGCTCCCTCAGTAATGTGTTTTTTCTAAGTAGGATCCTTTTTTATGAAGTAGCTGAGTTAATACAAATATGTCTAGCAATGGTTTTGTTCTCAGTATATAGGAGAAAGATTAGAAAGTGGTAATGAATGAAGTGATACTAAAGTGGCCTCATTGATGAAAAGTCATGGTACCTAGAGCTTTATTGTCTTCTGAATCTAAGCCCTGTATCTGTACATAAAGAACCTTTAGGGAGGCCAGGCACTAAGGAAACCTGCTTGGGCATTCTGATTCCATGATTACATTCGTGCTGCCAGTAAACATTTCCCATTACATTTTAGTGATGGATAGTACCAGAAAACCAGTTATTATGACTCCCTTAAATAGCCATTAAAATGTTTCTAGATTAAACAAATAATAATTGACTATAAAATTAGGCTGGAAATCATGCTTTTCCTTGGAAAAGATACTACTGTAGCCATGGTTGCCTATGCCAACAATAGTATAAAGACTTACCTTTTTCTTTTTAAGGAAATTTTTTTCCCCCTTTAAAACCAGAAGAAAATGTAAGAGGAAATATAGACAGTAAAAGAGCATGCAGAAATACTTAGCAGGGTAACAAGGAAAACTAGATTGTTTTACATGGACAGTATTTTGCTTAGTGTTCCAACAGTGTTCTAGTGTTAGTATTAAACTTAACTAATCTGCTAAAGTGGGCCTTTTTAATAATTTGAGGAGGTTAACTTATTTTCTCATAATTTGCCACCTTTCAAGTAGGAGCTCTCCTTTGGACATCCAGAAGACTAATGTTTTGCTAATAGAGGGGGAAACTTTACAACAGAATTCTTTGGACATAACCACTGTTGGAATCAAGTTTGCTCTGCTTTTCTTTGTAGCTGTTGGCATGTAGTAGTTAATTTTATTTAGTATCAGGCTTCAGTTCTAAATTTAATTAAACTAATTTCACTAATGCAGAGTTCCCAAGGGTGGGTTGGACAGATCCAAATTGTCAGGTTTGCTGACATTGTCTAACAGTGCTCTTCTAAATACACAGTAATGTGGAATTATACATTTCCTTATCTTAACTAGACAAGTCACTACTGTAAACCTTCAACCCCAGCCTTTGTCATATGAGTTGTCCATGCTTTTCTTGCACTTTTATATTGAAATGTGTCACTTTTTGACTAGAGATGTGCTTTTGACACTTAGCATTTTCTAAGTGTGAAATGTGATTACAATTTGTAAAAATGTTAAATGAACAGTAAATGTTCAGTGGCGCACTTCACATTCACGTTAAGCATGATAAATTTATTTGGAATAGACAGATGATTACCATATACCATCAGGAGACTATGTAGTTTCAGTTTTTTGAGCTGCATATTCTAGTATTTTTTAATCCAAAACTACAAAAGGGATTTTTTTTCTAGTTTCAGTTTTGGCACTGGATTTTATCCTGGAGTTTTAAAATATTCTTCATCCTGTTCTTTTTCTATTAAGGTTAATGTTGAAGAAGGAAAATGCGGAAGTCGTCATTTGACAAGTTTTATAAATGAGTATTTGAAGCTCAGGAATAAGTGAAGCTGAAATTTGAAAAAATAAAAGAAAGAATGCATGCTATTTATCAGACCAGAAGTCCCACTTGTAGAATATTGAGCAATTTGTGTGAAGTGGGGAAGATGAAAGAAGTCAGAATTTGAAACGGAAGAATGAAGAAAAGAAATAAAAATGAAGTTAAGATAAGAAGTAATCTGGAATCAGAAAGCACTACGCTAAGTAATTACTAGTCTGTTTATGTGTCCCTGTATATTTTGCTAAACATGCATGCATTATTTGTTTAATAGAAGAAAATATATACAGGGTAAAGAAGTGACTTCCAAGGGAATCGTTTAAATTAGGTAATAATTCTAATTTTAACTGCTTAGTCAAATGATGGAAATGCAATTCTTTAAAAATAACTTGGTAGTCAAATAGCAGGCAGCACTGTGCTAATCCACTGGGTAATACTAGTTGGCCTCCCATTTCCCTTAGGCTTTTCATCTATTATACTCTGCTGGTTCTGGGGCATGAGTAAGTGAGTTGGAACTGGTGGTCTGTTACTTTAAAACACCCTTTGGACTCTCAAAACGCAATGATATTTTCTGCTTTGATACTGAACAGTGTATAGTAGAATATTTTCTACTGGAAAATTTCCAGACGGTCACTGGGTTGATAATGGGATTAAACCCCCAAAATCCAAGCAAAGCATCTAACATTGTTTTATTGTAATGAAAGCATTAGGTTTCCACATTATAAGTGGAAAGCTACAACCACATAAGTCCTAATGTTGAGATTTACATGTCCCAAATAAGGATGATTCTTTATATTCTGTTGCATGCCTGTTCCAACTGAATCGTTAGGGGTATTGCTTAAGTATAGTAGCATCCCTTAAAAGAGATGAGTCATGCAAGTGTAAATGATAGCTAATTCAGAGTGCAGTAGTAGCTGGTATTTTGTTGCTTTTTTCTCCTGTCTATCCTTAATGATCTAAAACATGGTTTTCTTCTAGTGTGCTGCCCCATCTGAAAAAAGTCAACTCAAAATTCCTTTCTGTGTTTTGACTAATGTGTTAGATGATTAGCATGTTAATAACAAGTACACATAATCAGTAGCAAATAACCAATAGTTGCCTTCTCCATGCAAACTATTAAAGGTTATCATCTTCCTTAAATGATGGCAACTTTGAATTTTTTTCTTAGGGTTGTCTTTAGAGCTATTGGAGAAAATGACTTCACTGACCTTTCTGGAAAGGTGCATGTTTGTTGGGGGCACTTTAGCCTGTTGTCAGTGCTGCTTACATTATTTCTGTATCTTACTAGGAGAATACAGTTACTGCTTATAGAAGACAATTTGTTGCTTTAACACTAATTGTCAGATAATAATCAAGAGTAATGTTAATTTTGTGTTGACTCAAACTTAAAAAAGGGATTTGAATTTTGATAAAGAATCACAGAAAGATCTAACTTCTGGCTTTGAGTTTGTGAGGCTTAACTAACATTACGTGTATTTGTGCTTTTTAGGATTAGGGTGCCTAACAAACAAAACGCTGTTTAGGGCTGTGTATTATCTACTGTAAGGAGAGATTTAGTACTTCTAAGATGCTGCTCTCAATGTAGGAGCTACAGAATACTTGAGATTTTGTTTTTGAACTTGACCTGTTCCTTAGGTTGTGCATTAGTTAAAATGACTAAGATTTGAGAATGTTTTTTGAGGGGGAATTTCTGGCATTGTTTATGCTTTAGGCATTGGCTGTCTACAGTGTAGTTATTTTTGCAGAGTTCTTTTTATATTGCCTTGTCACTCAAAAGTTGAATTTGAAGAATTGTTTGTAAAGGACTTTTCTGACTGGTTTTATAGAGTTGTTTATGCATTAAGGTTTAAGTGTAGAGTTTTGTATTTTGTTAATTACTGAGTCTCATGTCTTAACACAAAATCCTTTATATTCTCACCAATTAGGGGTGGTCACCATAACTGGAAAGATTTAACTAATAAAGGATTAGCTGACAAGTTTAAGGTCGTTTTGTTGTGGATTTTTTTTTCCTGCTAGCCCAATGAAGTGGCAGTATAAGACAAAGGAATCTTGTTCTGATGTTTTCACTAATTTCTGATCTAAGAAATTGTTGCTCAAAAAGTACGTGTAGGACATGGCCTATTCGATTTGGAGGCTGAGTTGTTTTGAGAACTTTATAAACCATCTGTTTGGACACCTTAGACTACTACACTTTAAAGAAGAAACCTTACTCTGCTAATTTCCCATTCTTGAAATTCTATTATTCTTACAAAGACAACGGAAGCATCCCAGTTTAGAATAAAACTTTGGTTAAAATGAAACAACAGTCTGAAAGGGGAATTTCCGGATTTTTTTTTGTTTGTTTTTTAGATTTATTTTCTGTATATCATGCTCTATCTGCATGTATACCTGCATGCCAGAAGAGGGCATCAGATTCTAATATATATAAGATGGCTGTGAGCTACCATGTGGTTGTGGGAATTGAACTCAGGGCCTCTGGAAGAGCTGCCAATGCTCTCATCTCTCCAGCCCCCAGGAATTTTTATTTTCTACATCTTTAAGGTTTCTAATTGTTCTGTGAAGTGCTCTTACAGAATTGTAATAAATGTATTTTAACTTTCTAGTTCCTTATGTCTGTTTTTCTCTTGTAGATGAGCTTTTCTCTGTAATAAAGATGACAAAAAGCTATACTTTCAGTAAGGTTTTTTGTTTTTGTTTTGACCAAGAGGAAAGTGAGGTAAATGGCCTTGCTGAACATTTTGCTTGAACATTAGATACAGAAATCCAATGGCTGGTTGATTGGGGTAGTCTTCCTCCCTACCACAAGCAGTGAATCTTAAACTACATCTTGGTATTAAAGGCAGCTGTTACCATACGGCTTAGTTTAATCTATAGTCAATTTTTCTTTGGGGGATGAAGAAGGTCTGATAGAGAGGTAAGGTTATCTGTCACATGCTACATCACTCCATGTTTTATAGTGTGTCACTGAAGTATTTTCTAGATTATTTGGGGCCTGGAAATATTCTTCCAGTTGTCTGTTTTCCTCCCTTTGTGTTGTATATAAAATGCATATTTTTGTGTCCTGAGCATTGAGGAGGAATGCTCTAAATTGTCTTCCATATGTAAATGGTAGTCGGGATTCTAAAATATTTGGAAGTGACTGTGTAGATTCATGCTGTTCATTTTAATTTTCCTTCTCTTTTCCTGGTTGTTGCTGTATCTTAAGTAGAACAATTGATTAGACTCTGCCTTTGTCAATTTGCCGTCGGTTTTGTGTAGGGAAAGCTTAGTTGTCTGACTGGGGAGTGAACACTGTCCCTTCCCATTTAATTTTTTTGCATGCCCTTGCAGAGTTTTTCTGCAATTCTGTTGCATGTTATGTGTCTTTTCTATGGATTGACATTATGAAGTGATTATTCTGTTTAGCCATTTCCTTGCCTTTTTATTTTATTTATTTTGGAGATCTTGTTTTTCAGTTAACTGGCCATTAGTTGGAGTTTTGATTAGGAAAACTGAGTACATGGTATTTGCTTAGACATCTATGGAATTTTCTTCCTGGGCCTCTAGATGATGAGCTCCTCATTTTATCCTGTTTTAATGTGCCCTTTACATATTATTTCTGCTTTTTCTCAGTCTCCTGTTTATTTTGCCTTGATTCTTCTCAGTTTAGCCAAGAAAGTTGTGGATCTTTGGCACCTTCTCTACTCTGGAAACAGTTCGCAGCCTTGCTCTGTTCTTAGCTCCTTTTGTTTGCTCTTGAGTTTGTAAGAGGTCCTGACATACATTGAAAATAAGAGCTTAATCATATTTCATGTTCATCAGCTAGTCTTGGCATTCAGCTAGAGTTCTACCTTCAGAGCTTGAAACACATGATTGTCCTTACTGCTTTTGCCCCGCATTCAACCATAACTTGAAGTTTTATAATTTTGTGGGGTTTTGTTTTTGATTGTAGCTTGACTGGAATATAGACTAGGCTTCATAGTTAAGGAAAGTTCTTTATAGGTCTATGTAGTAACAGTCCCCAAATATAGTCCTTAGATAGTTCTTTAATAATTTGACTTTGACACCTTTTAAGGGAGTAGAATTAGATAATTCTTATCCCTGCTGCAGAAAGGTGGAAGAATTAATTGATTGATGTCAGTTGAAGCAATGAAACTATTATACCAGGTATACTCAATTCCTGCCCTCACATGTTTTCTTATCTTTGGAAGAGGATTGCTCTCCTTGGCCATTTATCTCACAGAAGCTTATTTGTTTTTAAAGTTTCCCAAGAGTATGCAAATTAAACTTTTGACATCTGCGTGTAGGAATCCCGTTCTGCTTCCAGAAGTGGAAGTGCTCATGGATCGGGGAAATCTGCACGGCATACCCCTGCAAGATCTCGCTCCAAGGAAGATTCAAGGCGTTCTAGATCAAAGTCAAGGTCCAGATCTGAATCCAGGTAAGAAGTGGTGTGGTTTGTTAAGCTAAAGAAGGTAAAAGTCTATTTAATGTTGGTATTAGAGATGGGAGCCAGAAGACTGAAACAGCCTGGGCTTCTGGGATCGGGGTTCAGATCTTCCCATTTTTGCTGACTTGAGCAGATTATACTTACCTTTTGAACTTGCCACTCATCGCACCAGCACTTCCTCTCTTGATGTATTCTGCTTTAGGTGACCGCTTTATACATTTTACTCTACTCAAAAGCCATGAGTTAATGTCATTGATTTATTTTTATTCTGCGTGTATGTGTTAGGGTGTCAGATCTTGGAGTTACAGACAGTTAAGACCTGTTGTGTGGGTACTGGAAATTCAACCAGCCCCAAAGCTTCCCTTCCTTCCCTTGACAGGGTTTCTCTGTGTAGCCCTGGTTGAGTTGAGGCTGGCCTTAAACTCAAGATCCACCTGCCTCTGCCTCCCAAGGTGATGGGATTGAAGGCGTGTGCCACCACTGCCTGAATTTTATAATTTTGTTTGTAGTGGTTGTGGTGGTTTTTGTTAATTGGCCTAAATGAGTAGTAGGCATAAGAGGAAATTTTAAAAAAAGGGCAGTATTGTGAGAGGTAAAGGTGTGCATAAACCAGGCTAGGAAAGTATACTCTGTGGTCCAATTTTCAAAAGAATTTTAAATACATTTATTTAGTTTTTTTTTTGTTTTGTTTTTTAATTTATTTATTTATTTTGGTTTTTTCGAGACAGGGTTTCTCTGTGTAGCTTTGCGCCTTTCCTGGAGCTCACTTGGTAGCCCAGGCTGGCCTCGAACTCACAGAGATCCGCCTGCCTCTGCCTCTCAAGTGCTGGGATTAAAGGCATGCGCCACCAAGCCCTGCTCTAAATTTTTCTTTTGATTTTGAAGAAATGGTGAGAGGGAGCATGCTCTTTCTGACTTTGGTTGCTTAATAAATTAAAGTGATTAAATTGGCTGCGATTTTGTTTATCGAGGACTATGTCCCATGTTTGAGTTTAACTCTAGAATGGAGTAATAAAGAATTGAAAGGCTATCTTGTAGCTGGAAGTTTGTTTCTCTGGTCATGCCTGGCCCCAATGTCAAGAAAAATCTCTCCCACCCTCGTCCTGCAGCCAGTTGGTCCCAAGTAAACACAGAGGCTTAGTATTAATCACAAACTGTATTGCCCATGGCTTCTTGCTAGCAAGCTTGTTCATATAACTTAACTCAACCCATTACTATTAATCTATGTATAGTCACATGTTCCATGCCTTTACCTGTGTCCCATTACATGTTGCTCCTTGAACAAGGGTTGGCATTTCCCCTTCCCCCACCCTTCAGTTTGAATGTGATGCCTAACCTTAATCCTGCCCTGCCATAGACCAATGCAACTTTATCAACCAGTCTGAGCAACACACTCACAGCACTATCTGTTTTTCAGTTATTTAGTCATAACACCAAGACTTCTGTCTTGCAGGTCCAGATCCAGAAGAAGTTCTAGAAGGCATTATACAAGGTCACGATCTCGATCCCGCTCCCATAGACGATCCCGGAGCAGGTCTTACAGCCGAGATTATCGCAGACGGCACAGCCACAGCCATTCTCCCATGTCTACTCGAAGGCGTCATGTTGGGAACCGGGTAAGATGAAAAAGTTTTCTAAAGTGCTATGGACTGAACCCAGGTTATTATGTACATGAGGCAAGTAAGTATTCTACCGCTGAGGTGTGTTCTCAGCTTGAAGATGTAGGTGGAGTTTTCCTATCTCACAACTGCTCTCAAATAATCACTCAGAGGTAGGTATATTAATTACAAATGCTCGTCCAATAGCTAGGGCTTGTTACCAACAAGCATACAACTTAACCCATTCCTATTAATCTATGTGCTCCGAGGCTTGGCGTTTACCTCTACCCCTTTTTTTGTGTGTGTGTCCATCTCGCTCTCCATCTGGTGACTCTCATCCCATCATTCTCAGTTTGGCTTTGCCTCCTAACTTGATCCTGTTCAGCTATTGGCCAATCAGCTTGTTTATTAAACCAATCATAGTGACATGTTCACACAGTGTACAGAAGGATTACCCCACATTGTACTATTTGATCTCTTTATTTTGACAGTGGGATTTTAGCAATTTAAAACTTTCGGCATCTGTGTATAGGAATCCCATTCTGCTTCCAGAAGTGGAAGTATTTATACTAGGATGCAATTTCTCTACCTAGTAAGGCTTTTTTCCTATGTAAAATTACAGGAACCTTTTAAGTTCATGATGGCTGAAGTGCCTGTAATGTATTTGTGGAATTTATTTTACTGATAATAGCTGTTAAAGTAATTTGTTGCTCATTCTGTTGGGTTTCATACATGAGCATCTGATCACGTAATATGTGATATAGTTCTACTTGTCTAATTTCAGTTGCTAGACATTAAAAAAGGTTAATGAAAAAGCTCACAAATAATTTATGAAGCTTAATGTTTGCGTCATCTTTAGTTTGAAGTCTTACCCACATCTATTAGTAACAACATTACTGTTTTTAATCTCTTTTTTTGTAATTTATTTGTATTTTATACATTGGTGTTTTGCCTGCGTGTATGTCTGTGTCAGGGT
This sequence comes from Peromyscus maniculatus bairdii, assembly GCF_049852395.1. Classification (NCBI taxonomy): domain Eukaryota; kingdom Metazoa; phylum Chordata; class Mammalia; order Rodentia; family Cricetidae; genus Peromyscus; species Peromyscus maniculatus. The sequence continues at coordinate 13,635,658 of NC_134863.1, read as the reverse complement.
GTTGAATCCCCTGGAACAGAAGTTATAGACAGTTGTGAGCTGCCATGTGGGTGCTGGGAATTGAACCCAGGTCCTCTGGAAGAGCAAGCAGGCAATGCTCTTAATACTAAGCCATCTCTCCAGCTCCACTGTTTTTAATCTTAATGTGCTTAATTTGCAGATCAAATTTTACAATACTTAAAATACTCAACAAAATAAAAATGAGCTGTAAGCAGTTGTTACATACGCAGCACTACTTAGGAAGGAGGTTTAACTGTTCTATGTAGGTGTGACACCCTTACTGTACTCACCAAGACATGTCTTCCATCTGAGATTGGTTGGATTCTCCAGAACACACAGACAGAATTGTATTCCTTCTGGTCCATCAATCTATAATACCCTTATTTTCAGTTATTTACTCCCATCTATCCCTGTACACTTTATTAAGGGTCTTTTGGTTGTTTTCTGGTTTTGGTGGTGGGTATTTTTTTGTTGTTTTGTTTTGGTTTTTGAGACAGAGTTTCTCTGTATAGACAAGGCTGGCCTGCCTTCACCTCCCGAGTGCTGGGGTTAAAGGTGTGTACCACCACCTGGCTGTTTTCCATTTTAGAGACAAGCTCTCATTGTGCTGTGCCATTCTGGCACAGCGGTGCTTAGTCTAACAGTTTATCATTTTGTGTAGTAGCTATCCTTCCCTTGCCCACTTAACCCCCTTTAGATCAATGTCAGGTTTTAAGATTTCTTCTGTTTTCTAGGCAAATCCTGACCCCAACTGTTGTCTTGGAGTATTTGGATTGAGCTTGTACACCACGGAAAGAGACCTAAGAGAAGTGTTCTCTAAATATGGCCCCATTGCTGATGTCTCTATTGTGTATGACCAACAGTCTAGACGTTCAAGAGGATTTGCCTTTGTATATTTTGAAAATGTAGATGATGCCAAGGAAGTAAGTTAATGTTTACTTGTACTTTAGTTCAAAACACCAGCCCTGGTAACTGTTCTGATTTATATAACCAAGCATTTTCTAAAAGTACCTGTGTTCTAGATTTTAAATTTGTATGTATATGGGTGCTTTTGCCTACATGGATGTCTTTACACTATGTCTGCAGTGTCTCTGGAGGCCAGCAGAGGGCATCTGATCCCATGGAACTTGAGCTGCAAACAGTGATGACTGTCCCAATGTGGGTGTTGGGAATTTAATCCAGGTCTTGAAAAGCAGCCAGTGTTCTGAACTGCCAAGCTATCTCTTTAGTTCATGCTCATTTTAGTCTTAAAAATCGGGGATATGGCTAATACTAGGGATCCAAGCAGCTTCTTAGTAGTGTTTGGCTTCCACAGCAGGCACTTTGAGTCATAGAATGTCAGTGACAGTTTGCTTTTTTATTCTTACACCAAACAGCCATAGGTAAAGAGCATTTGGGCTGTGTTCAGCAAGTACTAATTTATAGACATTGAAATTTGGGTTTCATAGATGTTAGCGTGCTGCACGTGTGTGCAATCCCAGTACTTAGGATGTTAGAGACCAAGGGATTAGCTGAGTCCACCTAAATTTGTAGGTAGGTATAGGAAGTATTTTGTGGGCCATGTAGGCTGCTGTGGTGTTTCTATTTTTTTTTATTTTCATATGTGTGTGACTACTTTTAGCAAGTGAACTTGTAGAGGAGGGAACAACCCATTTAGGTAGTTTGTTTTTGTTTTTGTTTTTTCTGGCCAACCTTTAAATAAACATTAGGAAACTGGATGGAAAGTCCCCTCAGTCTTTTAGATGATAATTAGAGACAATTGTCCAGGATGTAACTTTTTTTAAAAAATCTTTTGAAGGCTAAAGAACGTGCCAATGGAATGGAGCTTGATGGACGCCGAATTAGGGTCGATTTCTCTATAACAAAAAGGCCCCATACCCCAACACCAGGAATTTACATGGGGAGACCTACTTAGTAAGTTTGACTACATTTGTGTGAGTGTGGGTGGGTACTTGAATGGTCTAGAGATAACAAGTTGGGTGTCTTCCTCTGTCCATCTTTTCCCCACCAATTTGTTGACATTTTTTAGAAGAAATTCTTAAGATGCTATGTACTTGCACGCTCACATGTATGTAGGTTCAGGGGACGCCTTTGGGGCATCGATTCCTTTCTTAGACTTTTACATGGGGTCTGGAGAGTATCTCAGTTGCCAGGCTTGTAAGCACCAGCATTACCTGCTGAGCCACCTTGGTGCTGGGATTAAATTAAAGATGTATGATACTGTGCCCAGCAGTTTTATAGAAAGTCAGTTGGATTTGTGTGTGCCCCTAAGACCAAAAGATTAGACATGGGTATACACATTCAAATAATACGGTGTAATAACAAGGAAAAAGAAAACAAGGAAAATATTGATAAGAGCTATGTAGAAATAACTTCAGTTAATGTACTTAAAGACGTCTGCTAGTAGATATGGATAGTAGCAGTTTTTATTCAGGAGAACCAAAGATGGATTAGTCTTAGCATGTCCAAGGAATTTGGTTGATTTGAGTTCTCTTCTGCTATCAGGATCTTTTTGTTTGTTTTTTTGTTTTTTAGACAGGATTTCTCTGTGTAGCTTTGTACCTTTCCTGGAACTCACTCTGTAGTCCAGGCTGGCCTTGAACTCACAGAGATCTGCCTGCCTCTGCCACCCAAGAGCTGGGATTAAAAGCGTGAACCACCATCACCCAGCTTCAGGATCAATTTTTAATAGCAAAAGTTGTGACCAAAAACTAAAGGAGATTATTTGCTGTATTAAAAGATATGTTGTCATTCACAGTGGCAGCTCACGCCGCCGAGATTATTATGACAGAGGATATGATCGGGGTTATGATGATCGGGACTATTACAGCAGATCATACAGGTGAGTTGTACAGGAGCCTGTTCACACTAAATTTAAAAAGCAGCACAAAAAAAACCTAAATTTTAAAAAAGTAAGAAATAGCTGCGATTTAAACCAAAATGTAAGATTTACAGATAATTTGGTATGTAGTTGGATGCTTCCTAAATTCTAAAATATAAATGAAGAACATCATTAAATTTGTGTTAATACAAAAGTGAAAGTTGTTTTTTATACATGCATTCCTCTCTAGCTTTTACTTGAGTTTTGGGTATCTAATTCAGATTGTTAAAGTATGGAGGCAGCAGTCACCAACTAGTAATTCTAAGCCTTTAGTGTAAACTTGTATAATTAAGTATAGACCATGTGTGTTTGTCTTTTGTAAATGTTTATTATACCATTGTCTGGAAGTGAGCCTTTAATAGTTGATATCCAGAATTTCACCAAAATTGGCATTTTCTCCCCTTTTTAAGCCTTACTGTGTTAAGTAGTGCTTGGCTGAGAAGTTGAAAGGTCTTTATTGAGAGCAGCTATGCCATTTCAGGAAGATCTCTTGTTGAGCATGTTAACTATGAAACTGGGTTGTAGCAATTGTTGTAACTAAAAATGTATTCCTTTTCTGTTTACAGAGGAGGTGGTGGAGGAGGTGGTGGATGGAGAGCTGCTCAAGACAGGGATCAGATTTACAGGTGAGCAGAAAGGGTTTCGAGTCTGAGTGATAGTGGAATGCTTGCAAAGTGTTTGCCTGATACCTAGGCAGCTGCTCTCTAAGTGGCACCAGGAAGATTGGGTTTTGTTTGGATTTGAGACAGGGTTTTTGTGTTGCCCCGAAACTCAGAGATCTGTCTGCCTTTACCTCCCCCGTGCTGGGACTAAAGGCATGCCCCACCATGCTGCCTGCCTTGATTTTTTTTTTTTTCTTAAGATTAATTTATTTGTGTGTTTATCCTGCTTTTATGTCTACCACATGCATGCTTTGTATCCTTGGAGGCTAGATGACTGGCCTCACATTTTGAGCAACCATTTGGGTGCTAGGTTCTCTGCAAGAGTAGCAAATGCTCTTAACTGTTAGCCATGAAAGTAGTTCTCAATAGACAACGTAAAAGGATTTGTAGAAATTTAAAAATTAATTGCTTTAATTTATAAAATAGAGCAGATTCTTTTAATGTTTATTTGGTATTTGGACCTAATAAACTGCACTTTAAAGGTTTATTGGGACCTTCTAGCTTGAGAACCAGCAAAAGTTTGTCTTCATGTTGTTATTAGCACAATATCATCTAGATGTAGGTATAGACAGTATTTATTTATTTACAGAAGGCGGTCACCTTCTCCTTACTACAGTCGTGGAGGATACAGATCTCGGTCCAGATCGCGATCATACTCACCTCGTAAGTTACCTTGATTAGTTTTATTTATCTCTTATAATTTGCTTAAGTATAACAATTTTACAAATAATTTGCAAGTCTATGCGGTTCTATCCTAATTGGTCACAGTATAATCTGTGACATCTAGATGATTTAAATAAAATCTTAATAAATTGAATTTTCTTTATCCTTTTATATATATGTGTGTGTATACATTAGTATTAATGCTTCGGTGAAAATCTTACTGGTGGGAGAGACTTTCAAGTTTAAAATGTTTGATCCTAAGCACACACGTTTTGTTTCTTTACAGGTCGCTATTAAAGCATGAAGTTGAAGAGTTTCTGAAAGCTGCCATAGAGCTGGGATATTGTTTGTGGACAATATTTTCTATTGTCTCCTGTTTAAAAAGTGAACAGTGCCTAGTGAAGTTAGGTGACTTTTACACCTTTTATGATGACTACTTTTGGTGGAGTTGACATGCTGTTTTCATTCTGCGTTTGTGTAGTTCGGTGCTTTGTTCAAAGTTAAGTGTTTTCAGAAAAGTATGTTTTGCATGTATTTTTTTACAGTCCAAATTTTGACTGCTGAGAAGTTTCTATTGTACAAAACTTCATTTAAAAGGTTTTTCTACTGAATCCAGGGTATTCTGAAGATCGAAGCCTGTGTGTAAAATGCTACCAAATGGCAAAAAGCAACAATAAACAAGTTTGATTTTTACTTTTCTTTCTAAATATCAATGCTTAACCAGAACCATTCTTAAGTTACCAGTAAAATATTTTAAAATAAAAAATACTCAAATTTCTTTCAGGAGTCCATGAAACTTGCCATATTCAATATACTTGCAACTAAGTGTTAAATACGCTGTAACTCTGTGCTGCTAGTATTAGAAGATAAATCTTTCCATACAGCAAATGCTTAATGCTTACATTGATGTGGATTCATCAGCCTTTATGTAATCTGTACTATAGATAGCAGGGAATAGAGCTACAGATACATGTCTTTAAAGGCTGTTTCTTAAGGCTGTTACAGAGAGATCATGGTATTTCAACTAGTTATCAACAAGTGACGACAATACATTCCACCACAAATGTACTCTTGTTCTTCTAGCTTTTAGACTATATGAAAATACTGGGTGCTTCAAGGTATGGAACGAGAGAAGGGTTCACCACACCTGTGTCATGGATGAACTGAAGACTGCCTGTTCATTTTTTAAATATTATTTTCAGGTCCTTTGCTTACCAAAGGAGGCCCAATTCACTCAAATGTTTTGAGAACTGTTTAAATAAAGGCAAAGAGAAAACTTGCTAATGCAACTTGGTTTACAAAGAAGTGTTGGCTTTCTTTTAACGTTATTGTAATTAGAGTCCTGTGGTTTATTTAGTGCCTGGTGCAATATTGTTCTTGCTTCAAGATAACATGCTGTGTGATGTTTTGGAAAAATGTATTTCTCAAATATATTGCTCAAGTAGATATTGGAATGAAGATTCTCTTTGGGCCTGAGGTTGTATTAAATAACTAGCCTTCCTACATATCTGTGGTTTGCAAAGCATGATTTTAATACCAATTTGTTTTAGTTTAAGGCCATACAAGTAGTGCTAGCCTATGGGCTTTTTAGCCCTTGGCCGTTACTTCATATGTCTAGGTTTTTCATAAAGTGATACATATTGTAGCATCCTTGGGCAGAGTATGGCTTAGATAATAGATACTAACACGACAGTGCCCAGATGCAAACCTGTGTGAGGACCTTTTGGTTACTGCCTTATAGTTCCCCTTCACCCCCTTTACTGTGGATTCAACCTAGAGCTTCAAGCATGCTAGGCAAACACTGAGCTACAGTCTTAGCCCTAAGCTTTGGTTTAGGATAGTAGTGCAGGTAATGCGCTGTCACTTACTGCAAGCAATCTTGCATAAAAGAACACGAAGCATTGTGTGGGAATATGTTTGGAAGTTCCCCCTGCAAGTCTCATTGAACTAACGAGGGCCCCTAGGGTTTGGGGGGTGGTTAGAAATAGTGAGGTCAAAGGGTTTTCCAGACTTAGGGGTTTTGGGGGTGGGGAGTAAGAAATAGTTGGGATAAAAGGGATTTCCATATTTCAGAAGTATCTTTCTGGAGAGCCAGGCATGTAGTAAATGTGTCAGAAAAAACACTGGGGCTGATGTTTTGAAAGCTAGTTGCCATTTGGGCCATTTTTTGAGGTAGCTTTTCATTTCTGCTATATTTCTGTCCTTGCATATTAAGGAAAAACAATACTTTATTAAACAAAGCAGTCTCAGGAGCATCACCTGTGAAGAGATGATTGTGGAAGTCAGATTATTTTTAAGTATAACGTTAACAAATTGGATTCAATTTTAGATTAGGTGTTGGTACTATTTAAAATTCAGATTCTAGATCCCAGTCTTAATCTGTGGATTCTGAGCTACAAAGACAGGATAATGAGTGGTCTGAACTTGACTTGTGCATGTGCACATGCATGGGTCTACAGAGGTTAGAAGACACTAGATCCACTGGAACTGAAGTTTTTTGGGTTTCTTTTTTGGTTTGGGTGGGACTTTCTGTTTCTGAGATCTGATATATCTAGTCTTGCCTATCCTAGAATTGGTTGTGGATCTCTGCATCTGCTTCCCATCAATTACTGGATGAAGGCTCTCTTGGTCCAATCAGAGTTCTCAGAGTCTCAAAGGTGTGCAGCTTCAATACATTTCTCAACAACAGATGTTTCCCTCTTAAAATTGATCAAGATATTCAACTATACAATTTAGCCAGTATCTGTAGTGTAATGCTCACAGATTGCCTTAACAGATAGAAGGTGAAAGATACAGACATGGTGGCTTCTATTCAGCTTGGCCAGTGCACTGTCAGACAGTTATCCTGTTCCAACCTTCAGGGTGCTGAGATTATGCATATGTGCCACCATTTCTGGCTCTGCTGGCTAGGTGATTTATAATTGTCAGTGATTCCGATTCTGGATAGATACATTATTGGGACAAATAAGGTTTCCAGCCTCAGCCTCATACTCTGTCATTTTTTTTTTTAAATTATTATTTCAAGAACATTTGGGAAAGTATGACAATTGAACTTTCCATCTAGCATGGACTATTCCAGGTTGCTAAAGCTGTATGTCAACCAAATGCGCCCACCTTTGTTTTTGAAACCATTAATTTGGTGTAGAGAGTCTATTGGGGTCATGATAAAGTTTAACGGTGCTTTGAAAGCCACTAATCCCAGAGTTAAGGCCAGCCTGGTTTACATAGATTCCAGGCTATCCATGATGTGAACAAAGAAGGCTCTTGAGATTGACCACTGAACGTTTTCCCATTTGATTAAAACTTGCTTGCCAACCATCACTTGAAGCGTCCCCACAATGAACCTCTTCCAAGTATTAGTTCTCTATTTTTTTGGACACTAACAATCTTAGCCATACGTCAATTCACATTTGCTTATAGTAAGGTTTTTGGTTGTTTTTTTTTTTTTTTTTTAAGGCAGCATCTTAGTGTTCCAGAACTTGGCTTGTGCATAGCTGAGGATGGTCTTGAGTTTTTCATCATCCTGGCTCCACTTCCTCAGTGCTCGAATTATAGACACACTATGATACAAGTCCATGCCATACTGGGGGGGACTGCTACTGATTGAGCTGTGTCTTCGGTCACAGTTTAACTTCCAATATTCAGCATTCTTCCCGCCAGCTTGTGAGAGCTCCGGTTCGGTCTTGTTTCTTTTAAATTTTTGCACTTTGGGGCTAGAGAAATGGCTCAGCAGTTAAGAGCACTGGCTGTTCTTCCAGAGGTCCTGAGTTCAATTCCCAGCAACCACATGGTGGCTCACAACCATCTGTAATGAGATCTGGTGCCCTCTACTGACCTGCAGGGATACAGAACACTGTATACGTAATAGATAAATGAATATTTAAGAAAAAAAAATTGCACTTTTGTATGGGTGAACAGGGGGAGTGTGCGTGTCATAGTGCATTCCTGGAGACCAGAGAATGGCTTTTGGGAGTCAGTTCTCTTTCACTGTGGATTGGAGGCAGAACAGCACAGTAAGTACTTTTATCTACTGAGACATCTTCAACATTTATGCTCTTTTTTTAATTTAGCCAATTTACTGGTTTTTGTATATCACAGGGTTTTGTTTTTTTGTTTGTTTTTTGTTTTTTCCTCCTAGACAGTCTCTCTGGACAGCTTGGCTGCCCTAGAACTCACTATATATAGACCAGGCTGGCCTCAAACTCAAGAGATCCACCTATTTCTGCCTCCTGAGTGCCTGGATTCTTGAACCAGGAACCACCTGGCAGTGCTTTTCTTTAAAAAACCATTTATGTACATGGATGTTTTGCCTGCGTGTCTGTGCACTATGTGCATGGAGGTCAGAAGAGACTGTTGGACCCTCTAGAACTGAAGTTACATTTGTAACCATGCTCACCATGTGCTAAGACTCAAACCTGGGTCCTCTGTAAGAGCAGGTAGTACTCTTAAGCTGCTTAGCCAGCTCTCCAGCCCTTGGTATCTCAATGACTAATATGCATTTTGCATATTATTGATGCACATTTTTATGTGTGTTTTAACCCTTTATGTAGCTCTTTTGGTTTAAAAGTGTCTTGCTTATTTATAAACGTTAGTTTATTAAGCTGGGTATGGTGGGACACACTTGTAATCCCAGCACTAGGGAGATCAGGACTTGAAGGTCATCCTAGGCTACATTAGACCCTATCACAAAATTTATTGGGGTCATTCTAAAGTTCGTGTGCATGTGTCCCTGTGCATGTCATCGGCAAAAGCCAGGAGAATCAATACAGCTGGTGATGAAGTTTGAAGGCTTAGTTTCTATTGCTGTGAAGAGACACCATGACCCTGGCAACTCATAAAACATTTCATTGAGTTTACAGTTCATTGGTTCAGTTAACATGGTGGGGAGCATGGCAGCCTGCAGGCAGGGGTGGTGGTGGAACTGAGACGGATAACATCAGACAGGCCACAGGCAGTCAACTGACAACTGGGCAATATCCTAAGTATATATGAAATCTCAAATCCCACCCCCATAGTGACACACTTCCTAATAGTGCCACTCCCTATGAGGTTATGGGGCCCTACCACACCAGCTCAAGAAGGTCTGTACCTGTTGGGAGTGTAGCTCAGTGGTAGAGTGCTTGCCTAGCATGGGCGGGGGCCCTAGTTGGAGCCCTAGCACCTCATAAAAGGGTGATGGAGTGGAGCCAGTTAGCACTTCTGAGTTCCAAGTCCTTGCAGTGGTTAAGAACCTTAGGTGGCTTTTGGCTCTGTCCTGTGGCGTGTAGGAGATTGAGCACAGCCGTGATCAAAGCTGACTGGCTGGAAAATGAAATAATGAGAGGAGCGGGTTGGGAAAGCAAGAAAATGGGAACTTGAGCAAGCAAAAGATATGGGAAGGAAAAGTCATTGTGAGGATTCCAGCTCTGTAAGTTATGGGCCTGTGAGTCCCGTGGCTTCCAGGACTTTACATGAACCCCAGATTGTAAACCATAAAATATGGGATCAGAAAGCTTCAGATTTAAAACTTCATGTTTTATGGGGTTTTGTTTTTGGAGATAGGGTCTCACTATGTATCCTTGGCTGGTCTGGAACTCAATATGTAGACTATATTGGCTTTGAAATCAGAGATCCTGCCTGCCTCCAGAGTATGGAATAAAAGGCATGCACTACCATGCTGAGTGTTTTATAGATTAGGTCTGTGGGCAAAGTATATTATTTTGAATTTGATACAACAAAAACTAGTATCTAAGCTATTTGTGTGTTCAATATAGAGTTAGGATGCCCGACGATTCACTATGCCCTGCAATAAGAGGTCGGGATGAGAGGACACAGAAATTGAAGGCTCTAAGTGGAAAACACTTAACTAGCTAATGAAAGAAGGCGCTATGATAAGGGCAGAGTGGATAGTGATAAGAGGCACAAATAAAAACCAAAAGAAGTTGTTTTGAGCACCACTGGGGCCCTGGGGCCCAGGCCAGCCGGAAGACACGGGGCGCCACCGGTGCCCCATGGCAGGGGGGAGGCGGGTACAATGAACAAATACGTGATGGAGAGATGGGAAACAAATGGAGCGGTGTGTGCACTGTGGAGAGAGGTGGAACTGGAGACATGATGGCGGTGACAGGTGAGAGAGGGCTGAGGTTGACATGCTGTCGTAATGCAGTAGGGTCGCTGGGATGATGTACAACAGCTGGGAACTTATGCAGACACAGACTCAGTCCCTGAACCCGCCATCCGGCCATGGGCTCCCCCGACTCTGGGCAACAATGGAGGCCCAAGATGTGGACAGTTAACTTCCTGGATTGGACCTCCTCAGAGGACCACTGTGGTCCACAATGCCACCAGAGAACATAGTCTGGTGCTGCCCCAGGCCTCCATGAAGCCTGAGATCCATGCTGTTCTATGCATCTGTGCAGCTGCCTGATGCTTGGGTGATGGTCCTGGGGCTTTGCTGCCTTGGCCATTCTGGTGTGAGTAGCATGTTGTGTAGCCACCTGAGGCCATATTGAGACCTGTGGACCATGCAGCCGAGGAGGGCCATGAGTGGGTTGGTGGTCCTGATACTGCCAAGGGCCTGCATTTACCACTGAAGCACATGCAGATGTCTGCAGTCTGGGCTGCTGCTAGAAGCCATGTTAATGTGGGAAGAGGCTGGTGAACTGTTCCCTCTCCCTAAGGGAGAGCTGGCCTTTTGGGTAACCAACAGATGCAACGCAAAACAGGTGATGGCTTGGCGTGGATGTGGAAGAACCAGCCCTGCACCACAGGCGGTGTAGTAGGCTGGAAGAGCTGGCCCCACCCCCCTCCAGCCACTGCCAGGCTCTCCTCAGTTGATGGCTTCTGACACAGTTACAAGCAGAGAAAGACACATCCTCCCCTGGGGGGCTGGCCAGTAGGAATTTGACCATGCTTCTGAGTATATAGTCAACACAAAATGGACTTTTTTCACTTTTTCTTTTGTGGGGAGGTCACAGGAGAGGGGTGGTGGACATGGGAAGACTGGGAGATGAACTGGATTGGGGTACATGATGTGAGATTCCCAAATAATTAAAAAAGTCACTAACTTGAATTGTGGGATCAGAACAAGTGTCTGAAAGGACATGTCATACGAGTCTGCATGCCTTAGAGCAGGGCACTTGGGGCAAACCTTATCAAAAGGAGTCCCAGAGGAAGAAATCGGACATGTTTCCAGCCTCTCCTATGGAGTTAGTAAGGTGTACAGAGTTAATGGTCCAGTGTAGGGCTGGGGGCTGGCATCACTGTTCCTGGCAGGATCACTTCCATCCAGCAGAAGGTAAGAAGGTATCCAGAAATAAAACTGCTGACACCAGGCACCAGCAGGCCTGCTGATTCAGGTCACTATGAGCATCCAGACCCTTGTCACTCCCAGCACATGAGTCTTTACTGCAGCTGTTGGAGCAGGACCAGGCTTACAAATTGCCTTTCAGGGCTAAGAAAGAAATCAGAGAAACATCACCCTTAACAATAGCCACAAATAATATAAAATACCTTGGGGTAGCTCTCACTAAAGCAAGTGAAGGACCTGTATGATAAGAACTTTAAGTCTCTGAAGAAAGAAATTGAAGAAGATGTCAGAAAATGGAAAGATCTCCCATGCTCATGGATAGGCAGGATTACCATAGTAAAAATGTCGATCTTACCAAAAGCAATCTACAGATTCAGTGCAATCCCCATCAAAATCCCAACACAATTCTTCACAGACCTGGAAAGAACAATACTCAACTTTATATGGAAAAAAAAAAAAAAAACACAGGATAGCTAAAAGAATCCTGTACAATAAAGCAACCTCTGGAGGCATCACGATCCCTGACTTCAAGCTCTACTATAGAGTTACAGTAATAAAAACAGCTTGGTACTGGCATAAAAATGGACACATAAACCAATGGAATCGAATTGAAGATGCTAATAAATCCACACAAGTATGAACACCTGATTTTTGACAAGCCAAAACTGTACAATGAAAAAAAAGAAAACATCATTAACAAATGGTGCTGGCATAACTGGATGTCAACATGTAGAAGATTGCAAATAGATCCATATCTATCACCGTGCACAAAATTTAAGTCCAAGTGGATCAAAGACCTCAATATAAATCCAGTTACTCTGAACCTGATAGAAGAGAAAGTAGAAAGTAGTCTTGAATGCAATGGCACCGGAGATCACTTCATAAGTATAACACCAGTAGCACAGACACTGAGATGAACAATAAATGGGACCTCTTGAAACTGAGAAACTTTTGTAGGGCAAAGGACATAGTCAATAAGACAAAACAACAGCCTACAGAATGGGAAAAGATCTTCACCAACCCAACATCTGACAGGGGGCTGAGCTCTAGAATATATAAAGAGCTCAAGAAGCTAGACATCAAAATATCTAACAATCCAATTAAAAAATGGGCTACAGAGCTAAACAGAATTCTCAACAGAAGAATCACAAATGGCTGAAAGACATTTAAAGAAATGTTCAACATCCTTAGTCATCGGAAATGCAAATCAAAATGACCCTGAGACACCATCTTACACCTGTCAGAATGGCTAAGATCAAAAACAATGAAGACAGCTTATGATGGAGAGGACATGGAACAAGGGGAACACTCCTCCACTCTTGGTGGGAATGTAAAATTGTACAATCAATTTGAAAATCAGTGTGGCGGTTTCTCAGAAAATTGAGAATCAATCTTCCTCAAGACCCAGCTACACCACTCTTGGGCATATAACCAAGGAATGCTCAATCATATCACAAGGACACATGCTCAACTATGTGCATAGCAGCATTGTTTATAATAGCCAGAACTTGGGAACAACCTAGATGCCCCTCAACTGAAGAACGGATAAAGAAAATGTGGTACATATACACAATGGAGTACTACTAAGCAGAGAAAAACAATGACATCATGAAATTTGCAGGCAAATGGATGGAACTAGAAAATATCATCCTGAGTGAGGTAACCCAGACTCAGAAGGACAAACATGTCATGTATCACCCGTAAGTGGATACTAGATGTAAAGCAAAGAGTAACCAGACTGCAACCCACAGCTCCAGGGAGGCTAGCTAGTAAGGAGGACCCTAGGAAGGACACATAGATTGCCCAACAAAGGAGAAATAGATGAGATCTACATGAGCAAACTGGAGGTGAGGGGGGTAATGGAGGGCAAGGAGTGGGGGATGAGAACATAAGGAAATGGGAGGTTCGTTCAAGCTGGAACAGGGACAGAGTGGGAGAGCAAGGAAAGAGATACCAAGATAAATGAAGACACCATGGGAATAGGGAGAAACAGAGTGCTTAGGGAAGTTCCCAGGAATCCACAAGGATGACCCCACCATAGACTACTAGCAATAGCCAAGAGGGTACCTGAACTGACCTACTCTGATGATCAGATGGCTGAATACCCTGTCATCATAGAGCCCTCATCCAGTGACTGATGGAAGCAGATTGCAGAGATCCACAGCTGAGCTCCAGGCCAAGCTCCAGGAATCCAATCAATGAGAGAGAGAGGAGGGATTCTATGAGCAAGGGACATCGAGATCACGATGGGAAAATGTACAGAGACGGCCAGCCAAACTAGTGGAAACGCATAAACTGTGGACCAATAGCTGAGGAGCCCCCATGGTACTGGACTAGGCCCTCTGGATAGGCAAGACAGTTGTTTAGCTTGAACTGTTTAGGGGGCCCCCAGGCAGTGGGATCAGAAGCTGTCCCTAGTGCATGAGCTGGCTTTTTGGAGCCTAGTGCCTATGGTGAGACACTTTGCACAGCCTTGGTACAGGGAGGAGGGGCTTGGATGTACCCCAACTGAATGTACCAGGCTCTGCTGACTCCCCATGGGAGGAAGACCTTGCCTTGGAGGAGATGGGAATGGGGGGTGGGTTGGTGGGGAAGGCTGGGGGGTGGGAGGAGGGAGGACAGGGGAATCTGTAGTTGGTATGTAAAATGAATAGAACATCTCTTAATAATAATTAAAAAAAAACCAAAATTGCCTTTCATGTCACTTTGCCAAGTGAGTATTGACTAATCCTGTCCTCACCCCAGTGCCAGGCTGAGGAATAAATGACAATGATTTCTTTGTCATTTTCTCCTGGAAGTAAGTAAAGTTAGTTCAAGATGTAGACTCCAATATATTTTCATGTCTATACTGCCTCAAAGCTAAAAGTTATATAAATATAATTAGGTCTGTGAGTGTGTTATTATTGCATCATTTAAGAACAGCTAGATGAGTGGGATGTTTGTGTAAAGCTTAGAAACAGGGAAAACATCAAAATATCTAAAATACATACATATCAAGTCAGATGATACACGTGTGTAAAGTAAGATGATGGACATAAGCCTGAGAGTAATTGGAGCAAAGGTCAAGACAGTGCTTGCCTCCACAGGAAGTGAGACACACGAGGAGCTTCAGGCTGTATTTGTATTGTAGTCTGTGTGATAAACAGAAAAGAGTTCCTTACATATGCCATACACTTTTGTGTGCCTGAAATATTTAATGACCCCGCTTTGTCACAAAAAGACCTCAGACACAATGTACACACAATAAAATGAAGTAAGTCCAGCCCGGAGGTGTAGCTTGGTGGTAGCGTGCTAATCCAGCACAACGAAGCCCTGATTTCGATCCCCAGCATTGAAAAGAATGACTAGTCACATGACCGTCTCTACAATTTATAGTTTAGGACATTTCTATCATGCTGTCCCCTAAAACTTATAACATCAGCTGAAAACTATTTATGCATCTGGTATAAGCTCCCTCACTATAAACAACTGTCCAACTGGAAGTTAGATAATTGTACAAGAAATGCAGAACCATTGCCCTTGAGAAAAGGAAGCAGGCAAGGTGGCCTGGAAGCGCTGGTCTCTTCCATGTCTCCAGTGTGATGTTGGAGCCATGCTCTGAGCACAGCAGACTCCCAGGCTTACCACAGAGATCACATTCTCGGCCGCTGGGCTCTCTAGCACCTGTGGGACAAACATTCCTTAACAGAACAAAATCCAAATCACCAAGAGAGCTAAAGGCTGACAGGGTGGTGTGAACCTAAGTTTAGCACTTGCTACATCTGAGGCTGAGGCATAAGGGTAATTTGAGCCCAGGAGTTCAGCACTAGCCTGGGTTGACAAGGCTCTACCAAAAACTCTAACTACGTAGGTCTTTTCCTTTTTCTTTTATTATTTATATATTATTTAAATATGAAAAACAGGCTGGAGGACGTCTGGGTAAGTTAAGTTAGTTGCTGCTCTTCTGGACCCAAGTTCCGTTTCCAGCTCCCACTTTGGGCAGCACAGAACTACATGTAACTCCAGTTCTTCTGCCCTTCTCCAGTACCTGGACTCACTTGCACAGATACCCATATATATATATGCATATGTCATAAGAGAAACATTAAAGAATAAAACAAGCAAGGGGCAGGAGAGTTGGCTTAATGGTTAAGAGCCAGGTGGCGGCGGCGCCCGCCTTTAATCCCAGCACTGGGAGGCAGAGGCAGGCAGATCTCTGTGAGTTCCAGACCAGCCTGGTCTACAGAGTGCTGGGATCAAAGGTGTGTGCTTCCACATCAACCAAGGCAACTCTTTTGGTTTTTCGAGACAGGGTTTCTCTGTGTAGCTTTGTGCCTTTCCTGGAACTCACTTGGTAGTCCAGGCTGGCCTCGAACTCACAGAGATCCACCTGGCTCTGCCTCCCAAGTGCTGGGATTAAAGGCGTACGCCACCACCGCCCAAGGCTCCAAGGCAACTCTTTAAAAAGACAGCATTTAATTGGGGCTTGCATAGAGTTTCAGAGGATTAGTCCATCATCGTCATGGTGGGAAGCAGACAGGCATGGTGCTGGAGCAGTAACTGAGAGCTTGACATCCTGATTCATAGGTGGGAAGGAGGGAGGAAGGGAGGGAGAGAGAGACAGAGAGAGAGACAGACAGACCAGGCCTTTGAAGCTCAATCCTATTTGCACATCTCTTCCCACAAGGGGAAGGCCACATTCCTAACCCTTCCTAAACAGTCCACCAACTAGGGGTCAAGCATGAGTCTGTGGAGCCATCCTCATCCAAACACCACACATGTGTAAATGGATGGTTCTCTCCTGCCTGTCAGTTCTTGAATAACCACTCTCAGAAGCTTATAGTAATTATAAATGCTTGGCTGATGGCTCAGGCTTACTACTAGCTAGCTCTTACATTTAAATTAACCCATTTTTCTTTTTGTGTGTTTTTTTGAGACAGGGTTTTTCTGTGTAGCTTTGGAGCCTGTCCTGGATCTCTCTCTTTAGACAAGGCTGGCCTTGAACTCACAGAGATCCTCCTGGCTCTACCTCTCGAGTGCTGGGATAAAAGGCGTGCACCACCACCGCCAGGCTAAAAGTTACTTTCTTTTTGAAACAGGGTCTTGTATAGCCCAGGCTGGCCTCTAATTCACTATGTAGCCAAAAATGATTTTAACCTTCTGACTCTCCTGCTATAGTCTTCTGCTCAGGTTCTAGGTGACCACTTTCTGTGGTGTGGGGGATTGAGCCTATGGCTTTCTGCACACTAACTAGGCAAGCATTGCACAACTGAATTACAAAGTATCTTATCTTGTTTCAGTTTTTAAAGATTTGTTTATTTACTTATGTATTTGTTTATTGTTTTGGGCTTTTATTTTTTCTTTTAAATAATTTATTTAACTTTATTTTATGTGCATTGGTGTGAATGTGTCACATCTGGAACTGAAGTTACAGACAGTTGTGAGCAGCCATGTGGGCGCTGGGAATTGAACTCTGGTCCTCTGGAAGAGCTGGTAGTGCTTCTGACCCCTGAGCCATCTTTCCAGACCCTGTTTTGGGGTTTTTCAAGATAGGACTTCTCTGTGTAACAGCCTTGGCTGTCCTAGAGCTCTCTTCGTAGACCAGGCTGGCATCAAAGTCAAGGAGATCTGCCTGCATCTGCCTCCTGAGGGCTGGGATTAAGGGTATGTGCTACCATGGCCAGCTTAAAGATTATTTATTTATTTATTTATTTATTTATTTATTTATTTATTTATTTATATTTTCAGAGCTGAGGACCCAATCCAGGGCCTTGAACTTGCTAGGCAAGCACTGTACCACTGAGCTAAATCCCCAACCCCAAGGATATATATATTATATATATATATATATATAATATATATAATATAATATATATATATTTTTTATATATATATTTAAAGATTTATTTATTTATTATGTATACAGATACTGCATGTATTCCTACACACCAGAAGAGGGCACTAGATCTCATTACAGATGGTTGTGAGCCACCATGTGATTGCTGGGAATTGAACTCAGGACCTCTGGAAGAGCAGCCTTAACCTCTGAGCCATCTCTCCAGCCCCCAAGATATATTTTTATTTGACCTATTTATTGTTTTATGTGTATGGGTGTTTTTCAGGCATGTATGTCTGTGCATCATGTACATGTCTGGTGGCCATGGAGGCCAGAAGAGGTAGTGAGCTGCCATGTGGGTGCTGGGAATCTAACCTGGGTTCTCTGGAAAAGCACTCAGCACTCTTAACCTCTGAGCCATCTCTCCCTGCCTTTATATTTTTTATAAATGCCAGCATCATTTTTACTTCCTGGTTCAGCATGATGCAAACAGGTACTTTGCTACATGTTCCTGCCACCATACCTACCTTCTCCACCCCGAGAGACCAAAAGCCTCCTAAAGCCACGTGGACCTTTGCTGTTCCTACCAACATATTTTGGCCGAAGCGACCCCGATGTAACTAGTACCCGTGCATGCACATGTATACCACAGCCACAAACATATGTTGAGTACCCGTGCATGCACATGTATACCACAGCCACAAACATATGTTGAGGCATCATCTCTCTCTGTTTACCAAACTCTCAGTCCTCCTGTCTCGGCCTTCACACCTTCACAGGCCAGGATTCTAGGTTTATGTCACCATGCTTGACTAACTTGATTTTTTTCTTCTTTTTTGTTTTTCCAGACAGGGTTTTTCTTCATAGCCCTGACTGTCCATGAACTTATTCTGTAGACTATTGGAACCCATTTTTAGGTTTCTTAGTGGCTTTACCCAGCAGGTCTGCATAAAGAGGATGATTGGACCATGGGCCTAAGTACAGGTGTGTGGGATGGTCTGCACTTGGCTGTACCGTTTGGGGGGAGAGGTCTTTTGCTCCATCCCTTGGCATTCCTTTAAATACCCAGGGCAGAGACAGTCTGATGGATTAGGAGGATCCAGGCTCTCTCGAGGTTATCCTGTATTTTCTATCTGTTTCTCTCCCCTCTATCCTTCTAACTATTATTTCCTGTTGCTCCTACTCAGGAGTACTCTGGGGAAATGTGGGGGTGAAGGATGCCCCGCCCCAGTAGACTAGGCTGGCCTTGAACTCATAGATATCTGCTTGCTTCTGCCTCCTGAGTGCTGGGATTACAGGCATGTGCTACCATTGCCTGGCAATAACATGAAATTTAAAAAGAGCTTTTCCTAGCTATTTTCACCGCAATAAAAGTCCTAGTCAGACCTCTGTGAGTACCATACCCAGACAGTGGAGCCAAGCTCCACTTAATCCAGAGCTCTCTCTCGAGATGATGGATTCTATGTCTGGGGCAGGAAATAATCAAAAGAAGTCTGAAACATGTCATTAAAGAGGAAAACCATTAAGTGCTACTGAAGTGTGTTAAAATGACTCCAAAGAGCTGGAAGGGTGAGTAAAGATGTTGGCTGTCAAGCCCCTTGACCTGAGTTTGATCCCCAGAGTATACCATAGAAGGAGAGAACAAAATTCCTACAAGTTGTCCTTGACCTCCACATGAGTCACCCGCAGAAAGCACTAGACATTGCATAGCTCACGATAGGAATGTGTCAGCTGATGGTGATGGTGCACTCCTCTAATCCCAGCACTTGGGAAGCAAAGGCAGGCAGATCTCTGAGTTCAAGGCCAGCCTGGTCTACAGAGCGAGTTCCAGGACAGCCAGGACCGCACAGAGAAATTGTCTCAGAAAAACCAAAAAAAAAAAAAAAAAGAAAAAAGAAAAGAAAAAAGAAAGAAGAAAAGAGGGAAGGAAGGGAAAAGAGAAAGAAAGGGAGGAAGGAAGAGGAAGACAGACAGAAATGTCTATCACAGCACACAGCTGAGCGTGGTGGTGCTTGCCAACAGTTCCAACTACTCATTAGGCTGAGGTAGGAGGATCTCTCAGTGTGGGGGTTCGAGGCAGCCTGGACAATATAGCAAGGCTTTGCCTGAAAAAGGGGGGGTGGGTGAGGCTAGGGAGATGGCTCAGTGGGGACAAACACTAACTGCTCTTTCAGAGGACCCAGGGTTGGAGTCTCAATATCCACATGGCAGCTCACAACTGTCTGTAACTCCACGGTACACAGACATACATGTAGGTAAAAATAAATCTTAAAAAAATGCAAAGAAAGAAAGCACAACTGTTTCTTGCTCAAAAAACAAGGCAACAATGTTGTGAGTCCTTCTCTGCCCTGCCACCAGCTCCCAAATAACGACATGGAGACTTCTTATTAATTAGGAAAGCTCAGCGGATAGCTTAGGCTTGTTTCTAACTAGCTCTAATAACTTAAATTAACCCATTTCTATTCATTTATGTGCTGCCCCGAGGCTTGTGGCTTGTTATCTTATTTCCTACACATCCTGCTTTCTCTGTGTCTGGCTGGCAACTCTGTCCTCCTTCTTCCCAGTGTCCTCTCTGCCCTGGAAGTCCTGCCTACCTATTGGCCATTCAGCTTTTTATTAAACCAATCCGAGTGACACATATTCACAGTGTACAAAAAGATTATTCCAGAACACAACAATTCTTAATCTGATCAAGCCCAACAGGCCTACAGATCTCTCTCTGACTTCACAGGAGTAGAGAGACACATTATGCAATACCACAAGGCCACAATCAGCAAAAATCCAGAGTGTGAAAAGTGTAGGATGAGTGAAATGCTCGGGGGAGAAAAGAGAGAAAAGGAGGAGGAAGGGAATCTCACTGGATTCAGTTAGAGCTGTGGGTGTCCACATTGGTTGGTCAGCTTCTATAGGTCTGGTACCCCTGAATGGGCTGGCCTGGACCCAGTGATGCTCACACAGCAGGGAGAGAGGAGCAAGTGGAGCACAAGTCTGTCTTCTGGAGTATGTCTGTCTGCCGGTCTCTCGCCCACTTCAATGTTGGGTGACCTGCAGAAAAGATAGTGCATTCTTGTTGCTGTTCTAAGACATGGTCTGCCTAGTACAGTCCTTGGCAGAGCCCCACACAGCCTGCTCCAGGATTTGGTGAGGCTGAAGCTGGGCTACCTCACCCTGGCGAGGTCACCTGTGAACCAAACGAAACACATGAAATGCCGCAGCGCCAAACACACACTGAACTTCAGGCAGAAATGCTGTAGCATCACTTCTGCCTTCCACAGTCCAGAACTATGCAGGGAGACTTCTAGGTGTGCAAAGCAGTGCCTGGGAAGCTAAGGCCGGAGGACTGGGTCAAGGCCATCTCTGGATACAGTGAGTTTGAGGCCAGCCTGGGCTACATAAGACTGCCTCATGGGGGCAGGGGAAGTGGACTACACAGGAAAAGGGGATTTCTGCAGTATCTACCTAGGAAAATGGAGCTAATGTGGCCCTCATCCACACCTCTTTTAACCCTTATTAATGAACCTCTGGGTAAAGAAGATAACAAACTTACAACTCTGCCACATTTCTTTACCCAAACAAAGACGCAGTAGCCTTGCCCGCAAAGAGTGGGCCACATACATCTCTTTCTCTATCGATGCAATCTTTCCTTTTCTAGCTGAGTCGCACGTTCCTTGATACCATGTTTAAATATTAAAATGCAAAATTAGTTACTATTCACAAATCTTATGTTTTGTTATACTTGGAAAACAAATGATTAACTTAGGCAAAAATACATTTGCTGTGGAATAATCCTTCTGTAGACTGTGAAGATGCTTTGCTCTCATTGGTTTGATAAACAGCCAACTGGTCAATAGCTAGGCAGAAAAAGGTTAGGTGGGAGAGCCAGACTGAGAAAATGCTGGGAAGGAGGGTGGGGTCACCAGCCAGATACAGGAAGCAGATGAATATGCCATGTGAAAAAGGGTCTCACCACATGGTAGAGCATAGATAAAAAATATGGGTTAATTTAAGTTGTAAGAGCTAGTTAGTAACAAGCCTAAGCTATTGACCAAGCATCTATAACTAATAATAAATTTCTGTGTGGTTATTTGGGAGCTGGCTGGTGGGACAGAAAATTCTGCCAACATACATTCTTATCAAAACCAGAAAGAAATATTCCTAAATATTATAGTTCTCACTTCTATAACTGGCCACAGGGTTGTAGTCAGTATTTATACCAATTTTAACCCACTGTCCATAATGTCTTGTGTTCAGTTTACCTACCTAGTTAAAGCTTGTGTGTGTGTGTGTGTGTACATGTGCATGCATAGGTATTAGTTACGTTGGGGTTCATGTAGAGGTCAGAAGACAACTTGGAGGTGTCAGATTTCTGCTTCCACCATGTGGCAGGGACTGAACTCATGTCGCTTGACTTGGCCTTTACTGCTGAGACATCCCACAGGCCTGAGTGGTGATTTTCCTCTTGTTACTATTGCAGCGCTGGGGGCTGAACTTAGGGCCTCACCAGGCAAGGCTCTCCCACCTGCTTATGACTCTGGTGAGATAACTTAGATCTTTGCTCCTAAAAGTCTGGTCCTCTAACAGTCGTGGCTGAACTGGATCTATTGTTATTTTGACTGACATTAATCACACACTATGCATCTTAAGCGTGCTGGTAATGATGACGTTTTAGTTTGGTTTTCCTTTCCTTCTTGTTTCTCTCTCTCCTTTTCCCTCTCCCTCTCTCTCTTCAGTTTTTCAAAACAGGTTTTCTCTGTGTAACAGCCCTGGCTGTTCTGGAACTTGTTCGGTAGACCAGGCTGGCCTTAACCTTGCAGAAGTAGGCCTGCCTCTGCCTCCCGGGTGCTGGGGTTAAAGGTGTGCCACCATCACCTTACTCTCTCTTTTTTTTAAAGAGAGGGTCTCACTGTATAGCCTTGGCTAACCTGAGGCTGGCACTGTAGAGTCATATAGACCAAGATACCACTGAATTCATACAGATCTGTCTGCCTCTGCTTTTGAGTGCTGGCATTAAAAGCGTTGGGCTATCATGCCCCAGCCTCTAGTCTGGTTTTCTATGGCTGAGATAAACACCATGACCAAAAACAACTTGTGGAGGACAGGGTTTATATCAGCTTATTGCTGTAGTCCACCATAACGGGAAGGCAGGGACTGAAGGAAACAATGGAAGAATACCGCTTTCCGCTCTGTTCCCCTTGACTTGCTCGGCCTGCTTTCTTATGCACCTGCCCAAAAGGGACCAAGGCTCTAAAATTATTTAACAAGAAAATACCCTATAGACTTACCCATCAGCCAATCTAATTGAGGCACTTTCTCAATTGAACTTTTCTCTTCCCATAGACTGTGTAAAGTTGACAAAAACTAACCAGCCCAATTAATCCTTTGTCAGTTTAACACACACACACACACACACACACACACACACACACACACACACACACACACCACTATGAAGCCATAGCCTTTCTTTTCTTGTCTGTCCCCAATATCTCATTACTATCACAATATAAAACACAGTATAACTGTAAAAGTCCCAGTCTTTAAAAGTTCAAATTTAAAAATTCAACACCTTCTTAAAAGTCCAAAGCCTCTCCTCTGTGGACTCCTGGAAAATAAAAAATAAGTGACACACTTCTAATTCCAAGAGGGAATAGTCAGTGTGCGATTACAATCAGGTCAAAGCAAAACTGGAAGCTGGATGGTGGTGGTGGCACTCACCATTGATCCCAGCACTTGGGAGATGGAAGCAGGCGGATCTCTGTGAATTCGAGGCCAGCCTGGTCAACAAAGAGAGTTCCAGGACAGCCAGGGTTGTTACAAAGAGAAACCCTGTCTCAAAAAAATAAAACCATTAAAAAATGAAAACAAAGCAAAACCAAACTATGACAGTGTAAAACATTCAGTGTCCAACATCTGGGCCCACTCATGATATTCTGGGCTTTGTTAGGCTCCGATGTCCAGAGCACACACAGCGTGTCCTGTGGGCTCCAGCCTGCCTCACTCTGTACCTGCTGTCCTTGATGGCCATTCTTCAGTCCTGCTATCTCAGTCATCTTGGAGGTTATCTCTATTATCCCGAGGCTGCCCCTTCTCCAATAGCTCTTCTACGCTCTCTTCGGGAACTCTGACCCTACATACCATGCCTCCAATTCTATCCATGACTCCTTCAAGTCCCAGGGTCTCCACTACAACCATCACCAATGGCCTCCTGGAGTTCTTTGCAAGAACTCCAATCCTGCCAGATGGGCCGAGCCTCAGCTTCTCTCCATGTCTCTAACAATCTTCTCCATATATAATCCATGGACCCCTAATTTAAAAAAATAAAGCATCGGAAAAAGAGATATCTTTACAGGGTGGAAGATACTGTTTTATTATCGATTTCTACATAATTGGCCACTTGATGGCATAACTCAATAATCATTTTATTGTGGAATCGATTCATAAACTCAGCAGCGTTGACATGTCTGCATCTGAGGCCTCATGTGGTACCCAGCGGACATGCCCAGAAGCTGAACTCCACAAGGCCTCTCCACACAGTGTGGGTCCTTTCCTGGGTGATGACTGGGCTCTGGGAGGGTAAATGTGGAGAGTAAACAGTCCCCAAGATGACCAGGGGAAGCTTCATCAGCTTCCTGACATAGCCTTAGAGGTGACCTAGTGTCACTCCTGGCAGATTCTGTGACCACAGAACTCACAAGAACACCCAGATTCAAGAGATGTAAGGTCAGACTCTGTCCTCAGGATGATGACTCAAAACTCCCTCCCACGGACACCTTTCTGTGGTGTCCCTGAAAGGACATGTTACTTCTGTTCCTGTTGTCTGGGCCCAGCATTCTTTTGTTCAGTCGACAGTTATTGCTGGAGTGTCTGTCTACCTTGTGTGACATACTCTGCTGAGACTGAGGCATAAGGAGAAGAAAGCTGTGACTCATTCCTCACCGACATGCCTGTCCTCAAAAGAGGAGAGAAACACAAGAATGCTACTTTTTTCTCTTTTCCACAACATTTTCTTGACTTAATTCTCTGGCAATGTTTCTTCACAGCCAGCCGTCTCGATTCCCGTTTTCAAGGCAGCTTCAGTCTTCCTGTGTTCTAGCTCTGGTTTTTCCTACACTGTTTTTGTGGCTTTTTGTTTTTGTTTTATTTCATGTCTTTCTGCAGGAACATCCCAAAATGGATGTTTCTGGTATGGGTAGGCTCTTAATGCTTATTTGCATTTGTTTTGTTTTCTTTAGGTATTTATTATTTATTTGAGACATAATCTCTACATAGCTCTGGCTGTTCTGGAACTTGCTATGTAGACCAGGTTGAGCTCAAGCTCACAGAGAGATGCCTGCCTCTGCCTCCTGAGTGCTGGGGTTAAAGATGTTTGCCACCAGGAGGGAGAGATGGCTCAGAGGTTAAGAGCACTGGCTGCTCTTCCAGAGGTCCTGAGTTCAATTCCCAGCAACCACATGGTAGCTCACAGCCATCTGTAATGAGATCTGGCGCCCTCTTCTGGCCTGCAGGCAAACATGCAGGAAGAACACTACATAATAAATGAATAAATCTTTAAAAAAATATGTACACCACCGCACCTAGCTTTGCATTGATTTGTTAGTTTGGGTCCTCATTTATCTGTCTCTCAAATGGTGTGGGACTGTTATGGTCTCCGGCACTGTGCTGAGCATATGGACTCAGCTCAGTGCTGACATGGCTCCGGAGGACATGCAGAACTGTTCTCAGGCAGGTGGGCCCTGGGGTTACAGTACCACAGCTCTCTAGTTAGACCCTTGCTTGATAAGCTATGTAACCCCGTGCCACCTCTTCCTCCCAGGGACATGAATCCCCACCTGCACAAATATCACAGTGCAGTGTCTGGAACATGGTGGGACCTAACTATACGCTTGTCCTCCAGAAGCCAAGGCTGGATGTAGTGGCACTGGGGAGGCAGAGGCAGGTGGATCTCTGTGAGTCTGAGGCCAGCCTGATCTACATATCAAGTCCCAGGCCAGCTAGTGTTACACAGTCAGACCCTGTGTCCAAATAAAGAACGTAATTGTGGGCCAGCAAGATAGCCAAGGGCTCCTTCTGCAGAACTTGAGTTCAATACCCTGAATCCACATGAGGGGAGGAGAGAACTCACTCCCTCAAGGTATCCTCTGACCTCTACATGAGTACGCTGGCACCCCCACACATAAAGTAAGTACATGTAATAGTAATAAAAAAGAATATGATTGTTTGAGTCTGAGAAGGCAGAAACCCCAGGCATAGGACCATAGTAAGTACAGGTAGCAGTGAGAAGCAGCTGGGCTGGCATCTAAAGGTCCTCCATTACCACCGGATGAAAAATAGCTATTGTCTTCAGTGCGTTCCTTAGGGGAAGACTGAATTTAAGTAGCTTATTTGGCATGTGGCTTCTGGTAGAGGTGGTGGGTTGAGGCTAGGAAGGGCAAGAAGTCAATCCAGTGATCTTTAGTGAGAGCTATTGAGTCACAATCCACTGGGGACATCTCAGACAAGGTGTGCCAGGGGTCCCCGATGCACATTTATCATTGGTCAAGAGAGGCTCCAGGGGCATGGCCTTCTTGCAATGTCCAAATTACCTCAAGGAAGGGTCAGTACACTGCTGTGTCTGAAGAGAAATGTGAGGGAGGCCATGTCACAAGTGCATTTTGTAAGAAGCTCTTGGCTGTGGGAACGAAGTACAGAGTGATATAGGGTGGAGGCATTTACCTGGGTTACCAGTACTGAACCCTTCTGTAGGAATGCTTTCCTCCAGGTGGGCAGTGGTGACACACACCTTTAACCTAGCACTTGGGAGGCAGAGCCAGGCAGATATCTGAGTTCGAGGCCAGCATGGTCTACAGATTGAGTTCCAGGACAGCCAGAGCTACACAGAGAAACCCTGTCTTGAACCCCCCACCTCCACCCCCCACCCCCAAAAAGAATGCTTTCCTCCAAGCTCACGCCCCAAAAAAGAATGCTTTCCTCCAAGTTCACATGGTTTTGCATTGTGTGGTGGCTGAGGTTGCTAACTTGACAGGCTCTGAATCACCCAGGAGACAAGGACACCTCAAGGCACACCTTTGAGAGATTATGTAGCCTCTGCTTACCTGTGAGGGACTGTCTAAACTAGGTTCATTGAGGTGCGAAGATCCGCACTAAAGGTGAGCACCAGCGTTCCCTGAGCTTGAATCCTGAGCTGTACAAAAAAGGAGAAAGCCAGCTGACTCAGGTCCTCGTTCTCTGCTTCTGGACTGCAACGTGACCTGCAATGTGACCAGTGACCACAGGCTCCTGCTGCTGTGACTCCGCAGTGATGGGCTGGAACTGGAACCCTGGGAGCTGAAATCAACCCCTTGTCCTTCCAGCTGCTTTTGTCAACAACACAGCTTTTGTCTGCTGTTTTTACCACAGCAGCAAGAGAAGAAATGAAGACCCACGGTAAGGGTGACTGGTGGAGGAACTGAAGCTCCAAGAGGATGTAACTTGAGGCTGGAGAGATGGCTCAGGGGTTGAGAGCACCTGCTGCTTTTCCAGAGGACTCTGGTTCAGTACCCATATCGGGTGGGTCACGGTCACCTGTGCTGCGGGACGGTCTTTCTGTACGCTGTGAATATGTGTTGCTACTCTTGGTTAATAAAGATGCTGCTTTGGCCTATGGTAAGGCAGGGAAAGAGCCAGGCAGGAGATACAAGAGAGATACAGGCAGAAAGAAGGGGGAGTCAGGCAGGGGAGATGCTGCAACCCGCCCTAAGGAGCAAGATGTAATAGAACACAGGTAAGGCCACGAGGCACACGACAAAACATAGATGAATAAAAATGGGTTAATTTAAGCTAGCTAGCAAAACGCCTGAGCCATAGACCAAACAGTTTGTAATTAATATTAAGCCTCTGAGTGATTATTTTATAAGCTGCTATGGGCCGGGTGGGACACAGGAAAACTTTTGGCTACACACCTGTAACTCCGGGTCCAGGAGATCTGACATGGTCTTTTAGCCTTCTCAGGCACAGCACTCACATGTACACACACACACACACACACACACACACACACACACACACACTACACACACACACACACACACACAATTAAGAAAAATAGAATAAATCTTAAAGAAAGTGGTTGTAATGCTTTGGCTCACTCAAAGTCAGGCTGGGCAGAGTAGACACAATACCTTATTTGAACTACAATGTGAGATTTTTTCCCCCTTCTTTCTTTGCTAACTCCTTGAGTAAACTCAGCTCTGTTAACCTCCCTCATAGGTCTACCGACAAAGTGAAACGGTGATATTTGGAGAACGCAGGGACTCAGGAAGATCAGTTTCAGGTAGCAGACCTACCTAGCTCCAGTCACATGGTCAGCCAGTATGGCAGCCTCTAAGAGAAAGCTGGCCACGGGAGAGGACCTGTACTGCAACAGGATCCAGCAGCTAGGAATGGCCACACTGAGGACACACCTACCACTTTCTGCTGCTGTCTGAGACTGGGGTGCAATCATGGCTGCGGAAGGAAGTCTAAAGGTCTATCGAAGCAAACTGCGGTACTTCTCGCTCTCTCACCATCCTTCAGTGGCTCCACAGTGCTTCAGCATGAATCCCCTCGGAAAGTATAGTTTGGCCTCTGTCAACCTTTCCATGCTCATTTTCCAACACAATATATAAAAGTATTTGTCATCTCCAGTCATGCCCATCTCTGAAAAGACTTGTTTTCCCAGCATCCACTTAGTTCTGTCTCTTTTTTCATTTATTTGCACCTGAATATGTGTTTCCTGCCGGGCGGTGGTGGCGCACGCCTTTAATCCCAGCACTCGGGAGGCAGAGCCAGGTGGATCTCTGTGAGTTTGAGGCCAGCCTGGTCTCCAAAGTGAGTTCCAGGAAAGGCACAAAGCTACACAGAGAAACCCTGTCTTAAAAAAAACAAAACAAAAAGAAGTTTCCTTAATAGAGGGGTGAGAATGACACTTATATGTGGGTATAAGAATAGCTATTTAGTGGATGAAAAAAATGTGGTCCATATACACAATGGAGTACTACTCGGCAGAGAAAAACAATGAAAGCATGAAATTTGCAGGCAAATGGATGGAACTAGAAAAAATCATCCTAAGTGAGGTAACCCAAACCCAGAAAGACAGTCATGGTATGTACTCACTCATAGGTGGATTCTAGATATAAAATAAAGAACAATCAGACCACAACCCATAGAACCATAGAGGCTATATATATAGCATGGAGGTCCCTAGGACGACTGTGGCTTATAATAAATTTCAGTTTTACTCAATTATTGAAAAAAATAGCCAAATGAATGGAAACACATGAACTATGAACCAAAGGCTGAGGGGCTCCCAGCTGGATCAGGCCCTCTGAATAGGTGAGACAGTTGATTGGCTTGATCAGTTTGGGAGGCAACTAGGCAGTGGGACCAAGTCCTGTGCTCATTGCATGAGTTGGCTGTTTGAAACCTGAAGCTTATGCAGGGACACTTGGCTCAGTCTGGGAGGAAGGGACTGGACCTGCCTGGACTGAGTCTACCAGGTTGATCGCAGTCCTCGGGGGAGGACTTGTCCTGGAGGAGGTGGGAATGGGGGGTAGGCTGGGGGTAAGGGAAGGGGGTGGGAGGGGAGAGAATAGGGGAACCCGTGGCTGATATGTAGAACTGAATGGTATTGTAAAATTATATATATATATATAAATAAATAAAGAATAGCTATTTAGAATGTAATTAGGGATGATGCTATTTTAGCAGTGGTGGTTTAGGTTGTAGGTTCGCCTTTAAGATTCATGGCTTCACTAGCCTGGGTAGTTGGCTAGCTCCCTTGTGGTGAGCAGGTCTTCAGCCCAATTAGAGAGCCATTGGTTACCACCAACATGCATGTACCACTATTGTACCCTTAGGGTTATTGTGCCACACTGGTGGTGGTTGTGATTCATAGACAGGATTATCTGGTTGCCTCCCTCCTTTGGAAGTTTGCACGTCACCGCCTGGTACCACGAAAGCCAATCCTCAGGGAGGAGGCTTTCAGATCAGTTCTATCTCAGGGACCCCTAGCCTCTGAAGTACTCGGTGTCTTCAGCAATAGAAACTTACTTTCTACCTTGGGGCAGGGGGGCTGGTAACCAAGGGCAATAGCAATGGCCTGTAATGTTTTGGGAGCCTTTTGGACAACCCTGACTAATAGCTCAAAAGAAGGTTTCTCATGTATGGTGTTGGATTTTTGTTAGGTGGTCTTTGACTCTTGGAGGGAACATTGTCAGCCCAGATGAGATAATTTCATTTAAAATACGTGTGTGAATGCGTGTGTGTGTGTGTGTGTGTGTGTGTGTGTGTGTGTGTGTTTATACACAGACGTACGTGTATTATAGTTTTTGTAAGTAAATAGTCAATAGTATGATTCCTTATGACTTTTTTGGGACATCCTTACTGTTATTTTATCCTCTTCAATCCTTCTGTATTTATCTCCCTTTCCCCTTTCTA
The DNA here is from genome assembly GCF_049852395.1 of Peromyscus maniculatus bairdii. NCBI lineage: Eukaryota > Metazoa > Chordata > Mammalia > Rodentia > Cricetidae > Peromyscus > Peromyscus maniculatus. The sequence continues at coordinate 13,605,896 of NC_134863.1, read as the reverse complement.
ATTAGAGGGTCCCACTTTGTCCCATGCTCCCCATCAGATCACTTGTACCTTACTTTTCTCTTATCTTATTGCTCTCCACACCCCCACCTCAGCCATGACCCTTTTTATTTTCCTGGCTTCTGTAGTTACCCCAGGTTATATACTCACATCTGAAGATAATGGAGCTAGGGGCCTCAGATGAGGGAGAACATACAATGTTTGTCTTTCTGAGCGTGGGTTACCTCATTCCAAATGATCCATTCTAGTGCCACCCATTTGCCTGCAAAGTTTGTGAATTCATTTTTTCTTCGTAGTCGAATAGTATTCCGGAGTGCGTATGTACCACGCTCTCATTATCTGTGCACCGAAGGACATTTGGATGGTTTCCATTTCCTAGCTACTGTGAATAGAGCAGCAGAGACCATGGCTGAGCAAGTGTCTGTGAACTAGGATGCTGAGTTCTTTGGGCACTTGCCAAGGAGTGCTGTAGTTGGGTTCTAGGGTAGATTTATTTTTGGCTTCTTGAGAATCCTCCGCACTGACTTTCACAGTGGCTGGACCAGTTCGCAGTTCCACCAACAGTGAATAAGCCTTCCCTTTTCCCTGTACCCCCTCAAGCATTTGTTGTTGGTTGTTTTGTCTTTATGACTGGGGTAAGATAAAAATCTCAAAGCTGTTTTGATTTGCGTTTCCCTAATTGCTAGGGACAGTGTTTTATTATTTATTTGATATTTCTTAGCCATTTCCATTTTCTGCCTCTGAGAACTCTCTTTTAGGTCCCATGCCCCTTTATTTGTTTGTTTGTTTGTTTGTTTGTTTTTGAGAGGATCTTTTTTTGACTCTTTGTTTCTTGGGTTCCTTATATATTCTGGATAGTAATCCTTTGTCAGATGTATGGATGACAAAGATTCTTACTATTTTGTGGGCTTTTTTCTACCTGTTTGATTTTTTTTTAGATTCATTTATTCATTCAGCTGTGTGGAAGCTTTTTAGGTCTATGAAGTCTCAGTTGTCAATTGTTGGCCTTGATTCTTGGACAAATGGAGTCCTGTTCAGAAAGCCCTTTCCCCCACCTGTATCATGGAGGCTCTGCCTGTTTTTTCTAGCAGTTTCAGCATTTCTGGTTTAGGTCTTTTATCCATTTGGAGGTAGTTTTGTGTAAGAGGAGAGATACGAGTCTAATTCAATCTTCTGCATGTGGACATCCTGTTTTCTCAGCACCATTTTTTGAAGATGCTGTCTTTTTTTTCCAGGTTATGTTTTTGGTTTCTTTGTCAAATATTAATTGGCTGAAGTTACATGTGCTCATGTTTGGGTCTTTGATGTTGCTCCATTGGTCTACATGTCTGTTTTTATGCCAGCACCACACTGTTTTTATTACTATGGCTCTGAAATATTTCTTGAGATCTGAAATGGTGATATGTCTAGCATTGCTCCTTTTGCTCAGTAATGTTTTGACAATCTGGGCTTTTTTGTATGAATTTTAGCTTTTTTTTTTCTATTTCTGTGAAGAAAGATGGAGATTTTGATTGGGATTGCATTGAATCCATAAATAGCTTTGGGTAAAGGGGACATTTTTCAGAATATTAGTTACACTGATAGTTGAGTATGGGATATTTCTTTAATTTTCTAGTGTCTTTCTCATCTTTTTCTTCAGAGGATTAAAGTTTTCATTATGGAGGTCCTTTACTTCCTTGGTTACATTTATTCTGAGATATTCTGTTTACTTTGGGGTTATTTGTGCTTGATATATTGTACACACCAATAAACTTATCTGGGGGTCAGAGAACAGAACAGCCACAATATTAAACATAGAGGTTAGGCAGTGGTAGCACACGCCTTTAATCTTAGCATTCCAGAGGCAGAGATCCGTCTGGATCTCTGAAAGTTCAAAACCACACTGGAAACAGCTAGGCATGGTAACAAGAGCCTTTAATCCCAGGAAGTGATGGCAAGAAGCAGAAAGGTATATAAGGCATGAGGACCAGGAACTAGAGCTGGTTAAGCTTTTAGGCTTTTGGGCAGCAGTTCAGCTGAGATCCATTTGGATGAGGACTCAGAGGCTTCCAGTCTGAGGAAACAGGATCAGTTGAGGAATTGGCAAGGTGAGGTTGGCTGTGGCTTGTTCTGCTTCTCTGATCTTCCAGTATTCACCCCAATACCTTGCTTCAGGTTTGTTTTTATTAATAAGACCTCTTAAGATTCGTGCTACAGTTATTGTGAACAGAAGTGTGATGTGCTCCTCTGTGTGTGCATTGTTGGTGTATAGAAAAGCTATTGATTTGTGCAAATTGATTCTGTATCCTGCCACATTGCTGTGTTCATTGTCTCCAGAAGTTTTCTGGTAGGATTTTGGGGATCTCTCATGTATAGTGTGTCATCTGCAAATGGATAGTTTGACTTCTTCTTTCCCTATTTGTGTCCCTTTAATTTCCTTCTCGTGCCTTATTGCTGCTGCTAGTGCTTCAAGCACAATGTTGAGAAGGAGTCGGGATAGTGGACACCCTGTCTTATTCCTGACTTCTGTGGGATTGCTTCAAGTTTTTTTCCATCAGGAAGAATGTTGGCTGTGGGTCTTAGTTAAGGTTTCTATTGCTATGAAGAGACACTATGACCACAGCAATTCTTATAAACATTTAATTGAGGTGGCTGCTTACAGTTTCAGAGGTTTAGTTCATCATCATCATGGCAGGATATAGCGGCCATGCAGACAGACATGGTGCTGGCTACATCTTGATTCGAAGGTAACAGGAACAGGTCTGAGACACTCCGTGACATCTTAAGCATATATGAAACCTCAAAGCCTACCTCCACAGTGACATACTTTTTACAACGAGACCACACCTACTCCAACAAGGCCACACCTCCTAATAGTGCCACTCCCTTTGGAGGCCATTTTCTTAAAAACCGCTACACTGTGGGTTTCCCATATATAGCTTTTATTATGTTGAGGTATGTTCCCTGAAGTTCTACGTTCTCTAGAGCTCTTACCATAAAAACATGTTGGAGTTTGTCAAAGGCTTTTTCTCTGTCTACTGATCTTGTGATTTTTGTCTTTAAATCCATTTATGAGGTTTGTTACAAATGTAATAAATGTTAACTTGTGTATATTGATTCTTGCATTTCAAGGATAAAGCTAACTTGGTCATGGTGGACAATCTTTTTGTTCTGTTTGCAAGTTTTTTGTTTTTTGAGAGGTTTCACTATGTAGCCCTGGCTGTCCTGGAACTTACTATGTAGACCAGGCTGGCCTTGAACTCACAGGGATCTGCCTGCCTCTGCCTCCTGAGTGCTGGGATTAAAGGTGTGAGCCACTACAGATGTTTGCACTTTTTCTTTTTTTTTATGGTTTTTCAAGACAAGGTTTCTCTGTGTAGCTTTGCGCCTTTCCTGGAATTCACTTGGTAGCCCAGGCTGTCCTCGAACTCACAGAGATTTGCCTGGCTCTGCCTCCTGAGTGGTAGGATTAAAGGCATGTGCCACCACCGCCCGGCATTTGCATGTATTTTATTGAACATTTTTTTTTCAATCTATGTTCTTCAGGGATCATGGCTTGTGGTTTTTCTTTTGTGTTGTGTCTTTATCTGGTTTTGGTATTAGAGTGATGGGCTTCATGGAAAGTTTGGGTATGATCCTTCTGTTCTTTCTTTTCTCTTCTTTTTAAAAATCATTTAAGAGGGATTGGCTGGGGCTGAAGAGATGGCTAAGTGCTAAGTGGTTAAGAACACTGGCTGCTCTTGCAGAGGTCCTGGATTTGATTCCCAGGACCCATGTGTACAGCTCACAACTGCCTATAACTCCAGCTCCAGAGGAAATGATGCCCTTTTCTGGCCTCTTGCAGGCACTGTTCTCATGCTCCTGTGAAAGAGGCTATGAGACACACATACACACACACACACACACACACACACACACACACACACACACACACAATTAAAAACTAAATAAATAAAAGAGGGATTAGCTGTAGATCTTTGAAAGTCTGATGGAATTCTGATGTGAATCTATCTGGTCCTGTACTTTTTTTTTATTTAATCTGGAAGGCTTTTTATTACTATTTCAATCTCATACGGGTCCATTTAGGTTGTTGATTTCTTCTTGGTTTAATTTTGGTGGTTTGGCTGAATCTAGAAATTCATCCATTTCTTTTAGGTTTTTGCAACCCAATGGAGTATAGGTTTCAAAAATATCTCCTTATAATATTTTGGATTTCTTTGGTGTTTCTTCCATGTTTCTCGTAGTGTTTACCTGTTGATTTCTTATTCTATTAATTTGGGTCCTCTCTTTCTTTCTTTTGGTCAGTTAGCCCAGGTTCAATCAATCTTGGTTATCTTCGCAAAGAAACATCTCTTATATTCATAATTCTTTGTATTTTTTATATTCATTAGTTTCCACTCTGATGATTATTATTTCTTGCCATCAACTGGGTTTAAATTTGATTTGTTCTTGTTTACCCAAATTTTCGAGTTGCATCATTAACTTGTTTATTTGTGCTCTTTCTGATTTTTAAAAATTTATTTATTTATATTTTATTTTATGTTTGTATGTGTACCGCATGTGTCCAGTACCCACAGAGGTCAGAAGAGGGCATTGGATCACCTGGAACTGGGGTTTCAGATGAACCACCATGTGGGTGCTGGGATGTAAACCTGAGTCCTCTGGAAGAGCAGCCGCCAGTGCTCTTAGCCACTGAGCCATCTCTCCAGCCCTATCCCTTCCTGATTTTTTAGTGTAGGCACTAGAGCTATAAATTTTCCCTTATAGGACTGCTTTCAGTGTGTCCTAGAGGTTTTGTTTTGTGGTATTTTTATTTTCATTTAGTTTCAGGAAAACTTTTCTCTCTTGATTTCTTATTTGACCCATTCATCATTCAGTAATGAGTTGTTGAATCTCCATGAATTTATGTATTTATAGGTGGCCTTTTCTGTGTCCCAGCAGCTGCTCCCAAAATAACCACACAGAGACTTATTGCTAATTATAAATGCTTGGTCAATAACTCAGGTGGGTTACTAGCTAACTCTTACTTTTTAAATTAACCCATATTTCTTATCCTAGCCTCTGCCACATGGCTGTACCTTTTTTTAACATGGCGCCATCTTGCTTCTCTGCATCGCAAATGGCCCCCAAGACTCCACCCTTCTTCCTCCCAGCATCATTTGTGTCTGGGTGTCCCACCTATACTTCCTGCCTAGCTCTGGCCAGTCAGCTCTTTTATTAAACCAATCAGAAGGCGCCTTGACAGAGACACATCTTCACAGTGTGCAAAAAGACTATTCCATAACATGAATATTCTAGAGATTTCTTTGCTGTCATTTTTTTTTTTCCAAGACAGGGTTTCTCTGTGTAGCTTTGGAGCCTATCCTGGAACTCACTCTGTAGACCAGGCTGGCCTTGAACTCACAAAGATCCACCTGCCTTTGCCTCCCAAGTGCTGGAATTAAAGGAGTGTGCCACCACTGCCCAGCCTTTGCTGTCAATTTTAAGTTTTATTGCATTGTGGTCATTTAGCATACAAGGAGTGATTTCAATCTCTTTGAATTTTTAAAGATTTCTTTTGTGTCCCAGGATTTGGTCATTTTAGAGAAGTTTCTGTGTGATGTTGAGTAGAATGTATCTTCTTTGGTGTTTGGATAGACTATTCTGTAGATAGCTGTTAAGTCTATTTGATGTGTGATGCCAACTAATTTTGCTGTTTGTCTGTTTATTTTTGCTCAGATGACCTATCTTTTTGGGAAAGTGGGGTATTGAAATTGCTTACTATAAATGGGTTGAGGTGAATCAGTGTCTTTAAATCTAGTAGTACATTTTTAATGAAATTGGGCACCACTGAGTTTAGTACATATATGTTTAGGATAGTAATTTCTATTTGGCTAAATGTTTACTTGGTTAGAATGAAGTGTCTCTCTTGATCTCTTCTGATTAGTTTTAGTTTGAAGTCCCTTCTGTCAGATTTGGGATAGTGATGCCTGCTTGTTTCCTGAGCACATTTGATTGGAGTACTTCCTACTACACTAAGGTAGTGCCTATATTTAAAGCTAAGATCTGTTTCTTGTAGGCAACAGATGGATTTTGTTTCTTGATCCATTCAGATAGCCCATGTCTTTTGATTGGAGAATTGAAGCCATTGAGACTTAAAGTTATTGAAATAATCATGGTCATTGTGGTGTTGATTTGTGTGTATGTGTGTGTGTTCTCAGTGGTATTTTGTGTTTTAATAATTATGGCTTTGTATTTCTTTCCCTGGGTCTTTTGGTCATTCCTCTCTTCAGCCCTGTATTCTCTTAGGTTTGGTTTGTTGGGTATACATTTTTTTTTAGGCTGTTTATATTGTGGAAAGTGTTTCTTTGTCCTTCAACTGTGGTGGGTAGTTTTGCTGGGTATATTAGCCTAGGTTGGCCATCACGGTCTTCTAGTACTCAGAATGCATTGCTTCAGGCCCTTTTGGGAAATCTGCTGTTATTTTGATACGTTTTCTTTTTGTGTGATTTGTGTTTTTTCTCTTGCAGTTCTCAATACACTTTCTTTCTCTCTGTATATTTAGTGTTTTAACTGTGATATGCCATGGGGATTTTCTTATCTGGTCTTGTCTATTTGGTGTTCTATATCTGTATTAGTGTATCTTTCTTTGCTTTGGGGAAGTTTTCTTTCTACAATTTTGCTGAAGATCTGGTCTATGCCATTGACTTGGAATTCTAATCCCTCGTCTGCCAATAATTAGAAGATTTGTTATTTATGGTGTCCCTCAGTTTCTGTGTGTTTCCTGTTTGGTTTTTTGTTTGTTTTTTCATATTCCTTGTTTATTTGGTCTAGATCTACTTTATCCTCAAGCCTGCATAGCCTATCTTGTTCTTGATTCAGTCTACTTTCAAGACTTTCCTTTGAGTTCTCTAGTTGGGCTACTGGGTTATTCAAATCCAATTTTATTTCAGCTTAAGTCTTCTTCAGTGTTTCTATTTCTTTATTGAATTTCATTCTCAATTTCTGCATCATCTTGTCATTTCCATCAGCCTTATGTTTGTGTTCTTTAAAAATTTTTTTTAGATTTATTTTATGAGAGTTTTTCCTGAATGTATATACATGCAGCATGTGTGTGCCTAGTGCCCTCTGAAGTCAGAAGAAGGTGTTGGGTCCCCTACAACAGGAAGGATGATTGTGAGCTACAATATGGGTGCTGAGACTTGAACCCAGGTCCTTTGGAAGAGCATTAACTCATGAGACATCTCTCCACCTATTTGTGTTTTCTTGGGCATTTCTCAGGTGTTAATTCTCCTTAAGTTCTTTCTTTTGAATTTCACTGAACTGTTTCTTTGTGTCTTCTTTAAACTTCTTGAATTCTTTGATGAAGTTTATCATTGTTGTTTTAAATTCTGTGTTCTGGGGTTCATCATGTTGTTTGAATTTTCCCATGAGATCTGGGCATGTGGGCTTCTTTGGTTAGTTCTGTGTCTGATATGGACAGGGTAGGTTGGGACAAAAAGATGTGTGAGTGGGCTGGGCAAAAAGGTTGGAAATAGCCTAGGTGGAGTAAAGCAAGGGGGCAGATGGGTCCTAGCTCAGCCTGGAGTGTGGGGGTAGATCTGGCTGGATGGAGAGGTTGGCTATAGCTTGGAATGGTTCTGGGGGTTAATGGGGGGATAGACAGGGGAGATCCTTGCAGAAGCCTAAAGACTGGTTGTGATGAAGGCAGGGGTGGCCAGGCTAGGCTGGAACACTGGATATGGGATCTGGACTAAATCTGGTGCATTGGGGAGGGTTAGGCAGACTCACCTGCAGAAGGATGTGCATGATTTGGCTGAATATGGAGGTTCTCTTGTTAAATATTAATGAATACCTGGAACAGCTCATGCAGAATATTTGTTTATATCTTTTTTCGTTGTTTTGTTTTTGTTTTTGTTTTTCGAGACAGGGTTTCTCAGTGTAGTTTTGGTGCCTTTCCTGGAACTCACTTGGTAGTCCAGGCTGGCCTCGAACTCACAGAGATCCGCCTGCCTCTGCCTCCCGAGTGCTAGGATTAAAAGCGTGCGCCACCACCGCCCAGCCTATTTGTTTACATCTTATTTCACCACTTTGAAGTCTTTGTCTTTTACTTTTATTAATATGTTTTCTGGTAGTTTCATTTAGCAGGTTTTCCTTGAATATGGATTTTTATTGGATTTTTTTTAAAGGTAGGTGCAGGCTGGAGAGATGGCTCAGTAGTTAAGAGCATGTACTGTTATTGTAGAGGACTGAGTTTCAGTCTCAGTGTCCATGTCGGTCAGCTCACCTCCCTGTAAATCCAACTCCAGGGGAAATTCAGTGTCTCTGGCCTCCCTCCAAAGGCATGTGTGTATTCATGTACACACACCTCTATGCAGATGTACAAATGTATACACACAATTAACTGTAGTTGGAATTTTCTTTGGGCCACTAACCAGGTCCCAAATAAAGACACAGAATTATTATTAATTATGAATGCTTGGCCTTAACTTAGGCTTGTCCCACTAGCTCTTTTAACTTAATTTAACCTGTTTCTATTCATCTACATTTTGCCTGAGGGCTTTTTACCTTTCTTTCATTCTGTGTGTCCTTCTTTCCTTCTTTCTCCATGTCTGTCTGTCTGGCCCTTGGTGTCTCCCTATTGTCTCCTTTTCTCCCCTGACCCCAGCCTAAATTTTCTTCCTACTTACTCTCCCTGCCCGGAAGTTCTGCCTATTACTCCTCCCTTCCTATTGGCCATTCAGCTTTTTATTAGACAAATCAGGTGCCCTAGGCAGGCAAGGTGAAACAGCAACACATCTTTACATAATTAAACAAATGCAACATATTTTTGTACAGTAAACAAATGCAACACATCGTTGCATAGGTAAACATACATTCCACAACAATTAAAAGTATTTCTTTTAAAAGGTGGGTGGACCTGGGAAGACGGCTTAGTCAGTAACATGCTGGCTATGCAGGAGGAGGACCTGAGTTCAGATCCCCAGCACTCACGGGAAATGCCAGGCGTGGTGGTGTGTGCCCATGATTCCAGCGCTGGGGAGACAGAGACAGGAGATCTGCACTCACTGATCATTCAGTCTAGCTTCAAGTTCAGTGAGAGACCTCGTCTCAAAAATTAAGGTAGAGAGTGATAGAAAAACACACATGGAAGCCAGGCGGTGGTGGCACACACCTTTAATCCCAGCACTTGGGAGGCAGAGGCAGGTGGATCTCTGTGAGTTCGAGGCCAGCCTGGGCTACAGAGTGAGTTCCAGAAAAGGCACAAAGCTACACAGAGAAACCCTGTCTTGAAAAACAAAACAAAACAACAACAAAAAAAAAAAAAAGAAAGAAAGAAAAGAAAAGAAAAGAAAAGAAAAGAAAAGAAAAGAAAAAGAAAAACATACATGGTATCAACCTCTGGCAGCCATAAGCATGTTCATCTGCATATACACGTGCATTCAAAGAGTAGAAGAAAAGACAGAGGATAAAATGCTTCTTTGGAGTCCAAATTCCCATCTGAAGTGAAGATGCTGGACCACAGTGGAGGATACTTTAGGGCCATTAAAAACTAAACTGTATGGTATTTAATAATTTATAAACAGTGTGTGATATGTAGAACAGTACACAGTTGATTAAAAGAACTAAGACCTTGCTGGGTATAGGAGCACAAGCCTTTAGTTCCAGCAGTCAGAGGCAGGCGATCTCTGGAGTTCCAGGCCAGCCAGAGCTACATAGAGAAAGCCTATCTCAAAACAAATGAAGAAACAAGAACTATGACCACATTTCTGAGGAACAGGGATGGAGAGGGCAGGAACATGATGCCAGAGCATAGTCTCCAAGGATGCAGGTCTCAGGCTAAAACATGATTCCCTGAAGTTCACACCAGGGATACACAGGGATGGCTTTGAGCTCCAGGCTTAAAGGGTGTGTGTAGATGTGCCCTACATCCTTGCATAGCTCTTGACCTGTAGGGAGGGACTTAACATGACTAGGGAGGTGAGGGATGAAGAAAAGATACAGAAAAGCTGCAGTCACATGGACTGGGCTCTCTGACCGAGGAAGCCACAGCACCTCAGAGGCTCAGTGTGTTTACTATATAGAGCTGAACAGAAAAGCAGGGTTATTGTGTATAGCTTAAGAAGGGGGCAGGTTATGGTCTGCAGCTGGATCAAAAAGACAGGTTTAGCCAATAACAGTGGGAGCCATGTCTGTCGGGGAGCAGTTTTCAGGCCCCAGATTTGGAGGCAAGGAGAGAAAGTTGTGGTGGACACTTTCTGCACATACTGTCCACGTTCACACAAGGGCTAGAGGAAGCATTTGCCAATTCCCGCTGAACCTCACTGTGGAAAGCTTTGCCATTTCCCGTGGGTCTGGGGCCCTGGGGCTCTGGGGTCCTTGACAGGTTCACTTGGGGTTTCATTCACTCAGCGCTTCCTCTGCTCTCACAACTCCCGTCTTCTGTCTTCGATGTTCAGGATGGATTCCACACTTGGTCCAGGAGTGGTTCACTGCCGCGGTGGATACTAGACTGTAAAGATAAGAAGGAAGATCACGGCAGCCACTGTGCCCAGAGGAAACTAAAGGAAAGTTTGAGCAAGCTAAAATGACTGAAGCCTGGGAGTTCATTACGGATCGTTTTTGTAGTGTGGGCAGGAGAAACTGATCTCATTCTAAGGCTTTTGCTTTTCTAGGATGTGGGAACATAACTGAGCCACATCCACACTATCATTATTGTGGGTCCAAGATCCAGGAGGTGGGCCCCATGACTTCCCATTTATCCTGTCTAAGTTGCAGGGCTGTACCGCACCCCAAATAGTTGAATGATGCTCATCAGGACTCCAGGTGATGATAGCAGTAGCCCCCCCAAACGGAATGACTCGATGATATAAACAAGTGTGGATGGTCATGACCAAGTAACTGGATGAAAACACAATGGCCCAGTCCCCTGATGGGTTTTACCTTCATTGATAAATCACCACACACAAAGCCGTTAAAGCCACCAAGATTTTTCTCCTTGGCTACGTGCTGCCTCTGTCTGAGTGTGCTTAGCCCTGCAGCTTTGGGCTGCTGCTCCACACCAGGTGTGATGCACCAGGTAAACGCAGCAGCCCTCATGCAGACACGCCGGGCCCCCTCGGCCACGGTGGTGAGTCACGGAGCACCGCTGCGCTTGTCTGGCTCCCAGGGATCAGGCTAAGGCCCCGCCTCACAGGCTCTGTCACCTGTACACTGCAGGTGTCACACGTGCGTTTTCCAAATGTAACATGAAAGCAATTAAATCAAAAACAAACATGGGAACATGGTTGGGTCTTTCTGCTGCGTATCCGTCTCTCAAAGCTTCCTCTCTTATTTATTTATTCTTCAAGCAGCCAAACTCACTGCCCCCTTCCCTGGACATGCCTCCCAAACGCAGCCCCAGAACTGGACGAAGTTGCAACGCCTACACTGTACTTCTGAGGTTTCTAAAAGTCTTTCAGTGTATACAACTACCTACCTCTAGATTTTACTTCTCAACATATAACTGCCCTTCTCTAGATTTTACTTATCCCCCAAAATCTTAACTTGTAACTGTCTATTCTACAGCCTCACTGTCGCTCTCTGGAGTGTTACCTGTCCAAATGTTGTACAGCCTGTGCTTAGAATTCTACCCCCTTTGTCCATATTTCTTTCTTCATAGTTGTTTTCATTTCTTCCCTCCCCCCTTTTTTCTTTCACCCGTAGAACAAGCACACTTCTTTCGGGTATTCCCTGGTCTGACCTGGAAGAGTCCCTGTGGCCAGTGTCCATCTTCCTGTCCCCAACTGGGTTTCTCTTCAGGTGTTACTTGCTGTGTCCTTGCTTGGCCTCCAAGGACATGACCTGGCTGAGGGCAGGGATGGAATGAAGAAAAAGACAGACACACAGACAGAAGGCCTGGGGTCAAGTGGGCTCTGTAGGGTAAAAGGGCCAGCAGGGAAAAAAAACCAAAAACAAAAACAAAAAAAAAAACCTCACCCTGAGCCCGAAACCAGAGCCAAAGAAACACACTCTGACCCTGAGACCAGAGCCAAAAGGTTAAAAAGGTGAAAGAAACACACTTCGGCCCTGAAAACCAGAGCCAAAGAAACACACTCTGCCCCTAACCAACTCAGCACAAAAACCCATCCAATTCCTGAGCACAAAATCCGGCCAATCTCTGAGCTTTTCTAAGATCAGGGATTGAAATCTGACCAATCTTCACCCTAGCAAAAACTCTGCCCCCAAGAAGCCCTATATACACCCTGTGCCTATTGGGAGCTGCCTTTCTCCACCCTGGCAGGAGCAGCTACCCTCCTGGAGTCTTCCCTCCCGATTAATCTCTTGAAGGAGGTTTGGGTGAGACCTTCTTTCACTGGAGTGGAGCAGGACAGAGAAGTAAGAACGTTTGCTGGAGCAAGAACAGAGCAGGGCAGAACTGTTAACACCTTTGCTAGGGAAACCTTCCCCTAACAAGCAGAGTTGTTACATTGGGGAAACCTCCTCCTGGATCAGGGCTACAAGCTGCTATGCTTATGGTGACTTTGTGCTGTTCCTTGGCTTCTGACTGCTAGGATCCCTTTCCTTCCGAGCTGCAATGCTTATTGGCTCTCTAATGGAAAGACCGCAACACCCTGGAATCCCAGCATGTTTATTATATACAGTTGGCAGATGAACAAGGAGGCAAGGTTTATGGTATACAGCTGAATCAAGGAGGCAAGTTCAGCTAATTTCAGTAGGCACAGTCTCTATAGGGGAACACTCTTCAAGATGTGAATAGCAGTGGGAATTCTATGGTGGACATTTTCTACACTCACTATCAACATCCACACATGGGCTGGAGAAAGACTCTGCCATTCTCTTTAGGCTTCACCCTGAGGGGTGGGGGAGGAAAGCTTTGGCATTTTTCCATGGCTCTGAGGTTCTGGCGCCCTTGACATGTCTGTGCCCATGTCAACAGCACACATTTACTCAAGGGCTTCACATACTCAGGGATTCCTCTGATGCCTACATGTATGTACATATGTCCATTTGTGTGTGTGTGTGTGTGTGTGTGTGTGTGTGTGTGTGTGTGTGTGTGTTTGTGTGTATGTGTGCATGTGCATGCTCACGTGTAGGCCAGAGGTCAATGTTGAGTGTCTTTCTCTATTGCTCTCCACTTTATCTTTTGAGTCAGAATCTCTCCCTGGACCTGAAGCTGATGAGCCAGTCCTGGAGATCCCAGTCTCTGCCTCTCCGGTGCGGGGATGCTAGGCACATTGCTGTAACCAGCTTTTACCTGGATGCTGGGGAATCAAATTCAGGTCCCCGTGTCTGCACTGCAAGCATGCTACTAAGCCATCTCCCCTGCCACTCAAGGCTTTTAGAATTCTCTGTTCCTTATACACATGCCCCTGCTGTGGCCCCTCCTCTCCTGAGTCCGGCACACCAGGCTGCTGTCTCTCTGCTCCGCATTGTCTATCCTGAACTACATCTGATGCCCATCCAGTTTTTTCCCAACCCTAGACTTTAGGCTAGGCACTTGTGCTCCTTTTTCTCCTCCTCAGAACGTCATGTGTCGCGTATGTAGATGTCCCCTCCTCCCTGGAGACTTGCTGTCACACCATGAAATGAAGCGGGTTGCATCATGTACAAAGCTTTATCATATGCTCTCTTCAGATGTTGAATACTCACACATCCCAGAACCCCTGTGTGAAAGCAAATTTCAACTTGTACTGTTACATCAAGAAGACTCAGTGCTGGGCATGAAGTTCACACTTGAGAGCCTAAGGCAGGAGGATGATCATAAGTGTGAGGTTATCCCAAACTACAGTGTTCTTAAGCATCAGTTAACCATAATAATTCTACATAAAATGATTTGATAACATATGGACTTAAAATCACAGTCATTTATTTCTCAGTATGTGTCTTCAGGTTGGCTGGCATTTAAGCTTTAAGCAACTGTTGGAAATAATTTAAACTTAAAAGTGGTAGGTTGGGCCAATGTTTCTTATATATTTCTCATTCCCTGGACCACAGGTTACTCAAAACATGCTGTTCTTAAAGCAAAGGGCAGGAGGACAAGAGAAGAAGCCCAGATTTACTGGTCTCCTTCAGGCCTTTCCTTTCTCTACACATGCCTCAATCACTGGCCACAGTAAGCTCTGCGGTAAAAACCCAAGCCAAAGTGTGTGGCTTTCTGTCCATCATGAAGGCCCAGAAGGGTGCGAGCCTCAGAGTCCCCAGGGCACAATGAGGTACTGGGACCAAAGGTTTCGATACCACGTGCAGAACGTTGTGTTTATTTACATCCACACTGGGACTTTTCCTTTGATTCCAGCAGCTCTAGAAAAGAGGTAGACTTGGCAGCCATAACAACTGGGGGTGGGGGGGTGGGGGTGGGCGGGGATGCTCTCCAGCCGGAAATGTTTCCTCATCGCTCATTCACACTCCCACCACTCGGATGTAAACCCAGAAAATATTTTGGTGTGTTATTCTCTCCAAACCTTTAGAGCAGTGCAATAATTTAAAAATCCTGACTTCAAAACAGCATCTCTCCAGATATCAAACATTTCTTGAATGGGCAGGGCATAAGGGCACATGCCTTTAATGGAGGCAGAGGCAGGTGGATTTCTTTGATTTGGACCCAGCCTTGTCTACAGAGCTAGTTCCAGGCCAGCCAGGGCTACACACTGGGACCCTATCCAAAAAAGAAAAAAAAAAGTGTCCAAAGAATATTCTTTTCTGCCCTCTCCACAATTCTTGTCAGAATAGACGATGTGTAGGTAGAGAGGGGTGGGGGCCTGAGACTGAACTCAGGTCAGAACTGCAGGGAATCCCTCAGAATTGGAAAGACTACGGATTGGGAACTGAGGCTTCCCACCGTCAGGACAAGCTTATCTTCTTAGGGACTAGGAAGGGTCCTTCAGAATCCCAAATCACCTGCCGGCCATGTTAGAGGTGCAATACTCAGAGAAGCAAAATAAACATTCTATAGGCCTTTCAGGCCAAAGCATGGTGTTAGCTGCCACATCTTTTTGTTTTTGTTGTTATTTTTGTTTTTTTGAGGCAGGGTTTCTCTATGTATCCCTGGCTGTCCTGGAACTCACTCTGTAGACCATGCTGGTCTCGAACTCAGAGATTCTCATGCCTCTGCCTCCTGATTTCTGGTATTAAAGGTGCCGCCCCCCCCCCCCACTACAGCATCTTTTTTATCCCTTGGATGTGACAATGGTTTTCCCTTTTGCTAGGCATTTGGCTTTTATCCACTCTGTCATGAAAATGTCACAATGAACACTGTCATAAACCTTTGACCACATTTCTGATTACAGTCACGTATCACTGAGTGGTGGGGATCTGACAAGCCTGCTGTTAGGTGACCTGCTGCTGTATGGCACGTTGACAGTGTGTCATAGGCAGTCTGTCAGAGTTCAGCATGACTGTATTTCCAGGGGCGAGATGCCTGGGAATGCAGTCATTTGTCCAAAGGCTATGACCATTTCTTCAGGCTCCTGACAGTCGATTGCCAAACTGCTTGACCCAAGGGTCAAACGGATGTGTTCTCCCACTAGCATAACAGAGGTCTTGATAGTGTTTTCAGGAGTGAACATTTGATGGTAATACTATGAAACTTTTTTTCTTTTCCTGTCCAGTTATATTTCATGGTTACCATATTGTACATAGTTTTTTTTCCTTCAAGAATATACATACTTTTAATTGTCTGAGAATTTCATGCATGCATGTAATACATTTTGATCATGTATTACATGATCTCTCCCCTCCTGTTCTCTCATTGCCTCATTTTTCCCTCCCGCACTCGTGTTCTGTTTCTAAGTCCACTGAGTCCACGTATTCCTGCCAGTATGTGTGTGGATGGGATGGAGGCCCCCCCCTCCTCCATATCTACGCACAGCAAGTGGTTTATTTTGACAAGAATTGTGGAGGGAAGAAAAAACTATTTTTTCAGAATTTGTTTTTCTTTTCTCTTTTTGAGGGCTGGCCTGGAACTCCCTCTGTAGACCAGGCTAGCTTTGAATACACAGCCCAAGAGGCTACCCGAGCATGGGTAGCTAGCTTCTCAGGGACTGCATCCATGAAAGCACCCATCAGTTGCCAATAGCACCTCAGATAAGGACTTCATGACCCCTCCCATCCAGGCTGGAATTTTAGCTGGCCTGTTCTTATACAGGCCCTGTGCATGCAGGCACAGCTGCTGTGAGCTCATGTCCAGAAAGTACTTTTGCTGTAGGCATCCACTGCCTCTGGCTCTTACAGACACTCCTTACTGCCTCCTCTTCCACGATGACCTGAGTGGTGTGTGTGTGTGTGTGTGTGTGTGTGTGTGTGTGTGTGTGTGTGTGTGATAGAGATCTACCTTTTAGAGCTGAGCACTCTACCATTTCTTATTCTCTGCATGTTGGCCAGCTGTGTTAATCACCATCTACTACAAAAAGAAGCTTCTCTGGTTGGGGTTTGAGAGACACTCTGTGGGTATAAAGGTAAGAGCTTAGGTGACAATATACATCCATTTAGCAGGGTAACGGTGGAAGTAAACTTTCCTCTAGGGCCCATGACTTCCCCAGTCATGGGTTCTTGGCTCAGTTAACAATATCAGGCAGGAGTCCTGTCTTGTGGAGTGGACCTTAAATCCAACCATAAACTGCTTGGTTACGCCCATAAGATTTGGGCCATTATTGCCACCATTGGCTTATCTTGCCAGGTCAGTCACTGTTGTAGCACGCAGGTTTCATAGCTTGGTCATGGTGAGGGCGGATGGTGCTCCCTGTGTGGTCATGGTGAGGGTGGACGGTGTTCCCTGTGTGGTCATGGTGAGAGCGGACGGTGCTCCCTGTGTGGTCATGGTGAGGGCGGATGGTGCTCCCTGTGTGGTCATGGTGAGGGTGGACGGTGCCCCCTGTGTGGTCATGGTGAGGGTGGACGGTGCCCCCTGTGTGGTCATGGTGAGGGCAGATGGTGCTCCCTGTGTGGTCATGGTGAGGGCGGATGGTGCTCCCTGTGTGGTCATGGTGAGGGCGGACAGTGCTCCCTGTGCACCATGTACAGGGCTCACCTCAGGTGGATTGACTAGGGCTGTGGCCATGGTAGGGGACCATGTAAAACTTTAAATAAAATGTAACAGAGAATATTTATCACTTTATTTTAAAAAGCTAGCAGATGCAATGACATTTGGGGATGTGTGAGATCATCTAATTGCATTAAATGTAATAAAATTAATGTTTCATAGAATAGTGCTTATAGGAAACGGACAACAGTGTGGTATGCTCATGCCTAGAATCCCACAACTTGGAAAACGGAGGCAGGAGGACTGCCATGTGTTCAGGGCCAGCCTTGACTATAGAGTGGGCTTTAGATCAACCTGGGCTAATGAGCAAGAGCCTGTCTTAAAAAAAAAAAAAAAGACAAAAACAAGAAAGCCATGACAAATGGTTGGTTGCTATGGGAGACTTCCAAGAACTCTTCAGAGCACTGACTGACAGATATAAAGACAAGTAGGAAACAGACCAGTAGCCCTGTCAACCCATCTCTAAGAAGGGGGTGGGGCCAAAATGAGTGAAGGGAGAGAGAACACGATACAGAGGGATTAGGGAGAGACTTAAGAGGCAGTTGGGGGAGCGGCGTTAGGAGAAAATGCCTTCTGCTGTGATGTGACACTCCAAGACTGACGTCACCCTCGAAGGTGTCACTGGTGCGGAATGGAAGATACTGAGATGGGACATGCAGAGGTTCAGGGTGCAGCCTGGGGACCCCATCCTCAGGTGGTCCATGGTGGGTGCCCTGCTGATCCAAAGCCTGCCAAGCCCTCTCCTGACTCCAGGCCTCCGGGGCTGCGTGCTCGCCAGCATCCGGTGACCTTCTTCACATCCCTTCATGTTCACAGAGCATTGTGTGCTCTAAGATGGGAAGGTCACCATGAAGGGTCAGAATTATGGACCGAACCACTTAAAATTTAAAATTTATTTATCTATTTATTTGCATTCTCACTCTTTTGATCATTCCCTACTGGAAGCTTATTCTTCCCTCCCACGACAAGAAAACGTCCCTCAAACTTGCCTAGGGGCCAATCTGATGGAGGCAATTCCTCAGTGAAGTCCTCTGTTCCTAGATGACTGGAACTTGGGACAAGTAGACAAAAAACCAATATCACACCCTTAAATGGTGATCAGATCCAGCATTCTGCAAGTGGCTGAGACTCAGATTAAAGGAACTAGCCCAAGCTCAAGTCTACAGGGTGAAAGTTGGTAAGTATTAGGATCTAGGATTTATATTCTTTCTTCTTTGTTTTTAAACAGACTTTATTTATTATGGCTATCAATATTATTTTTGCATTGCTGGAAATGGAACCCAGGGCTCTGTGTGTACTAGGCAAGCTCTACTACCAAGCTACATCCTTGGTTATTTTGAGGCAGGGTCTCGCTTTGTAGCCCAGGCCGATCTGGATCTCTCCATTCTCCTGTCTGTGCCTCCTGGGTGCTGGGTTCATGGGTGTGCAGTGCACCACCCAGTGTGGTTTGCAATTTTTCAAGCAATGCTGCTTTTCATTTAGTTAATAATGTATCCCAGGAAGCCCCTCAGTTCTGTTAGCAAAAGCACTAACTTTGACCCTATTCTATGTCCCTTTTGCTTCTAGTAAATGTTTCTAGAAGTAACCAAGTTGGATAGTTCATAATTCCAAGGGCTGAGGGTGTAGGGCAGTGAGTAGCCACTTTGTAGCATGCTCAAGGCCCTGAGTTCCATCCCCAGGGCCACCAAAAGAAAAAAGAAACCTCCTAGGTGTAGAGGCTCACCCTAGTAATCCCAGCATTTGTGAGAGTGAGGCAGGATTGTCATGAGTTTGAGGCTAGCCTGAACTACATAGTGAGTTCTAGTATAGCCTGGGCTACAGAATAAGACCCAGTCTCAAAAGGTGAAACCGAACAATCACAAAAACTAAAAGGAAGGGGAGAAGGAGGAAAGTCCTTACTGTTGCACAAGACGTTAGCAGGACTGCCAGCCTGAGGCCATCAGAGCATTGGGGACACAGCACTCACTCACCTGGGCCTGCCTCCCTCCCCCTCCAACACCGACACAGCAAATGAGTCAGGTTCCTCACTGAGTCCATCATTTCATGATGTGTAAAACAGAAAAACCTCACATATAATATTTAAGAAAACGAAAAGGCTTTCTGTACAAACCTTTAAAAATAATTCACACTGAGCCAAAGTACAGTTACTGGAGCATTGTCAGTTTTAATTTGTGCATGTATACCCATGATGTCCATAACTTCCAATAAATGTGTGATTACAGAATCAGCCTTTTCAGAACTCAAAACATTCCCCCATGAAAATCCTGAATAGGTATCAATGGTATGGTGTATATATTTTAATTTTCCAAACTCTGCAAAATGAAACATGTCCACTTGCCAGATTTCATTTCTTTGAGTAACCTTTAGGTTACTTCCCACAGGTAGTGGAGTTTGGTTATACAAGGAACAAGTAGGACATTTTCTTATAATTTCCTTGGCTTGTTGCCAAGTGATGGAAAAAAATCTCTTTTTCAAACCCTTGCTATCGACATGGCGTTTTTAATGAAATTCTGAGGCTTCTAGCACATTTCCTACCAATAGTTGATCAATTTCATCATTGTGCTAGAGGGCCTGGTAGGCCCATATGGGATCTAATCTGTGTTATCTATAAGGGGTGATTTCTATTTCTGATTATTTCTTATAACTGAAAAAATAAAGTCAATTTTGTATCATCTGGAATAAATTCAGCAGTTTCAATATGTGAAACAACTCTTTCTTCATATTGAGAGTCGGTAACTATATTGAGAGGTTCTGGAAAATCTAATAATACCATAAGAATAGCATATAGTTATGACTTTTGGACAGAATCATAAGGGTTTTGAGCCACTTTACTTAAATTTCTTGATGTATAACCTGCTTTTCCTGATTTGTTTGCATCAGTATAGAACACAGGGGCCCCAGAAACTGGTGTTTCCTGTACAATGTGAGGCAGGATTCAGTTAATTATCTTTATAAATTGAATTCTCTTGCTTTTGGGATATTTGTTGTTAATCTCTCCCAAAAAAATATTGCAAGCTCTTTGTCAATGTTCGTTTTCTGCCTATAAAGAGGAAATTTCAGCATTAGTAAAAGGTACTACAATTTCTGCTGGGTCTATTCCTGCTAAATGACAAAGTCTCAATTTCCCTTTTTGAATTTACTGAGAAATCTTTTCTACATAAATCGTTAGTTTTTTTACTCCGTTTATGTGGTAAAAATATCCATTATAAGATATTATCTTCTCTCTGCATTAAAATCTCTATAGGGGAATGTACAGAAGGTAAAATAACCAGAATACAATCAAGGTCCAGATCCAAATGATCTATATGTGCATCTTGTAGTTTCTCTTCTACTAAAGCCAGTTCTCTCTCAGCTTCAGCTGATAATTTTCTTGAACTATTTAAGTCCTTATTACCTTGTAAGGTTTGAAACAAATTACTCAGTTCTTGAGTTTTTAATCCAATTGTGGGCCATAGCCAGCTAATGTCTCCCATATTTTTCCCAGAAACATATGTTAATTTATGGTTTGTCTCTGATATTGCAGGAATGTTAATCTGAGTATTCCATTGCTGTAACAAATCACATCCCCATAAATTCATTGCTTTATTAGCCACATATGGCTTTAATTTTCCTCTCTGTCCTTCTGGCCCTATACATCTTTCACTTAGTTTTACCTGTGATAAAGTTCCATTCTCTAAAAGCTGAACATTTCCCTTTTTAAGAGGCCAACTTGGATGCCAAATTCCAGTGCAATTATTGTTACATCTGTCCCTGTGTCTACAAAACCTTTAATTATAATGTCATTTATAAATATTTTTAGCTTTGGTCTTTGACCATTTATAGAAATTTGCCAAAATATTCACTTTATGGTTTCTCTGAAAATTTCGTTTTATCTTCTATGATGTTCTATCATCCAGAGCAGTATGGCTTTTTACAATAGGCATTAGGTCCTTTAATTGCTCTGGGGAGTATTTCCACCATGGTAGCAGGGAATGACTGAACTAAATTTGACATGGGGGCTTGTGAGAGGCCTCCTAAGGCATTTCCCAATGGCAAAGGGTTACCCTGTGTGTCCCTTGTTGATCTGCATTCATTGGTTCAATGTTGGCCTTTGCCACACCTTCTGCATACTCCAGAAGGCAGGGGCCTTCTGTTTGGATTATTCCTAGAAAAAACACTGTTTTTAGGAATGTCCTGTCTACAATCTTTTTAGGTGACCTTGTTTGCCATAATTAAAACACCTGACATTTTGAATTTTCTTCAAGCCTGTGGAAATCACCTCTCCTATCCAAGCATCATCATGGTTATGAGATTCTATATTGACTGTATCTTGGATCCATTCCTCTATGGGTGCTGATCTTGCCTTTAAAGGCCTAATTACCTATTTGCATTGTGCACTAGCATTTTCAAAAGCCAAAAATTCAATTACTATTTGTCTAGCTTCTGAATTTGGTATCATTCTATTTACAGCTGAGGTCAATCTTTGTAAAAAATCAGTGAAGGTTTCTTTGGGCCCTGTATAACTTTAGTAAATGGCTCAGTTCTCTTTCCAACTTCTGCAATTTTGTCCCAAGAATTCAAAGATGCTGCAAGGCATAGAACCTTTGTACATCAGCATAACCACCCTCTCCAAGAAGTTGGTCTTGGGAGATTTTAATACCACTAGCCCTACTTCATTGTTCAATGGTCCTAGTCTCATCTTTCCACCACGTCCTCCACTGTAACTGAGGACCAGGTTCCAATACTGCTATAACCAAGTCTCTCCAGTCTTGTGAGACAATTCTGTTACTAGTTGACCATGAATTTAATATCTGCTTCACAAAAGGTGAATGCATATCATATGAGACTATTGCTTCCTTAAATCTCTTTAAACCTAACATTTCCACAGGAATCCATTCAGCTCTTATACAGCCTTGGGGACACCTGTCATGTGGCAGTTGTTCCTGTAAGGTGACTGGATAAATTACGGATGGTTGTTTGATAACCTTGGGCTGTTCTTCTCTAATTTTATAATGTAATGGTGAGGTTGGTTCTCCTTTAAATTCTTCTGTCTGGATCTGATTATCTCTATGATCTGTTTAGTAAGTTTTTCTAAGGCTTGTATCTTGGCATTCATATCAACCAACTTTTTTAGGGATAAATCAAGAATTATCAAAATGATTATTAACATTATGTCAATCTCAGTTGATTATCCCTTCATTTAATTGTTCCATTTTTAAACCATCCATTGTATAATCATACAGAGACCTAATTCCCTCCATCATAATAGTGTTTCCCATTTTTTAACGTGGGGAAAAAACTTTTTTTTAAAAAAAACTAACTCCCCCCTTTAAGAATTCCCAATTGTCTTACCAAGTCTTCTGAGGATGACGGTGAAGTTGACAGTGAAGCCCAAGGCTGACTGCTGCTGCACAGAAGAGTAGAAGCCCGAGCAGGTGTCAAGGCAGCTACCTAGTGTGGCATCATCCCAGTGAGGGGGTCTAGGGAAGGCCCACAACCAGCCAGGTGAAGGAGCCAGCTGTCTGAAAAACACACACACAGCGGATTGTGTAGAAAAAGTACATGCAGCAGGAGCTGCCTAAAGGTAGAGCCGGGCAATGGTGAGGGGCTAACTCTGGCAGCATTTGGAGCCCAAGTGCCTGTAGAGTTTGCTGAAGAGAGGCTGCAACAGAAAAATTCCAGACTTGCTCAGAGGGCTTGGGGGAAAAAAAGGGAAACCTAGCCAGCTGGGCAGTGACCCACGTGCAGCTTTGGTGTGTGCCAGTGGCTGTAAAGCCATGGGCAAGCAGCTTTTTCATGAATTCATGCCCCAAAAGTTAGGTGCCAGATGGAGTGTGATCATAATTAGTCTTATCAATAAAAACCAGGAGTCAGATATCAGAGTAGAAGCTGAAAGATCAGAGAAGCAGAGGAGCAGCCACCAGTGACTTCTTACCTCTCCAAATCCTCCAACCGAAAGGGCTGAGATCCTGTGTCTGCCCTGCCTTATCACTTCTTGTCTGTACAGACCCCCAGACCTCATGGTTATAGTAGCTAGCTCCACCCTCTGATCTCCAGGCAAGCTTTATTTGTCAGAACACAAACAATATTACACAACACTTTTCTTTTCTTTTCTTTCTTTTGCTGTGGATATCATTCTGTATAAATAAAACACTGATTGGCCAGTGGCCAGGCTGGAAGTATAGGTGGGACAAGGAGAGAGGAGAATTCTGGGAAGTGGAAGGCTAAGTCAGGGAGACACTGCCAGCCGCCACCATGACAAGCAGCATGTGAAGATGCCAGTAAGCCATGAGCCACATGGCAAGGTATAGATTTATAGGAATGGATTAATTTAAGCTATAAAAACAGTTAGCAAGAAGCCTGCCACAGCCATACAGTTTGTAAGCAATATAAGTCTCTGTGTTTACTTGGTTGGGTCTGAGTGGCTGTGGGACTGGCGGGTGACAGAGATTTGTCCTGACTGTGGGCCAGGCAGGAAAACTTTAGCTACATTCTTTTTTTTTTCTTTTTTTGATTTTTCAAGACAGGGTTTCTCTGTGTAACAGTCCTAGCTGTCCTGGAACTTGCTTTGTAAACCAGGCTGGTCTCAGACTCACAGAGATCTATCTGCCTCTGCCTCCCAAGTGCTGGGATTAAAAGTGTACGCCACCACCGCCCAGCTCTTTTCTTTTCTTTCTTTCCTTTTTTAATTTCTCCTCTCTCTTTATCACCTTCTTATGTTAAGAGGTTAAAAAAATTAAAACTCCATTCTGCAGTAATTCAGCAAGTATTACCAAGCGCTTTCTCTGGGCCTGGCACAAGTGTTTTCAAAGTATCCATGTGTCCATTGAGGAGGACCTCGGCAAAGCTAAAGCCTCATGACTACTGCATTTCATCCACGCTCTGCTGGGTGTGCAGCTCAAGCTCTTGGCCTTTCCAGGTCTAATGACTCTGATCTGACTCACAAATATTCTTATTTCACAATGGGCTAGAGTACAGCAACACTCTTGTTTTCAGTTCTGGGACTCACAAATGCTGCATATGCAAAGTAAGTGACTGGTGAGGGAGGGGAGGGCCTGATTCATAGGATGGGGGAGGGCCACACTCTACTGGGCAGCCGGTAACAATGCACGCTAGGAAGAATGCTCTTCTGCACAGCTCTACAAAAAGAACTATGTCTTACTTTATCTACTGGAGTCTGCATTCTTCATAAAACTAGCTGGTGGGATTGAAGATCTTACAAATTTAACTTACAATGAACATGCAAATGTCACACTAGAAGCAAACTGATTTTAGTTCAACTTAATGTGAAGTTTTTTTTTTTTTTCCTCTGTCTCTAATTAACCAGTTTCTAGCCATAGGCAACTTTAGTGTGGGCACCATTGTTATAGGCAGACTCTGGTGATTGTTTATTAGGAGTCTCATTGGGCCAGGTAACTGCTAAAATCCTTAACACCTGTGTCTAGAAGCTTTGTTTTGTTTTGTTTTGTTTTATTTTGTTTTCGAGTAGGCACTGAGTTTCCAGCTTTCAGTGTGGTGATGCTACAGTGCTCCACGTCGGGGGCCTCCTCAGGAGGAAGTCACTGGACCAGGCACCTGACATGGGGCCCAGCCTGCTTCTAGGTACTTGACGGCAATTCTCTTTTTTCAGTACGGAAGGCTCAGAGGCTAAGCAAGTTTACTAAGGTCACATAGGTTGTAGTGAACACTAGGGAAATCAATTCTAGGTCTTCTGATGTCCACATAGCACTTTCCTTTATGGTCTCCTGTACCAAAGGAACAATCCAACCCAAAGGGAGGAAGCAAGGAACAGTAGCAGCATGTTAGGGAAGCCTAGTGTAGAAGTTAGAAGCCATGCATAAAGACTAAACTGCCATGGTCTGTGGGAAGGGAGCATATTGTGTATTTAAAATGCCATTGTACGGTAACAGAAATTTACAGTGCTGGGGAGGGGTTATTGTTTTTTAAATCAACTTGACACTGCTAGAGTCATCTAGGAGCAGGGCACTTCCTTGAGGAATGGCCTCCATCAGACTGACTTTTAGGCAACTCAGTGGGGGCATTTTCTTGATCAATGATTGATGCAAAAGGGCCCAGCCCACTCTGGGTGGTCCTGGGCTGTGTAAGAAAACAGGCTGAGTAAGCCATGAATGAGCAAGCCGGTAAGCAACACCCCCATGGCCTCTGCTGTAGCTCCTGCCCTGACTTCCCTTCATGACGGAACTACAGCTGCAAGCTGAAATAAACCCTTTCTTCCCCATGTTGCTTTTTCATCCCAGCAACAGAAAGCACTCTAAGGCTCTTGGTGTTCCTGCCATTCAGACCTTAGTCATTCTCCAAGACTCAACACAAAGAAGTCTGATCTGCCATGCTACAAAATTGCTCATAGTTTAAGTCTAGAACATTCATGAAGGAAAGATTGGTCATTACCTTCCATGAGTCAAAGCTTAGTTCCCTCTGTCCCCTCTCCTTTGAGGCTTCAGTGTGGATGGAGTCTAGGCATATACTTGGCTTCACTCCTGATTTCCCACCGTGGTCTGTGAATCAGCTGTTATAACCACATGGGACGTAATTCCTGGCCTTTCTACTCCAACCTAGAGAACAGCTCTCCGGAGCAGAGCCCCGCAATGGGGTCAGCAGGCATCGCAGACACTCAGCACAAACTGGAGCTGCTAAAGGACTCGCTCCCTGAGAGTTCGTATCTGAAGGTGGGATCGAGGTAGAAAAGGCACAAGCGGCCATCACACGCTTAGGGAGTCATTCCCCGAGGGACAGAAGTTAGGAACTGAATATACACAGAACCATTTCTCCTTTGATAATGGGAATTACATTGGAAATTCCTACATTGAGAGGCGGTATAGAGTAGCAGTTAAAAGGTGAGCTTTGAAGTCAATCCCAGGCCATGGTTTGGATCTAGTTTTTTGTCTTGGGGTAAGCCTCCTCCAAATCTCACCCCCATCAGGGTTTGTAAACTAGAAATAATAGAAGTGAGTTCCTGCTTTGTCGATGTGTGCCTATGCCCAAGGCATAGCACTGCATCCAGAGTTGTCTCTTTATCTTCAGTTTATTATTATAAGACAAGCTGGGGAAATGTAACAATGAATGAAATATGCAAAGGCTAATGAAGCAAGCAGAAGATGGAAACTGAAGATTTTTGGGACCACTTTGATTCTCCCAGGGAGGTTTTATTGGCAAAAGATCAGACTAGATTCCATGACCCAGCCCACACATCTGGAATCACAGCACTGGAGAGGCTCAGGCAAGAGGGTGAGGAGTTTGAGGCTAGGTTGGGTACATGGTAAGTTCTAGGCTACCCTGTTGAGACAGTAAGACCTGTCTCAAAAAAAAAAAGCCATACATATTCATATTTAGAAAATGAGCGGGTTCCTTTTTAATGTGGATATAGAAGAACATGCTCAATAATAACATAGAACCAAATGGAACTAAGAGAGACAAGTTTGGATACATAAATGAAAATTTCTGCATAGGAGAGAACATGATAAAGTCAAAAGAAAATCTGGGAGAAAATAGTTGGCACATGTACGTGGACAAAGAGCTTCTATACCTAATATTTAAGTGATTCACAAAATGGGAAAGAAACTCAGTAGAAGAATGATCAGCAGACAGGAACAGAAAATGTTAAGATGCTACACTCTTATACACAGGAAAGAGCCTGTCCCCAGTAATGAAAATTACAAATTAAAACACCACTAAGATACCACTTCTCACCAACAAGACTGGCAGAACTTCAAGACTACAGCACACTTTGTTGGCAATAGTTGGGAACTAGGTACTCTTTGTAATTGATGGACTGCAAACAGGTGTAACTGTCTGTGTGTTCTTGTTCATATGTGGAGGCCAGAGGTCAACTTTAGGTGTGGTTCCTCAGGAGTCATCACTTTGGGTTGTTTGCTGTTTTTTTGAGATAGATCTTACTATGTTAGCCCTTGTTGGACTGGCATCCACTATGTAGACCAAGCTGACTTCAGACTCAGAGATCTGCCTGCTGAATACTGGGATTAAAGGTGTGTGGCCACCATGCCCAGATCATCACCTTGTTTTCTTAAGACAAGGTCATTCATTGGTACATAGGGCTCACCAATTAAACTAGGCTGCCTGGCCAGTATGTCCTAGGATTCTGTCTCCACCTCCCAGGAGTGTGACTATAAGTGTGTACCACCATACCTGGCTTTGAATGTTAGTGCAAGGGATCAAATGTGGGCCCTTATACCTACAGAGCAAGCATGTCTCCAAGTGAGCTATCCTCCCAAAGGCCCTGTTATAATGTTTATGGAGGACACTTTCACAATGTATATTTAAAACATGTGTGATGATGTATTGTGTCCCCCAGTATACTGGGTCTCCAATAAAATTTACCTGAGGATCAGAGGAAAAAGCCAGCCACTATATTAATGTAGAAGTCAGGCAATGGTAGCACACGCCTTTAATCCTATCACT
Source organism: Peromyscus maniculatus bairdii (assembly GCF_049852395.1). Taxonomy (NCBI): domain Eukaryota; kingdom Metazoa; phylum Chordata; class Mammalia; order Rodentia; family Cricetidae; genus Peromyscus; species Peromyscus maniculatus. Next base: position 13,578,484 of record NC_134863.1, on the reverse strand, counting down.
TGGGAGGTAGGGATCTGTCTGATCTCCGTGAGTTCAAGAACACACTGGGGAACAGAGCCAGGCGTGGTGACATGCACCTTTAATCCCAGCACCAACCATAGAGGTCTGGAGGTCTGTACAGACAGATAGGAAGTGACAGAGCTGGGCAGGAAGAGGAAGTGATGTAGCTGGGCTGAGAGAGCAAATGAGAGAACAGAACAGAAAGGCGTATAGGTGTGGGTAGACAGGAAGTAGCTAACTTTGGAAGCTGAGGAGTTGGCGAGGTGAGGTTAGCTGTGGCTTTTCCTATTCTTCTGATCTCTGTCAGGCTTTAACCCCAATTTCTGGCTCTGAGTTTTTTATTAATAAGACCATTTAGCAATTCATCTACAAACATGCACACACAGTTTTTTGGCCTAGCAAACTCACTTTTAAGAATTTACACTGGCTGGGTGGTGGTGGCAAATGCCTTTAATCCCAGCACTTGGGAGGCAGAGGCAGGCAGATCTCTATGAGTTCAAGGCCAGTCTGGTCTACAGAGCGAGTTCCAGGACAGCCTGGGCTACACACAGAGAAACCTCGTCTTGAAAAGCAAAAAACCAAACCAAAACAACAACAACAACAACAAAGAATTTACACTGAAGACAAACCTCTAAGAGTGCAAAAGGATAAATACAAAGTTGTTATGGTGTTTTCTGTTTTCTTTCTTGTGTGTTATGTGTGCAGCATGCCTGTATACATGCGTGCTTGTGTTTGCATGCAGGTGTGTGTCCACATGGAGGCCTGGGGTGATGTCTAAGACATCTCTCCACCTTACACACTGAGGAAGGCAGGATCTCTTGCTGACCACAAGGTTGTTGTTTTGGCTACTATGGCTAGCCAGCTTGCTCAGGAAACTCCCTATCTTATGTCCTGTGAACTGGATTACAGACAGGCACTGTGCCCACCCACCTTTCCTGTGGGCTTCAGGGATACAAACTGTTCTCAAGCCTTTAGTCAATGAACCATCTCCCTAATTGATCATCTTCATTTGAAAAAATACAATATATTGGAAACTACTGATTAATCCACACACTGAGCACTTTGCAACTATTAAAGGAGAAAAAGCTATATGAACTGAAGGTGATTTTTTTCCAGGGTGTGTTGTTAAGTGAATAAAGAAAAGTACACACAGGTCTTGGGTGCGGCCAATAGAAAAGTACAAATGATTATTATCAACAGGTTACGTTTTTTGTAAAAAAAAAAAAAAAAAAAAAAAAGAGGAATAAAAAAAATATGGCATTGTCTGACAATGGTGGTGCACGCCTTTAATCCCAGCACTCAGGATGTAGAGGCAGGCAGATCTCTCAGCTCAAGGCCAGCCTGGTCTACAAAGTGAGTTCCAGGATAGCCAGTGCTACACAGAGAAACCCTGTCTCAAAACCAAAAGAAAAAAGAGAAGAAAAAAAAATATGCACAAGTTTATTTGAACAAAAAGAAAAGCACATGAAATTACCAGGGATTACTATGGCCAGCTACCCTTGTGGATGAGTAGAGATGGGTCAGATAGAAGAAGAGATGGACAGCCTTAGTAAATATTTACAACCATTTTAATACTTTATATATTAAACAGCAATAAAAAGAGAAAACTTAATTAACACACAATAAAACTAACATTAAAAACCCAAACCTAATTTCAGATGACTGAGATCCACACCACAGAGGGGAAATAAAGCCTGAGTGGTTGTCGTCTACATTCTTATACCAAAGACAGATGTTAGATAACAGAAGTCCAGAAAACACTCATTTTTTTAGTTATTTATTTTTATTTTATGTGCATGGGTATTTTGCCTGCATGTATGTCTGTGCATCACATGTACACAGTGCCCAAGGAAGCCAGAAGAAGGTATCAGATCCCCTAGAGCTGGAGTTACTGACAGTTATGAGCTACCACATGGGTGCTGGGTCCTCTGGAAGAGTAGTCAGTGCTCTTAACCTCTGAACCATCTCTCCAGCCCCATTTTTAAAGTTTTATTATTATTATTGTTGTTTTGAGACAGGGTCTCTATATAAACTCTGGCTGGCCTAGAACTTGCTTTGGAGATAAGGGTGGCCTTGAATGTACAAAAATCCATCTCTCTCTGCCTTCCAAGTGCTGGGATTAAAAACACACATCACCACACCAGCAAGATTTACTTTATCATTTTTAATTATGTGTGCATTTGTCTGTGTGAATGTGCACACGAGTACAGGTGCCTGAGGACCAGAAGTACTGGATCCCTTAGAGCTTGTGGACATTCCAACCTGGGTGCTGGGAATTGAATGTGTGTCTTCTGCAAGAGCGGTTTGCACTGTTAACCACTGAGCCATCCTTCCAGCACCAACAATAGACTTCATTTTCAAAGACAAATGAGTAATTCTATTTATTCTAACACTGAATTAATAAAACCATAGCAATTAATCCAATGAAGAATCAACAATAGGGATGGGGCCATGGTTCAGTAGTAGAGAGTTTGCCTAGGATGTGTGAGATCCTAGGTTCAATCCTTAGTACCACAGGAGGGGGAAAAGACACACAAAAGAATCAATAATAGGCCAACAAACACTAAAACCCCCGGGGTTGAATTTTTTTTTTAAAGATTTATTTATTTATCATGCATACAGTGTTCTGTCTGCACTTTTCCTTGCAGGCCAGAAGAGGACACCAGATCTCATTACAGATGGTTGTGAGCCACCATGTGGTTACTGGGAATTGAACTCAGGATTTCTGGAAGACTAGCCAATGCTCTTAACTGCTGAACCACCTCTCCAGGTGCCCCTCCCCTTGAATTTGAAGGGTAAAAAAGTATCTACATAGCTTCAAAGTACTTAGCAACTTTGTAACACAACTTTGTATGTAACTTTGACATACCACTTTACCACCAGTATGGGACAAATCAGTACTATGCCCTCCCTGACACAAAGTACACTCTTATGTAAACATAGTGTCACCTCTGTGCTGTTCCTGTTGAGTAGTTAACCTAAATCTAGCCAGGAGAAAACATTAGATAAGCCCATTTAACAGCATTCTCCACAGAAATATTTTGCATGCATTAAGAACGTCAACACATTAGGAAAAAATGACCAAGAAATTATGCGACCTAAAGGAGGGTAGAGACACCCAAATGTAAAACATGATTTGAATTTTCTTTTGCTCTAACAAATGTCACTGACAATCAGTAAAATCTGAAAAAGCTACAGATTTTAGTATTAAAGCTTGCGTCATGGTTTGTATGAACTTCTGAATATATGTATTAATTTTTTGAGTTTATATGTGTATGCAATATATTTATCATAATCCATGCCCCAACCTTCTGCCTAAGTCCTTGCTGTAATCAGACATTTCCTGTCCAGACCACCTGTTCCCAAATAACCACACAGAGGCTCATAGTAATTATAAATGCTTGGCTGGTAGCTCAGGCTTATTACTAACTAGCTCTTACACTTAAATTAACCCATAATTCTTATTTATGTTTAGCCATGTGGCTTGGTACCTTTTCTCAGTATGGCATTATCATCTTGTTTCTCTATGTTTGCCAGGGACTCTCTGACTCTACCCTTCCTCTTCCCAGAATTCTCCTAGACTGGCTCTTGTGCTCAATCTTTTCCTGCCCAGCTACTGGCCAATCAGCTTGCTTATTAAACCAATCACAGTGACAAAACTTCACAGTGTACAAAAATTATTCCACAGCACCTCCCAAATCTACCCTTACCATCAACCCAAACCAACTGCTTGTCTTCTTTTTTATAATTTTTAAATTTTATGTGTGTGTATGAGTGCTTTACCTGAATGTATGTATGTGTACCACATCTGTGCAGTGTCTACAGAGGTCAGAACAGGGTGTTGAGCCCCTGGAGATGGTTGTGAGCCACCAAGAGATACTGAGAACTGATTCTGGGTCCTTTGCGAGAACAGGGAGTACTCTTAACTACTGAACCTTATGTGTATGAGAGAGAGAGAGAGAGAGAGAGAGAGAGAGAGAGAGAGAGAGAGAGAGAGCACACCCCAACTAGACATCTCTCACAACTAAATTAAACTTCCAGTGCTGGGAGTGGGTTACATCTAATTGAGTTGTTGATCAAAGGGGCCTCATGAAAACCCCCAAACTCACGTTATTGCCGAGGCTAATTGTGGCTTTCCACAAATTGATGGTAAGGCCCTATTGCTAAAGACAACACCTATATAACTCACTGAACACGGAAAGGAGTCAAACTGATGCCTACCTAGAGCCTTCAGCCCTATTGACTAATGTTCAGGGTATGGGAACATACTCTCCATGCTCCCAAATGAAAGGTAAACACCAACCCCGCTACAAACCCTGATCTCTGCCATGGCGACCTGTCTACATGATACGCCGGTGCAGTAGTGGCACAAAAGTTGTGGGAGCAACCAGCCACTCTCTTATTGGCATTAAGGCCCACTCCATGAGATGGGACCCAGGTCTGACACTGCCTGGGTGGCCTCGAACCTGAGACAAGATAGGCCATGGACCTAGGAGAAAACCAAACACTACTGTTCTGCTAAAGAAATGGATCAGCAGGTGGCAGTGGCAGCAGGGAGGCACACCTTTAATCCTAGCACTTGGGAGGCAGAGGCAGGTGGATTACTGTGAGTTCAGGTCCACTCTGGTCTACAGAGCTAGTTCTAGGACAGCCAAGGCTACACAAAGAAGCCCTGTCTCAAAAAACCCTAATGATGATGATGATGATGATGATGATGATGATGATGTTGAGGATGATGATGATGATGAAATAGAGCAGTAAACTGACTCCTAACAGCATTCTGCTACAGTCATAGATCAGTGTCTTGCCCAGCCATCATCAGAACAGCTTTCTCTTGCAGCAGATGGGAACAAATATAGAGACCCACAACTGGACAATGTGTAGAGTGAGAGACCTTGGAACACTCAGTCCTAAATGGGAAGTCTCCATCATATCCCTCTCCTTTGAGCTCAGTGAATTCTGTGAAAGAGGAGGCAGAAAGATTGAGGGAGCCAGAGGGGATGGAGGACACCAAGGAAACAAGGCCCTCTAGACACAACAGGACTAATACATTAGAGCTCACAGAGACTGTGGCAGCATGCACAAGGCCAGCACGTGTCTAAGGCATGGCGTCCCAGTGCTGAGAAGGGAAGTAGACACAAACCCTTATCATTAACTCAGAAGCCATCTCCAATCAATAACCACCCACAAAGGAAAACTTTATTTTCCAATGGAGTCTCACTGAGCAGACAAACCATACCTCAGGGTTAGAACCCATATAGCTGGGCAACACAGAATGGACTTCATGGTATTTTTGGAGTTATTTTGTTTCACATGCTTTTTTTTTTTTTTTTTTTTTTTTAACTTTACAGATATTTTGCTTATATATATATATAAAGTCAGTATGGTTTCTGATTCTATTTTTACAATTTTCTGTGTAAAAGCTAAGGTGTTTGTTTAAGCATCTATATGTGTTTCTGGTGTTTTTTCTTTTTCAGATTTATTTATTTTTATTTAATGTGCACTGGTGTTGTGCCTGCATGTATGTCTGTGTGAGGGTGCCAGATTCCTTGGAACAGAAGGTACAGACAGTTGTGAGCCTCCATGTGGGTGCTGGGAATTGAACCTGGGTCCTCTGGAAGGTCAGTCAGTGCTCTTAACCACTGAGCCGTCTCTCTAGCCCCTTCTTGTGTTTTTTCATCGGCTTTTTTATTTGTTTGTTTGTTTTGTCCCATTCTGTTTTTATGTTATTATTATTACCGTTTTTGAGATGCCTGTTTGTATTCTAATGAGAGAGAGAGAAAGTAAGGGTGTGGATTTTGGTGGGTGGAACGTGGGGAATCTGGGAGGAGTTAGGAGGGAGAAACCTTAATCGGAATATATTGTATGAAAAAAACTTATTTTCAATAATAAAAAAAAAAGAATTCCAGTGACAGATCTTGAAAATGACATTTCAAGTGTTCTTTAAAATGACATTTATTTTGGGAGGGGACCAGTGCCTGCCACAAAGCTTGTGTGGAGGCCAGAGGACACCTTGTGGAAGTTGGTTCTATTCTGCCAGCATGTAGGTTCTGAGGATGGAACTCGGGTCATTAGTGTTGCCTGCAAGAGTCTTTACCTGTCCAGCCATCTTGCCAGCCCAGAAATCTGTATTTTTAAAGTTATCTTGATGATTATGATGCAAAATCAAGCTTGGAAAGCATCCTCTGACTTGTAATAAAATGTTGTTAGGGCAAGATTTCTACATTTTTACCACCAGGCTTTATTGCTATTTTTTAAAATAAGACAAGTAATTTTACTTAGAAATTGTGACAGTCAATCCTGCCATCTGCCTGGGCTTTGTGGCAGCATCTCTCAGAAGCCTACAGAAGAAGGCAGACCTGTGCACCCCAGGAAATGGCACCACCTCACTAAAAAAAAAACAAAAAAACAAAACAGACACAAAACTGAAATCCTGGCCCCATCTTCAATTCTCCCTGGCCAAGGCTGACTGTTACTCCAGAGCTTGAATTGCTTGTCTCTTGCTTGCTTATGATCTTCTAGATCACGGGCAGCAATCTGTAGCGATAGAAGAGGCAGTCTGTTGGCACAGGCTGAACAGAGATGCTGAGGTCTCCTGTTTCTTTTCTGTGAAATAAAATGGAAGTTATCTCTGGCAGTGATAGCAACATGCCCTTAACCCCAGCACTTGGGAGGCAGAGGCAGGTGGATCTCTGGGAGTTTGAGGCCAGCCTGGTTTACAGAGTGAGTTCCAGAACAGCCAGGGCTACACAGAGAAACCCTGTCTGGAAAAACCAAACAAAACAAAAAATGAGGTTATCAGAAGGCTGGGTGAAAGAACAGCCACCTGGACCGATAGCCGACATCTGCAGCTCTGCTGGGTCGGGGGACTGTCAGTCACTCAGGACAGCAGCAGATGATCGTTATGATGCTCTGCACCTCCAATGCCTGTCTCCTCAAATTTTAAAGCTTTTGTCAATGTGCTGGTTGGGAGTGGTTTTAATTTCCTCAATTACTGGCATATGAGCTTATTTGCATTCTGTCTTCTGTGAATTAGTTCATTCACGGCCTTTGTTGATTTTTCTACTGGTTTTGCTCTTCTGGTTGTTCTGTAGAATTCTCTTGTGGCTGCGTGTGTTACCACTGTACAAACATTTTCACGATGGAGCCTACAGCCAAGGCTCCTGCCTTGAATGGTCACATATTTTTCCAGTTGTCTTGTGTTCCATATGCCTGTGATTATTTCTGCCCAATACTCTGTGCCTCTCATTTTATCAGGAACATTTACTATTTGTATGAATAATGAGTTCCTTTTTTTTTTTTTTCCTGGGAGGTGCGTGTCCTTTTTAATCCTACTCTGAGCCATCCATTTTCTTCCAGTTTGTACCCATTGCTTTCTGGATGGCCGCATGATAGCATTCCCGGTATCGATGCAGAATATTCTGTATCGGAGCTCCTATGTCTTCCCAAACCTATGTCTTCTTTCAGTGTGGGTGGTACTCATCTCTCAGTGGTTTTCACTATGTGGGGGGATACTTGAATCTTGGCATGACTTTGTAATTAGCCTAAAGTTAGAACACCAGATTAATATAATCTCCACCCTGTTGTAAAGGCATTGCCCACTACCCTCTAGCTTCTTTTGTCTTAGAAAAATACGTTGCCATTCTCTTTCCAAATCCCTCCCACATTGCTGACTCGACCAACACATGGTTTTACCATTTGAGTTCTGAGTTTCCCAGGGAGCTGCCTCTGCTCTGGGTAAGTCACTGCTTGCATTGAGCCCTCTGCACACCCTTCAGTCTGAAGAACTTGTCTTTGATTCTGGGGACTTCGGCTCGTCATTCTTTCCGTTCTCCTTTTTATTGTTTATATTCCTCAGTCAATTTGACTTCAGGTGTGGAGGTGATTGTTTTTTTGTATCTCCATGGCTTTACATCCTATTCTCTTTTTAACAACAAATATTTATTTATTTTGTGTGTGTGGATGTTTTGCCTGCATGTATGTCTGTGCAGCATGTGCCTGTAGTGCTTGCAGAATCCCGAAGAAGGCATCGGATCCCCTGGAACTGGAGTCACAGACAGTTGTGAGCTGCCATAGAGTGCTCGGAATAAAGCCAGGGTCCTAAGCAAGAGCAGCCAGTGCTGTTAACCACTGAACTCTCCCTCCAGTCCCGACATGGCATTCTTTTTAATCTAGCATATATAATTCATTTCATGCCTTTTCTTAAACTAGTAAACCCCTACTGTGCTGGCTAGTTTTGCCAATTTGATACAAGCCAGAGTTACCTGAAAGGAAGGAACCTCCTTTGAGAAACTGAGAGAAACCTGGCTGTAGGGCATTTTCTTAATTAGGGATTGATGAGGGAGGGCCCAGCCCACTATGGATGGTTCCATCCTTGGGCTGGTGTTCCTGGGTTTCTATAAGAAAGGAGGCTGAACAAATCATGGGGAGCAAGTCAGTAAGCAGCACCCCTCCATGGCCTCTGCTTCAGCTCCTGCCTCCAGGTTCCTGCCCTGCTTGAGTTCCTGTCCTGACTCCCTTTGAGGATGAACTATGAGGTACAAGATAAGCCAAACAAACCCTTTCCTCCCCAACTTGCTTTTGGTCATGGTGTTTCATCGCAGCAATAGAAACCCTAACTAAGACGCCTACTTATCCCTCAAACCTCATATCAGTTCTTCATAATGATCCCTGGTCACCCTAGGCTGAATGACATCTGTTTGCCAGCAAACTGTCACATCTGAAATGTCACAGTACATCGGTCTGCACATCTGCCCCCCCCCCCCCCTACTGACCATAAACCCGTCAGGTCAGGGAAACGCTTGCTTGTTGTGTGTCCTTATTGCCTTGTACTAGGATGCCACAAGCACACAGGTGTGATCAACACAGGGAGAAGAGAAAAGCACCATCCTATGTATATGCCTTCACTCAGGCTGGGGTTTCAGATGGCCGCTCTTAACTCAACACATATTGTCTGGACTAGGTTTCATGCTGGCTTGAAGATGGAAGTGGAGTGGGGGCAGGAGACAAAAGTCTCATTCATCTAGAAACTTACTGTTTTAAAATGGGAAGACTTTTTCTCATATAACTAAAAATGCGTTTAGTATTTCTGTATGTGTATGTACATGCCATGCTGCGGTATGCAGGCAGAGGTCAGGGGACAAACTGGTTCCCTCCTTCCACCACGTGGTTCCCGGGACCGAATACCTCCACAAGACCTGGTCCTCAGCCTTGGCAGTGGGTACCTTTACCTACTGGGCCATCTCCCTAGCCCCTTGTATAATTTTAAAAAACTGAGTTATAATTCACATCCCACTGGTCAGTGGTAGACAAACACATACACAGACAGAAGACATATACTTTAGTGGGTTCTTTTTCAGCATATTTACAACATCATGCAACAATGACTACTAGCCAGGATATTTCTTATCTATGTGGAGTGTTGAACATATCCTGGAGCCAAGATGGGAGGAGAAAGGAGGTTACAGAGGAAGAAATGCATTCCAGGACAGGGAACAGCATGTTCGAGGGCAGGTTATTCTGGGGAAAGGGAACAGCAACATTCAAGGGCAGGTTATTCCAGGGAAATGGAACAGTATGTGAAAAGGGGCGGAGTTCTGAGACGGCCCAGGCTTTGGAAAACATGCAAAGTGCAGGGGAGGTGGAGCTGATTGTGAGGAAATGGCTGAGTTATTTCACAAAGAGGAGTCCAAATAGAGCAAGGTGAAGTAACTCAACTAAGGCTAGACAATGTCCCCCATATCAACTCAACAGACATGTCTAAGGGACACTACTATAAACTACTGTACACGCAGAGGCTGGCATGACATTCTCAAAGTTACTGCCATGCTGGCTTTGGCTCCATCTTCCATTAAGGTTTCATTTTTCTCTTCCAGCTCCTCACATTATCTAAAAACACTGACTATATTAACCTTGACTGTGACAACCATTTTCCCCATGGTTTTGTAGCTTCAAAAAGTTAACTCTAGCACCATGATTCCATCAAAAGGTACTCTGCCCACAGGCAGAAATATTTCTGTAGTCAACATCCAGGATGAAGACTCGGTCCTTTGGACTGTCAGGCTCAATTATGTTTACCACATGAGTCTGTGTGACAATGCATGGCTGCTTCCTGGGCCTCAATAGTCCCATCTGCAAAATGGGATTAGGAAATATTGTCCTGGCCACCTTACTGCTACTCTGCCACAGTTTCAACAGGAAGCTATAAGGTTCTCACTGCTTCTAAAACTCCGGGAGAAAGGCTAATGTAGACATTAGAAAGAAATGTGAGTACTGTAAGAATGTCTCCAAACTTCTGATCCTCAACTTTTATCCTGGTTTACTCTGTTTCAATCCAACCACGGTCACTCAGGAACTCTAAGCGACCGCCATTTCAGCTCTCTAGGGTGGGCTAACGTAGAGAAACAGCTAGGAGTGATTTTTATCAGGCGGAGAGTGAGGACCTCTAGACTTCTGGCTTCCCCTTGGAGTTCATCATCGCTGCTGTCTCCTAAGGTTTCCCGTCCCCCTTTCCTAACACAGAAAAGCTACTGCAGTTAAGGAGCTGAGGCAGCTGTGGAGCAGGTGTGATTGATGGCGGATCTCACCATCAACCTGATGGGAGTAAGACTCACCAGGGAAGCAACTGTGTGGGCATGTCTGTGAGGGCCCGCGTTAGGTGAGTGGCACCATTCTCCATGGGCAGGGTTTCCAGGCTGTGGAAAGAGGAAGGAAGCCGCACATCACTATTTACTGCTCCCTGCTCCCTGCCTGTGGACACAATGTGGCCAGCTCCTCCACGCCCAGCTGTCCGGCCTTCTAGACCATGATGGACGGTACGCTCAAAATGTAAGCAAAACCAAATCCGTCCTTCAGATGATTTGTCAGTGTCTTCTCACAACAAGAAGAAAAGGACGAATGTAGAAAACGGCTACTCAGTAGTGGGGTCACTGCTAGGAAAATCCTGACTTTATGGTTTATAAGACTTTGGAAGCGGCTTATAACAGGAGGAATTTAAGTTTGGAAACTTGGGCTAGACAACCCCTCGAATGCTAACAGACCATTCTGGCGGGAATTTGGGAACCTAGAATGCTAAATGTGGACAGTGGAGGCCCAGCCCAGGAGGTTTCAGAGGACAAGCACTCTATCAAGACCTGGGCTGGGGGCCATTCGGGTTCTGTTCTTACAAAGACTCAGGCTGCCTCTTGACTGTGTCCTGAGAACAAAGGTCAGGCTGAATTAAAAAGTCACGGACTAATGTGTTTGGTGGAGGGAATTTCAAGACAGGAGAGCGCACACATTGTGGTATGGCTGCCGTTTGCTGCTCTCAATCAGGAATGCGGTGAGAGAAAGAAAAAAGAGGAAAAATGTCAAGTTCGATGAGGAAAAGAGTGCAGACAAGTTAAAAGTTCAGATAAGGCAGGTCGGAAAGCAGCTGTAACTGTTGAAGGAACCAGTGCCATCAAAGAAACTTGGACCTCTGCACTGGGACCACAGGAGAGACACTCTGAAGGGGAAGACCCCACCCATCAAGTTCTCCAAAATACAACTTTATCTGAAGGGAGAGAATGCCACGGAAGGGATTCTTTACCCAAAAACAACCACTTAGAGAAAAGTGTTTCTTGAGGATCAGAACACAAAGGCTAGTGGAACTGTGGGTCCAAGAGAGAACTGTGGGAGCAAGCTCCATCTTGAGCTGGCAGCAGGACCTGGCATCATCATCCATGTGATACTAGTTTTGTAAGCATGAAAGATTTCGTGTGTGTGTGTGTGTGTGTGTGTGTGTAGGGGGGGAGTCCTGTCACAGAGTGTAACACCATAGTTCCACAGAGTCACTGAGGCTCGACTATGTCAGGGTTGACGTTCTTGCCAGGAGGCTCTGGGAGGCTATTTTGTGACATTAGAAGATGAAGCCGGCTACAAAGGAGACTCCAGAATGTTGGGGAAGGTAAAACCATGGGAAATCGGGCAAAGAAAGCTGCATACATTAAGTGAAGCTGGCCCCAAAGAGGCTATGTTTGCTGCGGGTGGCAGAGCTGGAGGAACAGGGCTACTCGGGCCCTTCGGAGCCCAGAGGATTCCTCCGGAGCCCCAGATAGCTGCAGGCAGATCTTGTTTGCTCTGCGGCATTTCGCTTCTCTTTCGGTCAGATTTTTCCTTGCTGTGACTTTCTTCCCTTTTGGAATGGTGATCTCTGTGTCGTTGTATATTGGAAATGGGCAACTTGCTTGTTAACTTTATATTAGTTCTTGGTTAAGCGGTCACTCTGAGTCTTTAGAGAGACTTGGGACTTTCAAACAGTGTCAGGAATATTAAAGACTACGGGGGCTTTTAGAATTCGACTAAATGCATTTTTATTAAGAGATCAAAGTAAAACTTTAGGAGCAGGGGTGGAATGCTATGATGCCGAATTTTGTCCATTTGATAAGATTTTGAGTCACCACCTGCATGTCTGTGGGGCTGGGGTTTAGGCAGGAAGACCCACTTTTATAAATGTAGGCGGCACCATTTCCTGGGCAGGGGTCCTGAACTACACAAAAAGAAAGTGCACCAAACACCAGCATTCAGGTCTGTGTCCTGACTGTGACTGCAAAGTGACCAGCTGCTTTGTGCTCCTGGGGCCATGACAGACTGCATCCTCAAACTGTGAGCCAAAATAAACTTTTTCCCCCCTCCAACTTAAAAAAGAAAAAACAAAAAGTCAAAACACTTTATTCGGAGGCGTGGGAAAGGGTGGAGAGGTCCACGCTGTCTGCTGTCCTCCGCTGGGCAGGTCTTGGAGGTCTACCCGTCGCTAAGAGCCCCTTTGACTTCTTTTCTCAGATATTTTGTCCTAGTACCAAGAAGAGCCAAGACTACAAGAGGTATGTGGGAAAGCGTCCTTCCTGCTCACTGATCCCGTGTGTTCTTCCGGTAGCACTGTTTACAAGATGCCAGCAGGACAGAGCATACCAAAGGCAGCAGCTAGTTCCCACAAAGGAGTTTGACAACAACCCCCCTGACAGTGCAGGGGGCCCACCAGAAGCCCCCTGTGCTACGTGAGACTCGGTGGACTGTCTACACTGCCCAGCAGAGCAGCCACGGTTTTGCAAACATCACTTGAAGTATTTGAAAATGTGATGCACATTAACCTTTCAAAGAGGAAGGAGCGCACCAATCCATGACAATTCCTCCTTTGTCTTTTCTAACCTGTAACTGTGATCGACTGCAAACAGGCAAACCTATCCTTTGGTACAGAGACTGACCACCCTAATTAGGAGCCTTTGTGTAAATAATCGGAAGGCGGTTACTTCCAGTCTCCAGTGACTTATGCACACACAAGTTGTTTTCATTCGTGCTTTTCTTCCCCATTGTAGCTAGGAAGCATCTATCCCTGGTTTATCTGCCAGCCCGGGCAACAGCAGCAAAGCTGCTCCCAATTCCAGCAGCAGTAAAATCCAGAGAGGAGGACATGTGTGAGTATTTGATGAAAGCTAGAATTGAAATGTCAACAAACATCTGAAAAAAAAAAAAAAGAACTCACCATTCCCTTCTCAAGACAAGTAATTAAGGACAGCAACCACCTCCCCAAAAAGTTTTTAAGTTTCTCGGTTCTCTGGGCAAAGAAATGTCACAGTTACTTAGCCTTTAAGTCACCCTCACTAGGGTGGTTGGTTGTTTTATTTCCTTTACAGATAAAACAGGCTCAGGGATGTTGGCACACTTTGGGGCACACTGCTGGGTCTGAGAATGGAGTAGACAGCCTTCTACCCTATGGTCCATGGTTCTCCACCCAGACATACCTCCCACCAAGTGTAAACGCTCTAAATTCCAATACACTTCCCAGGTTACACCCACAGTCCAGAGTCATCTCACCTCAAAATCCCTCCATTTCTCTTCTGTAGCCCTACATTTCCACGATTCCCACGGGTCCTTGTAAAGGCTCCTTCCTGGGGGGTGGGGTTGGGTGGGTGGGGGATCGGGTCGGTTTAGGACCCTCCCTCTTCCGTCCTCTGGTGGAAGGACATCTTTCCTCTCCTGTCCCTTCCAGAGCTCAGGGAATGCCTCCCAGGCTCTGGAACCGAACCGGCCGCTCAGCCTGGCACCGAGCGTCGTCTCTTCGGCTGCCACCTTGCCGCCGCTGGCCACAGGTCCGGCTCTTCTTTCTCCGCTTGGGTGGGGAAACTGAGGCCCAGCGCCACGTTCACTTTCCTAGGACCCACGGTCTGAGGGAGAGGCTGGTGTGGTGCACCGTCCTTTGACCACATGCGCCCCCTTTCCCCTAGCTCGCAGCGAGTCCCCGGATCTGTGCCTGGCTCCGGACGCGCGGAGAAAGTTGTCAGCCGCTGCGTGCGCCTCTCACCTCGCTGTGCGTTTTGCCGGTGCGCCGGGTCCACCTTGCACACACCCCGCCCACCACCCGCGCCCCTCTCCTCCTCCAGCCCACGCGCCGCCTTGCAAAGCAGCTCCCGGCCCCGCTTGGGCGAGCCGCCGCTTCCGCCCGTCCGGCGCGCAGCCTGGGGAGCGCCGAGCCATCGGAGCGCGCGGCGCGGGCCGGGCCGGGCCGGGCCGGGCGCGCACTCTCGGCGCTGCACACGCCGGTCCAACTCTCCGGCGCGCGGGGTGCGTCGCCCCGTCGCCGCCCCGGTACCGGGAGGCAGCAGAGCGAGCGCTTTGTCCGCGCGCCCGCCCGGGACTCTGCCCCGAGGAGGCAGCCGCGCCGAGTCCCCGCCTCCGCCTCTGCCCCCGGGCGGGCCGGGCCGGCCGCGGTGGGGGGAGCCAGGCTGAGGGCGAGGGTGGGGGCGGGGGCGGGCTCAGGAGGAGAGGAGGGCAGCAGAGGCGGCGGGAGCGCCGGGTGCCGGGCCGGGGGAGCCGCGGGCTCTCGGGAAGACGCGGATGATGAACAAGCTGTACATCGGGAACCTGAGCCCCGCCGTCACCGCCGACGACCTCCGGCAGCTCTTCGGGGACAGGAAGCTGCCCCTGGCGGGACAGGTCCTGCTCAAGTCCGGCTACGCCTTCGTGGACTACCCCGACCAGAACTGGGCCATCCGCGCCATCGAGACCCTCTCGGGTGAGCACTCGGACGACCCACGCCGCGCCGCGCCGGCTCGGGACGGCGGCAGCCGGGGAGGCCGAGCCCCCCGGGCCGCGCCCGCCGCGACTCCCGCGCCCGCACGCTCCCTTCCACGCACCAGCCCCGCGACTCGGGCGGCGGGCGGGCTCCGGGACGGCCGGCTGCCCTGCCCCCACGGCGGGGGCTAACTTAGACCCTGGGGCCTCAGACCCGGGGCCACCCTGTGCTCCTCCGAGGGTCCCCAGGCTCGCTGGTTCCCTAGGAGCGCCCCTGGCGTGCCCAGCTGCTCCCCGGAGCTTCCCCCGCCCCCACCTTTGCAGACTCCCCTGTTTTCCTTTTCTCGGACCCTTCCAGTGCCCTCTTTGCCAAGGGCCCCCCAAATCCAGCATCTCCTTTCCTCCTGGCCAGACCTTCCTTCTTCCCATGCCTCGCGCCAAAGACCTCTCGCCCTCTGCCGTCTCCCGAGCCGCATTCTCCTTTTTGAGACCCCCCCTTTCTCCTGGCCCCCCACTTTCGGCAGCTCCTCGACTTTATCTACTGAACCCTTCGAGGTCCCGGGGTTCTCCCCACCCGGCTCCTGCCGGACCGCACATCTCCCTCGGTCTTTTCCCGAAGCTCACTTCCCTCTCGCTGGTCTCGGAAGCGCTCCTATTTTTCCCTGAATTTTTTGTCCGATTTTATTGAGAAGAACTCGGGGCTGGGGGCTTTCCGCCTCCCGTCTCCCCGCCTCCTGCTCGGCCAGAAGCACCTTTTTACGAGGTACCCTGTCTCAACTCGGTGGGGGCCCGGGCTGAGAACCGGGAAAGAGGCGACCGGGGGGCCCGCGAGCGCGCTGGAGCCCAGACGGGAGTCGGAGCGCTGCACTCGCCCGCGCGCGCGTTCCCAGCTCGCATCCCGCACACGCACGCTGCGGGCCACGCTCCCCGGGCCTGCGACCCCCGACCCCGAAGGGAACCCCTTCCCTGGGGGACGGATGGGTGGGCTGGTGAGACCTGGGGGTCACCCCAAAGCAGGCGGCCGCAGAGCGGGGACTCCTGCGCGTGTCCCCGGGCCGCTGGCAGCAAGGGCGGTGGGGCGGGGGTGGGGGGCGAGCGCCCTGGAATCCCGGGGTCCCGGGGTGGCGGAATGGGGAACTGGGGGCCGGAGAAGCCGGGGAGCGCCTGCCCTGCAGCTTGAGTTTCAAATGAGCTCATCTTTTCAAATTGGCGCCTCTCTTTATTAAATGTGTTTTTCCGGTAATGCCACCCACAGCTCTACCTGGGGTCAGAACCGGGCTTGTGCCCTTCCCACCTCGTCCGCCACCCGTGGCGCCCACTTTTCATCACAGTTGGAGCTAAGTTCGCCCAGCTGCGGCCGGGTGGGGGACCCCTTGAAGGCTCCAGAAGGCGGAGCCCGAGCGCGGAGTGTGCGTGCCCCTCCTAGACCCCCGCGTGTTTGACTCAGGGAGGTTCTGAGTACTTTAAATTTCTGTTTTAAAGGTAAAGTGGAATTGCATGGGAAAATCATGGAAGTTGATTACTCAGTCTCTAAAAAGCTAAGGTAAATATATTTTGCCTGGTTTCTTTTTTCTACCCCCCCACCCCCACCCCGCGATTGGGCTTCCATACGTATAACTAAAAAAAAATGTTTGTTTTAAAAGGGCTTTTGTTTGTTTTGTTAGTGGAGATACATAGCTTAGAAAGTTATTATTGTTGTTATTATTATTTTACTTTCATTATATAAGGTGTTTTCTGTGCTTGCAAACTGTTTGGTGCCTAATTAGGGGTCGGGATGGAGAACACTAGGTAGATTCAGTTGGCTGTGACCGATTAAGTTGTTTATCATAAATTGCCTCCCACCGAGAACTCCTCACTGCCATCCCTACCCCCAGCACAATAGCAAACTTCCTGTGAGATGTTAAGAGTAAATATTTACTGTGTCAGCTGAATTGCTTAACTTGACCATGCGATTAATTTTTTTTTTTTTTGCTTAGTTTAGTGTCGGATAATAAAATAATTCCGTAAACAAGGGGTCAGTATTTTGCATAGTATTCTGAAGCAGCAGGCTGTTGGTATGGGATGCTGGGAGAAGCCAGACTTCTCTAACTGAGGCGGTGGGACTGTGCTCCTGAGCGCTTGGTTGTTATTGTTGCTTTAGAGAAACGTTGGAGAATCAACAGTGTCGCGGTGAAGTCGATAGTTAGCTATTGTTAATGTAGGAGTAACACGCTTTGTGGGGCTTGGGTTTCCCCAGTGATTTGCTATGAAAGAATGAAGGAGACCATCTTTGTTTAAAGCTCATTGTGGACTTTAAATTGGGAGGTGGCGGCTTTAATCTCCCCCCCACCCCCCACGTGTCTTAACTTAGTTTATATCCATTAAGGAACGTTTCTTTGCCATTCGTCATTAAGTGTCTGAACTGGGGAGGCTAAGTCTGATTTTCCACCTTCTTAGTCAGAGGGAAGACGCAGGATTGAGAACATTCTAAAATAAATTGGTTTTATAAATACTTGGATGTGTTGGAGGGTTTTAAAAACATTGTGTGCATATTTCCACATACATTTTAATGTAACTGAATCAGTTTGGAAAGGGTTGTGTGCTGCATTAGAAAACTGTTTAATACTTTTGTTTTTGAAAAGGTTAAGAATTAATGATTTGCAGTTTGGGCTGCTCTACTGAATGGATTCTTAGGTTGAAAATGTATAGCTGGCTTTCTGTAAATTGTTTTAAGTTTATGTAGTTTCCTTCAGTATTATTATTTTTTGAGGGGACAGGTAAGGAGATGTTTTCTGGGATGCTAAGTACTTCCTGTAAGTTTAAACCATTTGTCTCTCAACAGTTGAAGTTTTGATGAATATTGTTAGAAATGTTTAATGCACTGTGCATCTAGAAATATCTCATTCTGTTGAATCCTTTTGGAGGTCAAAATTAGCAAAAATCAATAGATTTTTAATTGGGGTAATTTGATGTCCCATTATTCCATGATGCAGTGTTGATTCCATGATGCATTTAATTTTCAAAACAAGTGAAATACTAGTTTATTTAAAGTTATTTAGATCACTTAAAACTTACCAACAAAAAGACTGCTTTGGCTTTTTCTTTTAAAATGCAGAGGTGGTTTGCATTTTGGTTGAAGTGTCGCTTAAGTGATTTTATTCTGCCATGTTCAAAAAGTCTTGCCATGAGTTTTAGTATATATTAAATAAACAGTCTAGGGCTTTTACAGTCCTAGGAATAAATGGATTTCTTTGAATATGTTGGTGATGTAAAATAACCAGGAGGAAAAAGCTAAGAGCACGCTGTGTGGTTGACCACACCTGAAGACAGTTAACAAACCAAAGCAAGGGTAGCCTGCTGCTGGAGAGAGTGGCACCATTTTTTGATTGGATGATTTCAATCTTTTTCCCCCCTTTATTTCAAATTCAAAAGTTCCTTGCTTGCATTGTAAGCTAAGGGAGAGAAGACTAGCCTGGTTAGAATTGGTTAGCTGAGTTCAGCCCTCTGGGATGAGTTCTCCATTAATTCTGGGCACAGCCATGCTGGTGGCTTTAAAAAAACCAGAATACTGTGACATTTAAGACCAAAGCTTTCATGTTATACAGTGATCGTTTTTATTGTTCTCTTGTTGCATTTCCATGTATATTGACAAGTTGGAAGTAAATTCGTGAACATTAGGTCAGTTCTGTGTGTGGTTTTTGTGTTCTGTAGAGCACGCGGGAAAATAAGCCATCCTCTCTTATTTACCTCCTTGAAAAATGATTCAACAATTGAGTGCTAATGTTTTAATATTGTGCTTGGTTCTTTGATTTTTTCAGGAAGCTGTTTTAATACCTGTATTCCAAATAGGTTTTTTTTAAAGGTGATGATAGTTTTAAGATGTTTTAATCTTCATTTGAGGAGGAGTTGGCATGCTATTTGCTTACCACTGGGTCTTTTGTTAAATCACATACCACCATTTTATACACGTGGCTGCATTGTAGACAGACTGCTGTTTTCTCAGTCACCCTGGAGGAGAGAATTCTTTCCTTTTGGCTACTTATGTTTCATCCATTTTAAGTGCAGATTATTGTACAGCAAGCCATACATATCATCTATTTCTCTTACATTCTACTTGGTTTCAGTCTGTTGAATAAAAATCTTTGAATTTTTTTTCAATGTTCATATAGTTTTTGTGGGTCAGAAATTTAGTAAAGAGGAAAAACTTGATAACTTTAAAAGTGCTGTTAAAAGTTAAGTGAACTGCCTTGATAGAAAATTTATTTTGGGTGCTGCTGAAAGTTCACTTAAAAAGTCACATATACACACATGTACACATACTGGATAAATTGTTTTGATCTAAGGCATGCTGACTTGAATATGCTTTTGTATTTAAAGTTGAATGATTCTGTGAGAAACAGCTTTAGAAAAAAAATGCAGAATCTACCCACTTCTAGGAAGTAGCTGAATGATGCTAGACAGGTTTCAGCTGGGACAGTCAAATACTCTGCAGTGGTGTAGGGAAAGCTATGAATCTGTCTTTCATGAGTTAAAAATCAGTAATTGTGTTCTCTCCAATGCAGATGAATTTGGTCTCCTATAGGAATGCTAAAGAAAACAGTATCCCAATTGTATTTTGCTTGTATGTACTACATTGTGTATAGTTGAATTAATACCAACCCCCCAAAAAACCCACCCAACTTCAAGCCCTCCCTGTAACAAAGACTTTTTCTGCATTAATTTTTAATTTTCTAGAAACAGAAAAGACTTTATTAGTTTTAAATCTTACAGTAGCCTTCTATTTCAACAGTTTGTTGAATTAGAAGTTAATGGCTGGACTTAATTACATATGTAGAAAGATTAATACAGTGTCATATATGATATCAAACTATAAAGTCACTTTGATTTAGCTTTGAAGTTGCAGTTGCACATTTTCAAAAAGGTAATTTTTTTATATTCTAGAGAACACATTTTTCTATCTCTAAGAAATAGATTATTAGGGCTGGAATAGAAATGGTAAAAAATTTACTTGCTATTTAGATAGTAATGTAGTCTTAAGATGTTTTTAAGGGGCTGACATTTAACTTTTTATGTATTATTTAAACATTAAAAACTAATGAGTTCTACAAATAAAATGTATTGTTTTGCCTGATTTTTCTAATTCAATAGTATCTATTGAATTAGATTGGTTTTCTAATAGTATCAATTTTAAATTGTAAGGCAACAATTTACAGAAGTATTTAAATTCTTAAACCTTAATTCTAAAAGAGAATTGATCATGAAGCCCATTTGCTACATTGTGCTTTTCAATAATAATGTTTATTTGCAATTACAGGTAATAAAATGATCCTTTAGGAGTTATGCGTTTCATTATGTTAAGCTGAGTTTGTCATTTGATTGATGAGGGAAAATTAATAATATTTGGAGAAAGCCTTTTACATGTAATGTCTGAAGTATATTTTCTTTAAGAAAAGATTTTATATTTTAAAATACACTTGAAGGAGATCAGAAGATTTAAAACTAACTACATGTGAAAATTATTTCACCATTTTAAATAGACAATAATTTTATGTGTGTGTGTAGGTTGCATCAAGTTCCTTAGTGGGTTCAAGAAGCATGCTAATGATGCTGAATTGTGCATAGAAGGATAGACACCAGGGTACATTTATACAAGACAAAACAGTAAAAATAGATTTCTCCTAGAACTATTTATAAATGTTTGATATTTTCTAAATATCTGCAGTCTATAACTGGACCACTATTCCGTGTCTGCTAATGAAACCCTCTAATGTAGATGAGCAATTGGTCAGTTGTTACTGAACTAATGTGCCATCCCTCTGATTCAGTGGGATATATGCAGTTTGTGGGGGGCAGTAGTTTCACATAGATCAAGGAGCAAGAAAAGGGGGAGACCCCGAGCTGAGCAGCCATTACTCTGAGTTTCAGTCCAGACAAAGCTAAGGAAAATCACTGGATGATTGAAACCCACGAAGGAAGTCACGTGTGTGCACCGTCCCTGGGAGATGCCCTTACGCAGGTGCCTTCACTCCTGGCAGTCAAGGCAGACACCTGCGGTGGCCTTTTCAATGAGCACATTGCTGAGAAGACCGTCCTGTGCAAAAACCACCCTCCTAGATTCCTCTCCGACTCATTTCTGTGAAGGCTTTCATGACCTGTCACTGCACCCCTCCCAACACACACAAACTTTTATTTTCTTTTTTAAACTCAAGGTCTCCCCATGAAGCCCCAGCTGTTCCTGAGCTCGTGAACCCCTTTGCCTTAGCCTCCTGAATTGCCGGGGTCATAGGCATATACCACTGTGCCCAGCTTATAAAGTGTGTGTTAGTGAATATGCATTTTCAATTAGAAATGCTATACTTAGGAGGGTGTTTTGTTATTTTTGCAAAGCAGTGGTGGATCAGTTTTATTAGAAGCACCATAAAATTGGGAGCTGCTTAAAAATTACAAAATTTCAAAATATAATTTTAAAGATTATGTTTAAACACCATGAATGTGTTTTCAGTTTTTTGGTTTTGTTGTTGTTGTTTTTGAAACTGATGGGCCTTGGCTAAACTAATTTTTAAAAATGTATGCTTTGAAATGTCTAGTCAAAAGCATAATATCTTAAAAACTGTGACTGACTTCTTAAATTGAGGGACAGGAGAGTTCTATTGAAGAAGGCATGCCTGAGCAATTGATTAGTCCGGTTTTATCTTTTTGTACTCAATGGGAAGAACAAATTAGTTTGGGGAACGTTCAGACAATGTCGATGAGCAGATGCTAGCAAAGAGCAAATGCCTACCAGTAAAGAAAGCCACCCCCCTATTCATTGCCACTGAAACATTTTAAATCTTTTATTTTATAATTTGACCTGGTGCTTACAAGCTTATAATTTTCATTTGGTGGCATGGATGGTATGGGTTCTATTTTGGGCAGCAAATTGCAGAGTGCTCAGAATTATTTTTAAGGGTTTTTTTTTTTTTAACTTTTCCTGTTTTGATTATGGATTTTAGTCGGGTTACTTCATAAAATAAGGGAAAGAAATTATTTTCTATTGCAGAAAACCTTAGGTTCTGTTGCTTTCACTGCCAAAGAGGAGAGAGAAAAAAATACAATAATGTGTCTTTAATTTGGTTCAGAGTTGGATGGCACATTGACGTTGAATATAAGTAGAGCAGAAATGGGTGTGTCTGTATTAAAGGGGGCCATCAAGCCCAAACGCCATCCTTATGTCCATCATTTCAGTGATTAGATAGCTCCTCCTCAAACAGTGATTTTCCCCCCCCCAGTAATATTTTTGCATTCTTGAGGTGCATTTTGTTTTCTTGTTCTTGGGTCTTCTCATTGTTTATGTCTCTTACACTTTTAGTTCCTAAAATTTGAACACTTAATCACAGTTTTCCTAGTCTGTTAAAGTAAGCAGTTTAATAAGTTCAGTAAGTGAACTAGAAGGTTTTGGATACACATTTTAAGTATTATCATATCTTTCTACATCATGAGCATCTGTTTACCTAGTAAACAGAAACACTTGTCTGGAACCTTTGAAACAAGAAGGGTGTTTGCAGTTTTTCTTGTTGTGTATTCATTTAATACATAAGTGTGAATTTGCCTTGGGGGGCGGAAGCTTGAACTTTAAAATTATTAGAGGTTTTATGATCTGGTACTGTTACGAACACAGACTAGAAGGCATTGTGGTGAGATGTATCTTCATGTGGTTGCATCTCAAGTTCATATAGTAAAAAAGCTATTATGGCCTCTTGAACAGAAAATCTGCTTTTTTCTAAGTAAGATTTGGAGAAGGGGAAAAATGGACTAGTCCTTTTCTCACATGAGGAAACTTAGTCTTAGAGAAATGGAGAAATTTGTCTGAGGCAGAGAAATAAATTCAGTAGTAGGGAAGTACCCAGGCAAGGGCTCCATCACTGATCTTACCCCAGAGGGCTTCACTTAACATTTTGTTAGCCCAGATGCCTTTCAGGAAGGATAGAAATTGTTTGTGAAGGGCCCTTTTGTGATGGCCTTATTCTTAGTGTGGTCTGAATGATCTACTCTTCATTACACTGTTTTTATAGGGAAAAAATAATTGGAAATAAGCACGTGGTTTTATTAGTTTTTGTTTTCCGAGACAGGATTTCTCTTGTGTAGACCAGGCTGGCCTCGAACTCACAGAGATCCACCTGGCTCTGCCTTCTGAGTGCTGGGATTAAAGGCATGGGCAAGGATGCCATTTAAAAAGCAGCATGAACCTCTGCTTTCCCTCGGCTTGCCAGACAGAGACGGTATGGGGGATTTATCCAAGGCGGTGTTGGGTGTTTCTGTTTGCTTGTTTGTTTGGCTGTTGTTTATACTGTTTGTTTGTTTGTTTGTTTATTTATTTATTTATTTTAGTGGTTTCATTCTTTGTATTAAGAAATAAGACGGTGCTAAGAAGGACATTCCTCACTGGGCACAGTGGCACAGGCCTTTAATCCCAGGCAGAGGCAGGAGGATCTCTGTGAGTTAGAGGCCAGCCTGGTCTACATGGCAAGTTTCAGGGCAGCCAGAGCTACATGGAGAGAAAAACTATACAATATACCATAAAATAAAAATAGGCCATTTCTCTCAATATTTGAGCCACACCAGTTAGGCACTGACTTTAGCTCTGGTCAAGACTGTGTGCCGTGTGGTAAAATTCAAGAATTCACCCTGGTGGGCTCTCGTGGCTCAGCCCCTTCCAGCGGGCGGTGCTATGCTTTCTTTGACTTGTTGGTCGGAGCTGCCAGTCTTCCTGGAGTCACCCTAGGACTAGTCTTTTTTTTTTTTCCCTCTGCTTCATTCTCTACAGAATAAGTTTTTTTTTTTTTTTTTAAACGGAGTCAAGTTCTCAATGACGACATACTCGGTAACTAAGCAGCGTGTGTGAATTGCCCTTCATCTCTGAGTTGTGATGCTTTCCGGAACTCATCATCTTGCTTCCTACAGTTTTTGTGGACTCTCAGGCTGGTGGTGGTGGTGGGAGGGGGGGCAGAGTTGTCAAGAAAAAAAGTAGGTGAGGGGTTATTTCTAACCTTCATGAGTTTCTTCGAGTTGTGCAGTCCAGGGCGGGATGTGGCATTTTCTATGGAATTGTGACTCAGAAGATGGTGGGGGAGGAAGGAAGAGAGAAACTAATAATTACGGAGTGGTAGCTGCTATATGCTAGGCGCTGGGCTCAGCCTTCCAGGCCTTCTCCACCCCACCCCCAACCCGAGCCTGAGAGGTCTGTTCCTAACCCTGTTGCAGACTGGGCCGTGAACCTTCAGACTCTAAACAGGTCCTTCCACTGGACCCAACTGCTTCTGAGAAGCAGTGGCTTGTAATACCTTTGCTGCTGCTGTGTGTCTGGCTTGAATGGACTGTAGCGTCTGAGTGACCAGTCGGCGAATTGTGAGAACTGTGTATGTTACTCCTGTCCACAGGGGGTATCCAGAGAACAGAAGGGGTTGAAGTCTGGTATATTCATAGTTTAGTGTAACTGAAAACCAGTTATCTGAGTATGGTGGCATGTGCTTGTAATCTCATCACTTGGGAGGTGGAGGCAGGAGGATCAGGATCGTAAAGGTCATCGTGGGCTGCATAGAGATTTAGATGCCTGTTTCAGCAATCGCACACAACGAAAGATAAAAAGAAATTGAAAGTGTTGGTCATGATTTAAAGGAATTTTTAAAAGTAGTCCTAGAGTAGAGAAATTTCTAATTATGTAAAAGGGAATAAGTGCTTAAGCCCAAGTGATTGTAAGGTTAAGTACAAAGACACACACGTGTCTATGATATGTGTATTCTATACTTGAGATGCAGAAGTATCTAATACTTTTTACCTCAGTAGTTCATTTATCTGTATTTTTAAAATGTTTATAGTTTGTGAAGAGGAAATACAGAATCCTAACTATGTATTTTAAAGCAGGTCATCTTGTTAACATTAGAAAACCTTAAGCGAAGCCTTAAGGTGGCACACACATTTAATCCCAGCTCTTTGGAGGCAAAGGCAGGCTGATCTCTGAGTTCAGGGGCAACCTGGTCTACAGATCAAGTTCCATCAAGTTCTGGGACATCCAGGGCTACATAGAGATATCTTGGAAAACAAAAGGAAAGGATGGGGAGAGGAGGGGAGAGGAGGGAGGAGAAAGCTTAAGCCTTTAAGATGCGAAGGGACAGGGACTGAAGATCTGTGTATGCCTTTAAACTGGGTACTTGAAACATCTTGTGCGTTCGTGGTTGTTTTTTCTTTGGTAACATGAGACTCAAGTTACAGTCGTATCACCAGTGAAATGAGTATAAGGACGTTTGTCTCCTATGGAGGGAGGAAGGTGTGAGTTTTTTTTTTTTTAACCCTTAAGATAATATTATGAAATGTGTTAAATTATAAAGGCTAATCCCTTTTCTCAGTCAAGAACCTTTAGATAGCTTAAGGTACCAGAAGATACATTTTAAACACTGGCCCTCCCCTGTGACGCAGCCCATCAGCTGCTGAGTGCGGTGCTTGGGGATGAAGCTGTGTGGGCTTTTGCTTTGCTCCGGACCTTTGACTATAATGCTTCCTCACCTCTGATGTTAGCAACCCTGCTCTGACAAATGGATGCTTTCCTTCATCATTGTACGCATAGAGTTTTGCAGGACCGTGCTTTGTGTCTCTTTGTCAGATGTAGATGATGAAAGATTCACCTGGAAAAGGAGTCTGGTCCTTTTATTTACTATGGAGGGAAAGAGGATGGGAGGGGGAGAGGCTGGCACAGGAGCAGAGGTGGCTGGGTCGCTCACGCCTGCTGCACTGCTGTGTGTGTTCTGTAATTCCAGAGTGAGGAGGACAGTCGATGCTTCCAGAGCGGCCAGGGCTGAACAGTTCTGCAACCTTTCTCTCCTTGGACAATGGAAAACTCCTAGGGTGACTGGCCTGCTCACGAAAGGTTTCTTTCTTTCAGGCCATGCGCTGACCACTTCCTCTGCCCCTGCCTTCCCTCGCGTTTTGTGAGGGTGCTAGGGAGGCTGGGTGGCAGGCCTGCTGTGTGCTCTAGCCCCGGAGCCCCGCATTGCCAAGGTCTGGGGCAGCTCAGGAGGCACGTGTGCGCTTGCTCAGTATGTTGGAATGTGTGGTCTCTGTGGCACACGCGCTTCAAGGGGTGTGGGGCCACACACGGCAGACCTTTTGTAAGGGGTTGAAAGATTGGGAAAGAGTTTGTCCATGCTGAAGGTTTTCCCATCGGTGAGTGAGTGCCGTTCTGTTCATCCTTTGCCATGGGAAGACATCGCTTTCATTTCTTTCCTTCCTAATTGCTGAAGGACAGAGAAGAAATCTGGCTGTGGAAGTCATCTGACTTCTGGGTCCAGCCAGCCTCCTGTTCCCTGACAGTGATGCCTTCAGGCCCAGACTGTGAGTAACACTCTCTGCTTGCTGGGACACCTGAGCATTAGGAAAGCAGGAATTTTAGAAATACAGGACCTCTTCCTCCTTTTAGGGTTTTTTTAAAAAAAGTCTAATGACTTAAGATTTTTAAGTCCTAGCTGCTGTTACTCTTAAAATTTTTACACATTTTGTTTATTCATCACAAAATATCCAGGATGACCAGGGTACCGACTGCCCCATTATTTGCAGTAAGACTGAGATTTGGTAAAGGGCGTTTTGGTTTCAGGGCTGTGGAGGCCTGGGAACAGGTGGTTGCTTCTCATACAGTTCTTTCTGCATCTTCAGAGTTTTGCCTGGGAAAAGTTAGTTCCTTTGCTCACTAATTTTCATAATGGTTTGGCATGCATATCTATTTCAATAATGCTTTCAAAATATTTAGATACCAAAATTGATTTGTGGCTTTAGTTTTTCTTTTTTGTTTTGTTTTGTTTTGTTTTGTTTTGTTTTGTTTTGTTTTGTTTTGTTTTGTTTTGTTTTGAGACAAGGTTTCTCTGTGTAGCTTTGGAGCCTGTCCTGGAACTTGCTCTGTAGACCAGGCTGACCTGGAACTCAGAGATCCAACTGTCTCTGCCTCCCGAGTGCTGGGATTAAAGGCATGGGCCCAGCAGATTTGTGACTTCCGTTTACATGTGATGATTATGATCACAGTGTTATACCTACCTCACAGATTTCAAGGCCAAACTCTTACTTGACTTCCCAGGGCAGTGGTTTTTAACACTGAGTTCTCTGGAGCCTGTGACTGAGGAGAGCTGAGTTTATGGAGAGCAGAAATAGCTGTGTGTGCCTGAGAATCTTGACACAGCTGTGCTCATGACTCCTTTAGATACAGCAGTTGCCTCTAGAATTTGGTTTAGAAAGGGGTGTGGTATTTAAAAGCCAACCCATGTGTCAGCCTCTGTCTTAAGCCGTTGGGGTCTGGATCTCGAGTCTGGCTTTGATTGCCCTGTAGCAGAGCGGCACTCTCCTGCCCCCTGCACCTTCCTCCTGTGACCTCCTCTCCTCCATCACTTTCACTTTAGAAGCAGGGTCTGCTTTGCCAGTTGCATGGCGGCCTCCTAAATCTATGGATTTTCCTGCAGTCAGCGGCAGTTTCCTTTAGGAATGTTCCAGGCAGGCAGGCTCTTTACAATCCACTGGAGTCAACCGTAGTGACATGGGACCCACTGCTCTGTGAGGAACCAGCGTTTGCTTTGGGCCTTCGAACTCCCTTCTAAAACAGAACAGTTCTTTTCTCAGTTGTATATTGGGGGCGCTCTCTGCACAGGAGTCACATACTCTTCCAAACATTTGAAACTGGTTAGAATTGATAGCCAGCAAGTCAGACGGGATGGAAGTCATCACACTTCTTCCATACGCATGGGTTTCGTTCAGAAAAAGGGTATTACTCTTTAAAAAAGTTAAAAATAGAAAGGTGGCTGATTGGGAAAAGGGGATTCGTGGGAGTGTGAAGACAACAGTTGGGTGTGAGTGTAGTCAAAATACATCACATGCATGCATGACAATGTCATAATGAAATCCATTTTTTATGTGTGGCTGAAATAGGCTAATAAAAGCATTCTTTTAAAAAAAGACCAGCACGATGGCTCAGCCCGTAAAAGCACTTGTCATCTGAACCTGACGACAATCCGAATTCAGTCTCCAAGAATTAGCTCCTGCAAGCTGCCCTCTGACCTCCCTCCATATGTATGCTGTGGTACATCTGTGCTCACGCGTGCACGCATTGTACACGCACAATAATAAAAAAAAAATTGAAAAATAAAGACGATAAACAAAGTGAAAAAGCAGTATGGTTACATTTATTATTTTTAAATTTATTTTATTCCGGGGAGGCACGGTGTCCCAGCATGTGTGCTTGTCAGAGGCTGACTTTGTGACGCTCTTCTTTCCACCTGTGTGAGTCAGCCAGGCAAGCAGCTTCACCCGCTGAGCCGTCTAACGGGCCCATGGCTACATTCTTGATGAATGTAAATGTTCTGAATAAAGTATAAAATGGTCTTTAAATCATAGTCATGGCAAGACATTGTAAGCGGTCATACTGTGTAAAATGATTTCCCCTTCCTTATCTGGTCCTTTATTGTTTATTTTGTATGTACCAGTAATATTTAATTACCTGAGAGAGTAATTATCGGTCAAATAAGAATTTTTTAAACATTGGTTAGTTCTCTTTATTTTTAACTCTTTAAACACATTGCATGTATTTTGATCATCATCATCCTCTTCCCCCACTTCCTTCCCTAACTCTTCTCAGATCCACCTTCTCCTCCTCTCTGTCCTCACTCCTTTTTATTATTATTGAATAAAATCTACCAAAATTGTGCCAACCACGACCATGTCATCTACTGAGCGTGGTCAACACCGTGGCCACATGCTTAAAGAAAACGGCTTCTCCTCCATCAGCCATTGGCTGTCTATCCTCAGGTGGGGTGGCAGCTTGTGAACCTCTCTCCATTCCATTCTGGAATGTTCACAGGCTTGATCTTGTGCAAGGCAGCCTCAGCTGTGAGTCCATGATCTGCCCCATCTTCTGTGCCAGCCTAACTATGAAGCCCTCCCTGACCTTCATGGGGATATGTGGATCCTAATTTCTCCTATTGGCTTTCTATATTGAGTTTAACTTCTGTAGTGAAATAAAAAAAAAAATAATTTAAAACACACACACACACACACACACACACACAACTTCTTTTGCTGTGGCCACAGACTACTGGGGAGCCTGCAGGACCTTGGAACTTAGCTCCTGTGCTTTTACGGGAGCCCCATGCCACTCTGCTTGCTGTGTCTGTGTGTGTGACTCTCGCCTCCTACCTTCCAGGGTCAGTGGCCTCACAGCCACATCCATCCTTTGCCGTAAGATGGGAGCTGGCCAGACACTTAGCCGCAGCCCATTCTCAGGAACCTGCAGGTGCCAGCGGTAGGTGGTGGCAGGGCGATTCTGGAGCCTGCATAGAGACAGCTCCAGGCACCTGTTGCACTGGGAAGCGTAGGGCCAGCGTTCCCAAATACAGTCTCCGAGAGAAAAGTTAAACCAGAGTTTCTAAATGCTTAAGCTTAAAAATTAGGAGATGTACTTACTTTATGTGTATTTTGCCTGCATGTATGCGTGTGTGCCGTGGGTATGCCTGGCACCCGTGGAGATCAGAATAGGACATTGACTCCTCTGGAACTGGAGTTAACAGATGGTCGAGAGCCGCTCTGTGGGTGCTGGGACCTGAACCTGGGTCCTCCGGAAGAGCAGCCAGTGCTCTTCACTGCGGAGCAGCTTTCTAGCCCCGAATTCCCTAAACTTTAAATGTTGGCAACAGTTCAAAAATGTTTGTAAACATTGGAGACCCGCTATACAGGTAGAGGTTAAATAAGGCTCATGGGTTACAGTTGGCATTCTCCACCTTGCCAGTATCTGCAAATTGTTGCTGAAGACATTGTCTCCTTTCGTGGAAGGGAATTCTGAGACAGCGTTTCTATGTAGCCCCCACTGTCCTGACACTCACACAGAGAGCCACCTGCCTCTGCTTCCTGAGTGCTAGTATTAAAGGTGTGTACCACCACACTCAGCCCACCATCTGCTCTTTTAATATTTCTTTGACTTGAGTTTAATCCGTGAATGAGAAGTAAGAAGAAACGCCCTGCTCTTAATGAACTGGATGTATTTTGTGTCCTCCTCATCCCCAGCCCTGTGTGTGCAGGTGGAGGCCAGAGGTCGACAACAGGCCTTTTCCTCAACTGATCTTTTTGTTGTTGTTTTTTGAGACAGGGTGTTTCATTAAACCTGAAGCTTGCCAATTCTGCTACACTGGGTGGCCTGCAAGCTGCGGGACTCCTGAATGCTTGTTTTGTGAAGCCATCTAAAATCTTAATAAATAGGATGTATATATGGACCATATAACATCTTGTTTATGCGTGTGTGTTACACAATACAGATTCATCTGATAAAATAATACAGCCCTCTATTTCCATTCAGTTGGAGAAACATGATTCCCCTTTCTGATCAACATCATAGCAACTATAACAAGTACTAGAAGTCATGTGCTAGGAAAGTGATTCTCCTATGTCTGGCAAATACTTTTCAGTTTTGTTTTACATTTATTTGTGAGTGTGTGTGTATGTGGGCATGCGGTGGAGGCCAGAGGACAATCTACAGGATTCTGTTTTCTCCTATGTGCGTTCTGGGGATCTGACGGAGCATTTCAGGCTGGGTGGCAAGCACTTTTACAGTGTGGTTTGAATAAGGAATGTCCTCCATAGTCTTGGGCATTCGAACCCTTGGTCCCCAGCTGGTGATGTTGTTTGGAGAGGTTTAGGCTAAAGCTGCAGCCTTGCAGGATAAAAAGGATAAAAAACCTTGGCTGCTTGGGGCCCGCATTTGAGATTAAAATGACTTTCCGACTTTCTTTCTCTGCTTTGTGCTTGTGGCTGAGGATGTGCGCTCTCAGCATCCTGTTTCCAGGGCGATGCTTGCCACCACGATGGACTCTTATTCCTCTGGAACTGTAAACCGAGATAAGCCCTTCTTCCAGAGCTTGCTTTTGGTCATGGTATTTTAGTGGCTATGATAGCCACGGAGAAGTCTTGCAAGCCTTAATAAACACTTCCAAACACATGAACTTGAGTCACTCCATTAAATATCTACTATAAGGCAAATGGTTTTAATTTAATGGAGCGTGAACCCTAATCTATCTTAATAATAAAAAATCCCGGAGCCAGATACCAGGATAAACGCTGAAAGAGCAGTCAAGGAGCCAGCCACTGGAGAGACTTCTTACCTCTACCGAATCTTCAGCCTGAAAGAGACTGAGCTCCTGTCTCCTCCCAGCCATATCACTTCCTGTCTCCACCTCCCTCATGCTGGGATCAAAGGTGTGTGCCACCACTGCCCGGCCTCTGTGTCTAACTAGTGGCTTTAGCGCCGCACTCTGATCTTCAGGCAAGCTTTATTTGTTAGATCACAAACAAAATATCACCGTAACAGGGTCTTGCTGTGTAGCCCCGGCTGGCCTGGGATTTGTAGTCATCCTATCCCTGCTTTCCCAAGTGCTGGGATGACAGGTGTGCCTCACTACTCCTGGAAAAGGAAGATGGTTTTGAAAGTAAAATATACCAGTAGAGAGAGACGTTGATGAAAAGTGGTGCACTTCAATACGTTTGAAAAGTGTTCTGGTTAGCGCACTTTTTGTGTGTTTAAGTTGAGCAGTTGAAGGCTGTCTGGATTCTGTTCTTTGGCTCTGGGTGCAATAAATGCTCATTAAGGCCAAACTAGAGACTGTGGACTTAAGAGACCTTTTCAAAAAACAAAAATAAAAACCATTCTGAGGTCTGGGATGTAGCTCAGTTGGTAGAGTGCTTGCCTAGCATCAGGAAGCCCTGGTTCAATTTCCGGTATTGCATAAACCTGGTGTGGTGGATCCCCGTCATCCTAATGTTGCAGAGGGAGCCATCAGAAGTGAGTCCTCTGTGTAGTGAGTCAGACGTCAGCTTGTTTGTGTCAAAACACATTCTGCTCTGAAAGTTGGAATTACACTTTTTTTTTTTTTTAAAGACTTTTTCTGTGTAACAGCTCTGGCTGTCCTGGAACACTCTTTGTAGGCCAGGCTGGCCTAGAACTCACAGAAATCCACTTGCCTCTGCTTCCCCAGTTCTGGGATTAAAGGCGTGCGCCACTATACCCAGCATCGGAATTACATTTTAAAAATGCATCTTGTAGTGTAATTCACAAGCATGAAGAAGCTGGTCACTTTGCAGTAGTGTCTTAGCTAGGGTTTCTGTTGCTGTGGAGAGACACCGTAACCACGGCAACTGTTATAAAGGAAAAATTTAACTGGGGCTGGCTTACAGTTTCAGAGGTTCAGTCCTTCATTGTCATGTCCTGAAGCAAGGCAGCATGCAGGCAGACATGGTGCTGGAGAAGGAGCTGAGAGTTCTACATCTTGATCTGCAGGCAACAGGAAGTGAACAGGCAGCAGGAAATTCCCCACGCTGGGCGTAGCTTGAGCATATGAGACCTCAAAGCTGGCCCCCACAGTGACACTCCCTGCAACAGGGCCACACCTCCTAATAATGCTGCTCCCCTGTGGACCAAGCATTCAAACACATGCGTTTGTGGGGCCATTCCTGTGCACACCACCACACAGGGTAAGACGAAAACCATGTCTTTCAAGACTCCAGTCAGCATAGCTCAGACACCATTTGGAACTTCAGGATCCAAGTGATTCGGCAGAAATGGCCAGCTCCATTTTGCAGGGCAGGGTGGTGGGGAGATGGAGGTCTTTGACCACATTTCTTTCTTTCTTTCTTTTTTTTTTTAAGACAGGGTCTCACTGTTACCCTGGCTGGCCTGTGTAAACTAGGATGCCTTTGAACTCAAGGGCGATTTGCCTCTTGCATGCTGGGATTTAATGCATGTGTATCACCACTCCAGGCTTTGGCTGGTCTTCTGAACTTAAAAACTTGTTTTGAATCACTGTGTAGACCAAGCTGGCCTTGACCTCATAGGGATTCACCTCCTTTAACCTCCTTAGTTCTAGGATAAAGGCTTGTGCTACCACTTCTGGCTTTGAACTTAAAAAATTTGAATTAAAAATTTGAGAACTAGACTGTTTGTGTGTGCGTGCGTGCGTGCGTGCGTGCGTGCGTGTGTGTGTATGTGTGCACCTGTGCGTGTGTGTATGTGCATACACACGGTTATGTATTCACATTTGGAGAGGCCAGAGGGCAACCTATAGTGTCCTCAGTCACAATTCACCATTATTTGAGAGCCTATTATTGGCTGGGAACTTGTCAGGTGGGCTAGTCTGCCTCCCTTGTGCTGGGATCACAGTATGTACCCCTATAACCTGCTCCCCCTTTTTTAAACCATGGATTCTGGGGACCCAACTCAGATCTCAACACATGCAAGGCCAATCCTTTGCTGACTGAGCCATCTCCTTAGCCTTCTAAGCTTCCATCGGCTACTTTTAGAACGTCAGAAATAGCTGTGCCTCGAAGAATTTTTTAAAAAACAAATTTACTAAAATTGAAGCCACAGTAATGTTGTTAGCTTACCTTTTTAATTTCTTCCCCCTTCTCTTGATTTTCATTGTGAGGGGAAAAGAGTCAACATTTCTTATTCCTTTGTGAATGACCTTTTTGGTTTTTGGACTGACTCCTTGGTGTAAGTGGAATTGACATATCCATTCACGGACACTTCAAGGGCAGAGCTTGTGTGGAGTATGAGGTGGCCACACAGAGCCACTGTGCACAGCACAGGAGGCACACACATGATGATTCAGATTGGGTGGGGTCAAACAGGCTTCGGAAATCACTCTTTAAAAACAAATTAGGGTAGTCTGCTCGTGGTGGCACACGCCTTTAAATTCAGCACTCGGGAGGCAGAGGCAGGTGGATCTCTGAGTCTGAGGCCTCCCTGGTCTACAGAGTGAGTTCCAGACAGCCAGGGCTAAACAGAGAAACCCTGTCCTGAAAACAAAACAAACAAAAACTAAGGCTGGTTCAGTTTCTGCTTTATTGTATTTGAGGCACTCACTTTGGAGTTTTGGCTAGCTTGCCCTCTTGGGCCT
Organism: Peromyscus maniculatus bairdii; assembly: GCF_049852395.1. Lineage (NCBI taxonomy): Eukaryota > Metazoa > Chordata > Mammalia > Rodentia > Cricetidae > Peromyscus > Peromyscus maniculatus. The sequence continues at coordinate 13,544,528 of NC_134863.1, read as the reverse complement.
CTTCCATCCGCTCTGCCTGTTGAATGCTGGGATTTGAGGTGTGTTCCAGCGCACCTGGCTCAGTTCTTAGATCTATAAAGTCTTGCATGATCGTGTGAAAACTCCTTTGCTCCTGTTGGCAGTTCTGTCTAAAGCCCAAGTTACACTAAAAACGTGAGCGTTACAGGAGAAAAACACTTGAAAACAAACAGTAGCTCTCCTCTTACACAGTCTAACTCGTGGGCCCCGTAGTTGAGGTGCCCCCAGTTAAACCCGTCCCCTTATAAGTTGCTTTGGCCACAGTGTCTCTTCACAGCAGTAGTAAGTAAGACACTAATGATTTCTAATGGTTTTGTATGTGGATAGTAAATGGCACATTTCTTAGAAAACCTTCATGATGTGGAATTTTCAGAGCGTCCAACTTTGGAAATTTCAGATTTTGGATTTTTTGGTTAGGTATGCTCAACCTAGAGCAGTGGCTTCAGGAGTCCTGCGACAACCCAGACAAGGGCAGTGCAGGGTTTGGGGGGCAGTGTGGAGCAGCCAGCGACTCTTAAAGGTTAGGCTTGTGAAGCAAGATGCTGTCGGGTTCTGTATTGATCATCTATTGCTGTGGACAAATTAATCCCACATCAGTGCTTTAAAAGAGCAAAATTTACTCTTTTTCCTAAGGGTCAGGAGTGGGGCAGCCATGTAGCTAGGAATTTCAGGAAACTGTGGTCAGGTGCCAGCTGGGGCTCAGTTGCCACTCATTCTATGGAGGCCCCTGACAGCAGAACCTGCTTTTTAGGTCTCTTTGGATTGCCACAGCAGGCAGTGTCGCCAGCTGCCTTCTATGACCTTCTTACTTTGCAATACCCTCCCTTTAATAGACACGAGACACTAAGTCTAGTTCACACTGTCAGGGTGGTGAGTGTCGGGAGGTGGCAACTTTGGGAGCGGTGATGGCGTTCAGGTCCATCCGGAAGTCAACAATCATTTGCGTGCTTCCTTTGGGACTTACACTGAAGGGCAAGAATGGCTGCAGTAGTCCTCGAAGTTAGCACCTTTCAGAGTGAAACTGGACCGCTGACGGAACCACGGTGTGGCCAGTGGCCGGCCACTGTATCCCGTTGACTTCTCCGTACACCTGTAGGATGAGGAAGAAGTCTTCATTTCGGAGGTTGCAGAATGAGGCCCAGGTTTTTGGTACCTCAGGCAAGGACACATTTTTAGCTCTTAACCTCTGTTAGATTTCTGTTGCTGTTTTAACCTTCCCTGAAGAATGATTTCATTTAGATCACCCTTCATAAAAATAAGTATGCTCTCTCTGTCTCACCTGGAAGAGCTGATGCTTTAAATGCCTAATTGAAAATACAGAAACACTTCTCTACTATCAAGAAGGATGTTTGTTCCTTTTCTGCCAGCAGCAGAGTCCTTTTTTCTATTTTTGTAACTGGGTGAGGTCTGATTTCTCCAGAATTACGCCATACTGTGGTTAGCCATGGCCTATGAGAGGAAAATAGATTTACTCTTTAAAATCATTGGTTTTCTAAGAAATGTGCCATTTACTATCCACATAGGAATGCCTTTCTCAAGCAGAACATAGTGGTCACTTCGATATCAGACCTGTGAAGTTTTCTCCTCAACTGAAAATCTAAAGCCATGGGGTCCTCAGAAATTTGGCTGCTACCTTTACCACACATTAGAAATACACTGCAAACACTTCTAATGGTACTTGACATTTTGGAAGAAATTGATAGTGTTTAGAGTTGTCTTTTGTGTCAAGCATATCCACTTTTGACAGTGGAAGTCCACAGAATGCTTGGCAAACGGAGCCGCCGAGCCATATCTCTAGTACAAGTATGTATGTATGTATATATATGTATATATATATATATATAATCTCCATGTGACTGTCAGGTAATTCATCCTATGTTTTACCAGACTCATGCCAGCCTCTCAGCTTTGCTCTAGGATGCCCTAAGTTACTTGACTTAGTCAGTTATAGCGTATAGTAACAGTCATGATTTCAGACTTCTATTTCAGCTCGTCACTGGCTGTCTGCAACGTGCTTATTCCTGAAACACACGTAACTTTAAAAAAAGGTTCTGATAACATGGGTTATATGAATTTATTGTCTTAGTTATGGTTTCCATTGCTATGAGGAAACACCATGACCAAAAGCAACTTGGGGAGGGGGGAAGGATTTATCTCACTCTTCCATGTCATAGTTCATCATCAAAGGAAGTCAGGACAGCAACTCACGCAGGGCAGGATCCTGGAGGCAGGGGCTGATGCAGAGGCCATGGAGGGGTGCTGCTTACTGGCTTGCTCAGCCTGCTTTTATAGAACCCAGGACCACCAGCCAGGGATGGGGTGTCAATCACTAATTAAGAAAATGCCCTCCAGGCTTGCCTATAGCCTGATCTTATGGAGGTTCGTAGTTGGGGCTCCTCCCCTCTCTGACCACTTTAGCTTGTATTAAGTTGACATCAAACCAGCCAGCACGTTGATACATGTGTGTGCATGTGTGAGTTTTTGTGCACTAAGTGCTTGCAAGGGCCTGTGTAAGCCAGGGGGTGCAGATCCCCTGGAACTGGAGTTAGCTGGTATTCATGAGCCACCTCATGTGGGTTCCGGGAACCAAACCTCTGTCCTCTAGGAGAGAGATGATTGCTTTGAACTACTGACAACCCCCCCCCCCCCCCATGTTGTTTCCTTTGTGCTGTGGAGACTGAATCTTAGAGGTGTCCTTGTCCCTTTAGGGTTGCCTGCTCCATCAGAAAGAAAGGTGCTTTTTTAAAAAAATGCAATGCTAAATTTTCTGCAAAGTTTATGTTGCACCCAACCAGTGTATATTCTGAATCATTCTTATTCCCCTCTCCCCTTTTCTGAGACTGGACTGGAATTCACTATGTAGACCAACCTGACTTTGAACTCACAGCGGCCTTCCTGCCTCAGCTACCACATGCTGGCATCCATGTGTGCACCATCACGCCCAGCTTCCATTTTTCTAAGATCGGAGTGGCTTGCCGACCCCTCTGCAGTTTAGAATGTTGACTGTGTGCGCGCCCGTGTTTGTGGAGCCTAGAGGTCAGCCTGGGATGTCATTCCTCAAGAGCTGCACACCTTGCCTTTGGAGACAAGGTCTGTCACTTTTGTCTGTGTGTCTGCGTCTACATGTGCCTGCAAGTACAGGTCAGAGGGCAACCTTGGGTGGAAGACAGTCCCTTCTGGGCTGCAGTTCCACGTGGGCTGGGCTGGTGGCCACTGAGCCTCAGGACGGAGTTACCTTGCTTTCCCAGCCCTGGGGTTACAAGTATTCACCACTTTGTGTAGACTCGTACAAGGCAACCCCCCTGTGAAGTAACTTTTGTGTGTGGACTTCGAGAAGTGCCTTTGTGTTCCCACCAGCGGATGCCTGTGCCTCCAGTTCTCGATTTTCCACCCCGCACCTGGGAGCCACGGGACGCGGATCACATTTCTCCTGTGTCCTTCATCAGCACCGACATCTGAGCCTCCACTCTGAAAACATAAGCAGTTTGAGCAATTTAACTTTCTCTGAGTTGGCTGGGTACTGTCCACTTCGTGACATCCGGGTTGTGTCGTTGGCTGAGACTACTTGAAGAGGGAAGGCCCGATGCTCACTCCTGTTGAGGTGCATTTGAACACTTCCTGAACACACTGTAGCCCAGGTGTGTGTGTGTGTGTGTGTGTGTGTGTGTGTGTGTGTGTGTGTGTGTGTGTGTGTGTGAGAGACAGTGCAGTGTTAAGCGCCTCCCACACTTTCCTCTTGGAGTCACACAGTGACTTATTTCCAGTAGGAGTGCCATACAAATGAGCCAGAAATATGTTTAACTAGCTTATTCTCTTGTGTGGTTTAACGTGTCCTCTCTGTGAGTGTTATATGAATTTCCTCATTGAGTAATCACCCACCCCCTTCCTTGTACTGGGAAGGCAGAGTAACTTCTGACTCGGTTCTATTACAAGTACAAGTACCTATTGTCTTGTTATTCAATGAATTTCCATCGTGATTTGTTCTAGGTTTCTCATGGCCCCAAGCTCAGGCAGCTAGCGGTGTCTAGGTTGTCCTATCCTGAGCGTTTAGGATGCTGAAAGCTTTCGGATGGTAGAAATCAACTGTCACTCTAGTTGTTCAGCTTCCGTCATGGAATGTAGTATGATTCAACCGGTGGAAGTTGAAAACTCATCGATGAAAATGCTCACAGCTCATTATAGTGAAAACATTTCCCTTTCGGTACTTTTATTTAGAAAATATTCTCCAAGAATAATGGACTTCAGTTTCAGTTGGGGGCCATTTGACGTGGATTCTGCATTGCTTTCTAAACTCACTATAGTTTTTCTGTTTGAATTCGAGACAGTGTCTCTGTGTAGCCCCACATTGGCCTAGAATTTACTCTGTAGCCCAGGCTGGCCTTGAACTTGTGTCAGTCTCCTGCCTCAGCCTCCTGAGTGCTGGGAAGTCAAGTATGAGCCCCCAGTCCAGCTGAGTGTGAGACTGAGTCTAACAAACTGCGTTCGTGGGAGACAGGACAATAATCTCTATAGTTGGTAGGCAAGAGAGGCTGGGGGTGGATCATGATGTGGGGGTCTGTAACCCCCACATCAGCTCACCAAAGGAAGTGTTACACCAGCTACCATCTACATTTATTTCAGTTCTAATGAAGAGGGTGTATTAGTTACTTTTCTCTTGTTGTGATAGAAACTTCATGGCCAAGGCAGCTTGTGACAGGAAGCATTTAATTGGGCTTGTGGTTTCAGAGAGTTGGAGCTGCCGCTGATCTTCCCCCTACCTGTGGGTGCCCCTGGGATTCAGTACCTGTTTCTACATACAGCCTCTATATCATTTACTCCAAGGGATTTCTAAGTGGGAACCATTGGGTGAAGACTGGGAAGTCCAAAGGTAGGTAAACCAGAGAGCCTGTCAGCCTAGAATTCAAATGAGCATGTAGTTCCTGATCACTCTTGAAATGGCTGGGGACAAGGTCCAGTTGGAGCTTGTGGGGCAGGCAGTAAACTGCACAGGCGTTGTAAAAGCTGTTGTGGACGTTGGGAAATCGGCAGCCCCATAGTCTCCTTGAACACCCATCCCAAAGGCCTTGTCTTGAATCAAGTCTCTCCTGGTCCTTCTGAGTGGCTCCCTCCAGATCTCAGTTTACCCTCTTGGTCATGGACTGACTGTCTACCTATGCACGGCAGCTGTGTCTGTTTACACCCATAGCAGGAAGGAATGATATTCTCCTGGTATGGGTTCATTAATGCCTGGGTGCCAGCCAGCACGTGGGAAGTGATTCCTGAGGATTGAAATAAATTGTATCTAGTTTATTGTGTTTGATTTTGGTACCATTCTTAGGGGAAGAACACATTCTGATGAGCTAAGTTACCTTTGTAGATTGAGAGGCAAGCAGAAAAACTTTTTGTTTTTTTAGTCTCCTGTAGCCCAGGCTGGCCTTGACCTCAAGCCTCGACTTCTCCATTGCTTGGGCCGTAGGCTTGTACCACCACACTGGGAAAAATCCTCTTCTTTGTGTCTCACTGCTAAAAAACCTATCTGAAATGTCAGCACTCCTTTCCAAAGAGTAGTCTTGTTTTTTAAGAAGGCCATTAAGGATAGCAATAACATTTTTAAACTAGAGGAGGCTGAGGACGTGGTTCTCCGTGTGGCCTGTGGGCCAGGCACATCTGCACTAATGTTAGAAGTTAAGGTGGGGTGGGAAACGTGAACGTAAAGGATACGCTGACGGTTGCCCAGATGACACACAGGTGCACCGGGAGGGACCTCCTGGTCTGGGGGCAGCTGTAGCAGGAATCTTAAAAGTTCTTATTAATAAAATCAAACCCGAGACGAGTTATTGGGGTCCATGCTGGTAGATCAGAGAGACAGAATAAGCCACAGCTATCTCACCTTGCCAGTTCCTCAGCTGGTCCTGTTTCCTCAGACTGGAAGCTTCTGTGTCCTCATCCCAATGGCTCTCAGCTGAACTGCTGCTTAAAAGCCTGAATGCTTATCCAGCCAAATCTTAACCAGCCAAATGCCTCTAGTTTCTGGTCCTCACGCCTTATATATCTTTCTACTTTCTACCACCACTCCCTGGGATTAAAGGCTGGCTTTCTGGGATTAAAGGCGTGTCACCATGCTTGGCTGTTTCCAATGTGGCCTTGAACTCACAGAGATCCAGAGGGATTTCTATCTCTGGAATGCTAGGATTAAAGGTGTGAGTGCCACCATTTTCTAGCCTTTGTATCTAGTGGCTGTCTGTTCTCTGACCCCAGATAAGTTTATTAAGGTACACAATATTTTGGTGAACACAATACCACCACAGGCAGCCTTGTGTAGACCCCACATGATGGTAGAGTGCAGCCAGTGCGGCGGACAGAGGTGGGCGGAAATCCAGAACACACTTCGTATTGTCCTCTGCAGCGTCTTCCTCCTGAAAGTTGATTAAAGAAAAACTTTAGTCGGGGTTTGTTGAGCAGGCAGTTCTGCTTTTCACAATACTGCAGTTATAAACATCCCTCCAGGAAGAAGAACACCCTATAAAAGCAGTTGGGGGAGGGGCTGGCATGATGGCTCAGTGGTTAAGAGCTCTTGCTATTCTTACAGAGGACCCAGGTTTGAGTTCCAGGACCAACTCCAGTTGTAAGGGATCTGGCACCCTCTTCTGGACTCCATGGGCACCAGGCATGCACGTGGTCATGTGGTGCAGGTGAAACACTAACACATACATATAAATCTTGAAAAATAGTTTTGTGGATGTGTGTGTGCATGCGCGAGTGTGTGTTTGTGTGCATTCCTGTGTGTGAGCCTGCAGAGGCAAGGCATCAATATTGGGTGTCTGCCTCTATTGCTTTCCTCCTGTTTTTTTTTTTTTTTTTTTCCCCTTTAGACAGGGTATCTCAGAAAACCTGGTACTCAGTAATTCAGCTAGCTAGAATGGATGGCTGGCCAGCAAGCCCTGCGGATGTGAGGTTACAGGCACACGCTGCCATGCCCAGCTTGTGTGTGGGTGTGGAGGATTGGAACTCAGTTCTTCATGCGTAGGCAGCAAAGACTTTTTTCCTCCTGGGCCCTCTTCCCAGCCCCAAGGCAGGTCTGGGGAGATGGCGCAGTGTGTATCTTGCCTTGCAAACGCGAGGACCTGAGATTAGAACTCCAGAACCTACACAGAAAGCCAGATGCATACTTGTAGCTGTAACCCCAGTACCCCTGTGGGGAGATGGGAGGCAGACAGGGAACTCCGTGGACGTGTGCGGCTTCCAGTGTGGCATATACACAGTGGGGAAACAGAGAACCCCATCTCAAAGCGGAAGGCTACAGCTGACACCCGAGGCTGTCCCCTGACTTCATGTGCATACCATGGGATGGGGACATTGGGATGAGCATGTAGAAAGTGTGTGCATAAGTTACACAGGTGTTTCAGGGCAGGGGTATTTTCTCAGAGCAGCAATGTCAAACTTGGGTGTTAATTTCCTTATTCAGGGCCTTGGCATCAAATAAATCGGAGTGGACCAGTAACAATTGATTAAATAATGTAGACATCCATAATAGTTTAAAAATAATTATAGACATCCGTAGTAGTTTAGAATTACAAATTTTGCACCAAGGCCGGCAAAATCAGCATGTGTGTGTAGTATACACCTGGGGACTGCCTCCTCAGAGGTCTCGGTGGTGAGGGGAAAATGCTATCGTCCCAGGGACAGAATCTAGTGTTTAATGAATACTTGTACAAATTTAGACAGGAAAGATTTGGAGAGCCTGAGCTACTCAGACTGCCTCAGGAGGTCTTGAGGGACATCTTCCTCACAGTTCACTTCCTGGGGTAAGCCTTGGGGTGGGGACCTATCTGTGACTGCTGTTGCTGGAGGTGGTGAGAGCCAGGGGGTTTCCGGAAGGCGTGTGTGTGTGTGTGTGTGTGTGTGGGTGTGTGTGTGTGTGTGTGTGTGTGTGTGTGTGTGTGTGGTGCGTGTACATGTATGTGTATCTGTGTGCGTGGAGGTCAGAGGTCAATGTTAGGTGTCTTCTTCAGTTACTTCATCTTTTCAAATATTTTAAAATTCCGTGGTGTGTGTATGTGTGTGCGTGTGTGTGAGTGCGTGCAGGCCAGAGAACGTGTCACAGACCAACAGAGCAGACTGGAGGACGAGAGCCCAGCAAGTGTGTGTGCTTGTACTTGATGTGAGAGAAAACCAGTGCCAGGTGGGTTGCTCCAAGAGCTGGCTGCTGACAGACCCAGAATTAGGGCTGAGGCTAAATTCTTTCCTCTGAGCCAATGAGATGCTTCAGCAGGTGAAGGCATTTGTGGTCATGCCGGCGACCTGAGTTTGATCCCCTGGACCCACATGGAGGAAGGCAAGAACCACCTCTCTTGCAGGTTGTCCTCTGACCTTCACACCTGAACTGTGGTGCATGCAACTGCACACACACAAAGTAAAGAAATAAAATGTAAGGAAAACAAACAAACAAAACTGCTGCTTTTAGCAGGGCAGGGTGGCTGACTCTTACCTCTAATCCCAGCACCAGGAGGCTAAGAAAGGGGAGTGACAGCCAGTTCGAGGACAGCCTGTGCCCAAGAGCAGAACATCTCAGCAAACCAGAAGGGCTGTTTCTAGTTAAAGAACTGGGTGTGTGCTTCACACCGAGTTCTAGAGGCAGAGCTCCTGAGCTAGAACATCAGAGACCAGTTTAAGCAATAACGTTTTTCTCCAGTGGTAATTTATTTGGTAATTGCCTTAGAATGTCTAGAGCACACTGCCCCATAATCCGAGTCACTGTTTAATCTGAACCTCTGAATTGTGGCAGTTTTGTACCAGTTACTCTGAGACTTGTCAGCGTGTGTGCCTGGCTCTGTGCCAACAGGACCTACCTGCCAAAAAACACTTGCTACAATAGTTTGATCCAAACAATACTTCCGTTACTGAGCAACATGCCACCATCATCAAGGCTCCTAATGGACAGTGTGCTCTGAGTCAGAATGCAGACTGGGTTCCCGACAAGACACAGCAACACACTCCAAGTGCCTGGCGCCCACCCTCAGGACCCCTCCTGACCGCCCAGGCTGGAGGTGCTACTCTCTCCGGAGGAAGGGTTTTCAGAGAGGAAAACACGCTTGGCCACTGTTTCTCCTGGCTCCCTGGGAGCTCTGTTCTGTTTGGACGTCTATGTGCTGCTGAGGTAAAGAAGGGCAGGAAGAATTCCCGTGTCCAGTAGTCCAGCTGCTTGAAATGACATCATCGAAAGCTGCCTAGCTGGTACCGTGAGGGGCAGTAACCGCACCAGGCCTTACCACCCTTGGAGTGAGGCAGGTCGGTGCTCACATTGCAGCAAATGCAGCAGAAGCCCTGACTGCTGGCCTGGGCAGGCCGTGAAAGCAATAAGGCTCGCGGCCAGGTTGGAGTAGGTCTTCTGGCCTATTTCCCACTCACCATTTGCCCAAACTGTGCCAACTCGGTCACCTCTACAAAAACATATTCGAAAGCCCTTTCTTAACAGCACTTAACCATGAGTGTGTCGCTCTCGGTTCCCATCTTCACTGAGCTGATAGGATCCGAGGCGAAGAGGAGAGATCGGGGGCCAGTGCCTTTACAATACACGGCTTCTGCGGAGCCGGGAGGCACCCTAGTCTGTTGTCTACAGAGCTGGGAAGATGGCTTCGTCGGTGGCAAGTCTTGCTAACCTCGTACTGTCGATAACCCGTGAGCTTATGACCTCTGCCTTTGTAAAGCATCCACAGGCCGCTGGACAGGCAGGAGCCATGTGTGGTCAGCACATGGATGGGATGGGAAGGATGAGAACAGCTGGCCTAGCATGGAGAACAGGGGCCGCTTGCCAGGACCGTTGCTGATCTCTCCATACCCCTGTGGTGGCAGCCTTAGTCCTCACAAGAGCAGACTGGAGCTCGGGGAGATTGCCAGTCTCTTAAGGCCGCCAGTAAGACAGGAGGGGAGACAACGTTAGATGCAGCCTTGGTCTGTCTCACTGTAAAATGGTCTAGCGTTCTTTCTGCTGTCCCATGTGTCTTAATATAGGAAGGCACACGGTTGTGCAGCTGGGTAACCTAGAACAGAAAGTTGGCCTCCAGTGCAAGAGAGCGCTAAGAGGATCCCCAGGAAGGCTTTGTTTGGAGCTTCCTGTGACGCTGAGGTCTGAAGAGTTCTGCAGTGACTGACCATGTGCTACCCGGTACTGCTGTGTGCCAGGGCAGCGGGAGCTTCTTCTGGTGGAGGTAGAGGAGCTGAGGCTGCCCGTGGAGGAGGGGCAGTCCACGTGGCCTGGAGCCATCAGGAGTCTGATGTTACTAGTTTCTTGTAGGCCTATTTATGGTGTCTTTTAGGAATGCTGATGGTGTGACCACACGCTCTTCTCGTTTTGTTTGCACCTGTGTCTTTCTAACGAGTAGTGGCTCCTTTCTATTTTTAGCCTCTCCTCTATCATCTGATAGGTCTGAGAGCTCCTCTTACACTCCTGTTTCAGGCAGGCCTTCCGTAGACTTGAATGAATCAGGAAGCAAAGAATGCTACTCGGAATGACTCAGAGAGGGCATGTCCCTTTTGTGTGCGGGCCCCCCCCCCCCCATTTTTTCTTTTTTCGAGCTGAGGCTAATGTAGGATGTGGTCAGTGGATGGATGAGTAGGGAGGTGAGAGAGCTTACAGGTTCTGTCTTTGAATACTCCATGCTTGGGGTCAGGTCCGGGGCCTCGTGTATGCGAGGCAAACAGTGCTCATAACCTTGATAATATCGATGCTAAATAAGTATATTGACAATTTCATTTCCTTTTCCTTTTTCTTGACACTTGGCCATTAGGAAGAAAAACAAGAGCCCAGCTGCCAAGATGTATTTGTATTCCGCATCACTACTGTATTTCGTAGGGATCATAATTTGGTGATATCTGAACCCCCAAAGGAAAAATATCTGCTTTTAGCAGGATTTGTTACAATTTGATCAGTGGCTTTACTATGATCATGCATTCAAGCAGATGGCCATTATATCTTCTGTGAGGATAGGATTCAGTGTGAAACATGCACCTGGGTTTAATGATGATTAGAAATAAAGATGCAGGTTCCTTCTGCTGTGACATGTTCCAGTTACCCCTGGCATATCTGGGCCATTGCACGTCTACTGTTCCTTCTCCTGGTTTCCCATCTTTGGAGAGTGTTTCTTCCTTCTGCCTCATCTCTGATTGGCCCATCCTCCTCACTGGAGGAATAAAAATGCAGGACTGTGACTAGAGCTATAGCATCTCTGTCGGGATGTATTTTTCTTAGACGTAATATTATTCGAGTAAAAGGTTCTATAAAACTATTGAGTTTTTAATGCTAGTTAGGATACTTAAGTACATTTAAAAGTCGAATTTTTCCGAAGTATGTCATGGTCTGCCTTCCACCCCACCCCCTCCTTTATAGTTGTTTTGATGAGTGGATGGGCCTGAGGACATCGGGCCCCCAGGTAGCAGGAGTCCTCCAAGATGCACACCTCAGGCAAGCTGTTTGGCTATTATCTGTTGGCAGCTGCTGGCAGTTCTTGGCACAGACATATGCCCAGAAACACTCTGGATTTGGTTGAATTGAGGGAAGAGAAAAGTTGACCTCTATGCAGTTATCTTGGAAGTTGGTATCTTGAAAGTTGGTATCTTGGAAGTTGGTTTTGTTTCTTGGCCCTTTTACTTACTTGTATCTGCTAGATATTTTCTGCTCACGTATAAAGGCACAGCAGTGACAAATTCACACCCATCGTGTGTCTTCTGTGACTTAGAGTGTTGCTCAGTACCATCTGGACCTGGGTCCACTGTCCCAGGAACTGCTAGAGCTTTACAAATGCCTGGGCCTATCATGAATTAGCTCACATTTTTGCTGCCAAAATTCTTTTTCTTTCCTCAAATACTAGTGACAAAATGATGACTTTTATAATTATTTAAAAATTACCTTTAATATTAAATTGGTTAAAAAAAAATCTGAAATGGGCAACTTCCCTATATACAGTTTTCAGTTAGAAAGTAATTCTTATTTCCCTTCTTTTCAAATACAGTCCTAACATAGAAACCTATGATTCATTTCTTCACTTCCTCTTCCCTTCTGACAGGATCTTAATGTAGCTCAGGCTAGCCCGGAGCTTACGTTTAGCCATGGCTTCAACCACACATCAGTCCTTCCTCGGCCTGTGGAGATACGACTCAGCTGAGCTAAATTGGCTTACCCACCTACCTACCCACCCACCTACCCACCCACCTACCCACCCTCCTTCCTTCTTTTCGGACACTTTCCAAGTGTTCTATTAATTATTAATTTTCCGAGTTTTCCACTAAGGCGAACACGGTTTCTTGTAGCTGGTGACTCACAGTCACAATCTGTTTCTATTCATGGCATAGGTGGCACCACACAGCTCTCACGTTGTAGTTTCGTATGGAAGAAAACAAGTCCAAAAGAAGAGGCTGTAAGGATGACGGAGGACTGGTCAAAAAAGGGTCCAGTGTCTAAAGCCACAGGGGCATTGTGGGAAATTCACCAACACCACAGCCAGAAAGAGCAATTTATGGCTTTGTTCTTTTTCTTTTCTCTTAAAAGTGTGTGTGTGTGTGTCTGTGTGTCTGTGTGTCTGTGTGTGTGTATCTGTCTGTCTGTGCGTGCATGTGTATCCGTGTGTATCTGTGTTTATTTCTCTGTGTGTGTGCCTGTGTGCATACATGTTCATTTCTTTGTGTCTCTGTATGTGCGTATGTGTCTGTGTGCAAATGTTTATTTCTCTTTGTGTTTATGCATGTGTCTGTGTGTCTCATGTATATGTGTGTGCATGTGTCTGTGTATGTCCATGTGTTTGCATGTGTGTTTTTTCTCTGTAAGCTCCCAGCCTGGCTTCATACTTTTCCTCATGTAGGCTTCCACTCCTGAGTCTTGGCTAAGCTCCTTACCTATCGGCCTCAAGGGCACTGAGCAGTGGCATCACCGTCTGCCTCCTTCCTGTCATAATTGGGTACCCGTTCTTTGTTGAAATTATCGTGATGAGCTCTTCTCCACTTAGCTCCACATAGCCACAGATAACTGCTAAGAAACTAAGAACGAAGGCCTGCTAAGAAGGTGCCGCCAGCCTTAAGGGGCATTCCTCATAGTGAAGGAAACAGAATGTTTTCTTAAAGCCAAAGGAACTTCATAACTCAAACCAAGTGATGTGTAAATATCCTAAGACTGAACTGTTAGAATTTTGAACTGAGTGGTTTTCCCTGTGATCATCTTGATTCTCTCCTGAAACCCCAGGACTGGGGTTTAAAAACATGAACTCTTAGGGTGAGTTCAGTTAATAGTATAATGGGTAGAATAAATAAAATAACCACATCCCTGAAAAAAAATTAAAGAAAATTATAATTCAAAATTAGCCAGGTAAATGGTGATTGGCTGGTGAGAAGAAAGTAGAATTTTTTTCTTGTCCATTTGTGATAAAAGACTTCTTTCGGTAGATGAATGTCATTTACTCTGGTTGCATTTACGGAGGCCATGCTCTCTGTGCCCTCCAAGCTCTGTGCCACGCATAGCCCGAAGCCCCATCCGCTGGACACTTGGCGGAGGTGACGGCTCTAGATCTGAAGGTGTTGAAGTTTCTGCATGTGGTGCTGGAGGGAGGGGCAGGGTTAGCCATGGCAGCAAGACCTGATTAAGCACACGTGACTCAGCTCGCCGGTCTACGGGATTCCTGAACACCTGGTAGCGAAGAGGTTTAACCTAGTTTCCCAGATGAGGACTAGAGGGGAGGAAGGGCCAGAACAAGCCCCGGGTGAGCCGGCGCTGGTGACCTTTGGCACACTTGGTCAGGGATGGCACACTTTATCCTTCATGTCAGGCCACGGTTTTCTTTGTTTCCTAGTAATGGAGATTCACACAGTCCAGCTTAGACAAAGAGGACCAGGGGCTTTTGTTGCTCGTCTGTTTTTGTTTTCTTACTCAACCAAACTGAAGTGAGTTTTAGGACTTGAAATGGCGGTATGCCGGCCGGTCTCTCCTTTCTCTCCTGCTTTTGTCTGTCTCCCAGGGTTGGCGTTGTTTCTTACTGAAGATGGGTTTCTTCTCATTGGAAGAGAACACATGGCCAAGACCGGTCTGTAGAAATGGTTCTTTATACTTGTAGTCCGAGAGAAACCAATATTCTTTCCCCAAACTGAAATTTTAAAAAACCCAAGGGAAGAATTGTCATTGGCCTGGCCTGGCCATGTACTGACAGATTTAGCTTGTGTTACATGCCAGGGGTGGTACACGGACATTGCCCTGATGGAATTGTTATGAGCAGGTTGGTACTGAGTTCTTCTCCTTTTAGTCCACATGGCCCTGGTTCAGACACCTAAGTACTCTGGTCCATTCAAAAGCTTCAAAGCCTTTTGTTGGCTTACAGAGTTTACACCCAGCTTGAGTCCTCACTTAACCACTCTTGCAGACGACCTAGGTTTACTTCCTAGCACCCACATGGTGGCTCAGAACTGTCTAGTCCAGGGGATCCTGTGGTGCCTTGGCAGGCACCATGCACACATTTACACACATGTAGACACAACCCTGACACACATAGAGATAAACCTTAAAAAATAGTTATCTTTAAAGCTGAAGAAGAGGAAGCCAAAAGGACCCCGATAACCTGCCCACGTTATAGAACCATGAAGTGGGGTGCTAACATTCAAACCTACACCTGTCCACTTGTGGACAGCTCTTATGGTGTAGTGCCTGGAATCCAGCAACTGAGGGCATGGGCAGGAGAACTCCAAGGGTTCTTAGGCCAGCCTGGACTGCATGCACAGTAAGACTGTCTCAGACAAAAACCAAAACCACACAAACAAAAACAAACCACACACAACAAACAGACCTAACTCTACTCTACCTGCAGCAGGGATGTTGGGAGCAGCATGCTCACCACCAGGGACCCCTTTCTCTATTTCCCCGTACAGAGATCATATTCTAAAGTATTTTATCGGTGGCTTGGGGAGATGGAGCAGGGAGTAAAATACCTTCTGTGAAAGCATGAGGACCCGAGTTCGCATCCCCAGAACCTGTGTAGAGCAAGCTGTAGAGGCTCTCGTCTTTAATCCCAGCACTCCTACAGTGAGGGAAGAGGCAGACGCAGGGGGCTTCTCAGAAGCTCCAAGGATAGCTCGAACCCTGTCTCAAACAAGACCAAAGGCCAGGACTCAAGGGTGTGGGATCAGAAAGTTTTTACTGTTAGATGAACAACATCTAATAAATACTGACCATCAGAGCTTTAGATCGGACAAAAACCTGAGACTTCTAACATCATCCTTTTGCCTAATAGTGTCAGATTTAGAATATACGAATTTGATAGCAGGCTACTGATCACAGGATTCTGGGACTGCTCGTACTTCTGTTGCCTGTTTGTACCCAGTGTTTCTACTCACGGCCTTTCTTTGCCCAAGAGGGTCACACAGCCAGGCTCTCCTGTAGATACAGTTCCCTCATCCCTCTTTGGTCCCTGGCCAGGCCCACCACCATGACTACGATGCATGACCATGTCTCAAATCTGAATCAAATACACGATACCTTTCTCTTTTTAAAATACAACATAGTTCTTCATTGGTTCTTTGAGAATTTCACATCATACACCCTAGTTCCGCTGACCTCCCAGTGCCTCCATATCTGTCCTAATCTCTGTAGCCTCCCTCCTCAAAAGAACCCCCCCAATTAATTAAAAACAAAGCAAACAAACAAACAAACCCCCCACATCACTCCTGTCTTTCCCGCCTCTTCAACACCTCTTCATTTGTCTTAGTTGCATTGGGAACTGTGGCATGTCACACAGTGTACTCTTTTGTCCAGTTAACCCCACCCGCAAATGCTCATTGCAATGAGTCTTTGGTCTGGTTCAAGGCCTCTAGCACACCGTCATCATTGGACACTCACCAAAACAACTCTTGGATCTCCTGCTGTTGCCCTGAGTCATGGAGGTCCTGTGGCTAGCATTCTTTAGGACTTTGCGTGGTCCTTGCATGCATTCCAGCAGGTTATAGATGGGGTAGATGTTAGGGTGGGCCAACCCAAGGCCCAGGATGTAGGCCTGGATGGTAGCTGAACTAGTCATAGTCAGTCCAGGCTGCTGGGACCACCTCCCTCAGGCAAGGGGCAGATCCAGCTCTCCTACACCCATGCCACCAGGGCCAGGTCTCCCACACCCATGGCGAGGGATGGAGCCATTTATCACGAGTGTGTGTGTGGGGTGGGGCACAGCTCTCCTGCTACAGTGTTGAGTAAGGGGCAAGGCCAGCTCAAAATGGCCCTCGGATTTTGACATGCATGGTTCCTATGGCCCTCTGTGGTTGCACAGGCTATGGACATCGACACAGACTCCAGCTGCAGCGTGACTATGGACCCAGACGTGGCCCTTAGCAGCAGCTTAGATCTGGACATCCCATGACCTAGGTAGCAGTGCAGACCACCCAGATCAGTATGGCTACAGAGGCAGCATGGCCCTCAGACACCACATGGTCTCAGGTGGCTGACCAGACTCCCGGGTATCCACACATCCCTCAGTGGTAGCAGGAGCTATGGACATCAATTCAGACCTTGACTGCTGTGGGGCCATGGACCCAGACATAACCCTGGTGGCCGCACAGGCCACTCAGATCAGCAGGGCTCCACCAGTGGCACAGCCCTTGGACACCAATGTGGCCTAGACCCCAAGCATCTGTGTGGCCTTTGGTGGCAACATGGGCCGTAGACATCAATACAGACCCCAACTGCAGTAGGACCACAGACCCAGACATGGTCCTGGGCGGCAACACAGGCCAATCAGATCTGTATGGACCCTAAGCATGACCCCCAGACACAGGCATGGCCCTAGGTGGTAGCACAGACCCTGGGTATTTGCATGGCCCAGGTGACAACAGACACCAACATGGCCCTAGGCCTCAGCCTGGGCCCGGACATCACTATGGCCTCGGGTGGTAACACAGGCCACCCAGATCAGCATGGGCCCAGTGGCAGCGTGGCTCACAGACACTAACATTGACTCGGGTAGCTGACCAGACCCTGGACATCTGTGTGGCTTTCAGTGGTTACTGAGGCCATGGTCACCAACACAGACCCTGGCTGCTCTAGGGTCATCAACCCAGATGTGGCCCTTGGCTGCAGCTCAGACCCAGATGTGGCAGCATAGACCACTCAGATCAGCCTGTTCCCCATCACCTTCACCTCGTCGGTTCTGCCTCTTTCTACAGTGCATGAACCATTCTGTTCCTCTTTCTCATTTCTCCACCATACATTTGTTCACCCTAATGGTGCTGGGTGGGCCTGTGGATGTCTTCAGCCAGCCTGGGGCTGTGAGGACCCAGGCTGCCCTGTGGTGTCTTTTTCACCTGCCTGGGCTAAGTGGCACCAGGCAGGCCTATGTATCGAATACATGATACCTTTTATTATTACCTTTCTGTTCAGAAATGTTCAAGTTTGGCCTAGTTTTACCATGATACCTTAATGAAAGTAAATTTGTACTGAAAATTATAACAACTATAAATCAAGAAAGCCCTATACCTTGATAAAACAGGGCTATAGTCAGGTGGTTAATCCCAACCACATAACTTCATATGTATATCCTGAGATAATGTTGGAAAAATACCCTGTAAGACTTTTGAGTAAAAATCTCAAGTAGATGCTATTGGTTTCCACCTGCCAGCCCCAGCCTGGAGTTCATTGTCCCTGCATGGCAGCTCTGTGGAGGCCCTCACCCTGTCTGTGTATGTCATTTTTTAGTCATTCCGTAGGCAGTCAGGCAGCTCTTACCAGACAAGACTAGGGTAACCATGACCATTAGTTCCTGATGATGGGATAAGATAACTAGAATAACTTTATGTGTTGGATACAGGATTTAACGTTGTTTAGGCTGGTCTTGAACTCTTGCTATGTCAATGGGGATGATCTTGAACTTATGACTGCTTGTTTCCACTTCCGGAGTGCCAACCCTATACCTCTTAATATGTGGTGCATCTTGCATGCTCAGCAACCATTCTGTCAACCGAGTTTCATCCTCGGCCTCTGCACTATCCATTTTTTGATGACCACCTTGTAAATGCCATACTATGTGGAGTGGGACCTCTCAGGACCTACGGAAGTTGAGAGATGGATACTGAAACATTACCTATAAATGAATGCAGGCTTATTGAACATTATACCGTAGAAGTGATGAACAGAGGTCAGTTCTAAGCAGTGATGGTCAGGAAGACTTTTTTTGAAGACCCTCTGTAGCAGATCCAAGCAGTGATGGTCAGGAAGACTTTTTTGAAGACCCTCTGTAACAGACATGTCATCTCGGGGCTAGTCAGTATCAGAGAGAAAAGTGCAGATTCTGGAGTTGTGAAAACCAGTGCTGGAAATAAGCTCTGATCCTGAGCTGATTGAAGTTCCTGTGCCTTTTCTTTCTTTCTTTCTTTCTTTCTTTCTTTCTTTCTTTCTTTCTTTCTTTCTTTCTTTCTTTCTTTCTTTCTTTCTTTCTTTCTTTCTTTCTTTCTTTCTTTCTTTCTTTCTTTCTTTCTTTTTTTTTCCAGTGATCTACTACAGTATTAAATAGATCCTGACTCAGTTGTTCTCTGACATTCAGAAGGTGATTTTAGCAACTTCTCCACCTCCACCCCAAAAGAAGGGCTTTTTTTTTTTTTCTCTGCTGAGTCAGGATTTAAATTTGCCAAGATCTCAGGGCAGTGTGCATTTATTTACAGTTATGAGAAATCTGCCTCTTCCATTTGAATCAAGTTACAAATGACTCTTTGTTATTTTAAAATATTTATTCTGTGCATATGTATGTGTTCCTGAGTGTGTGTGTGTGTGTGTGTGTGTATACCATGTATGTGTACCATGTGTGTGCAGTGCCAGCAGAGGTCGGAAGAGGGCACTGGATCCCCTGGAGCTGTCATTACAGGTGGTTGAGCTGCTGTGCAATATTATCTAACAACAGAGACATATGGCTGTCTGAACATTCCCCTTTGTTTGCATCCTCTGGCCTGCTTTACTCTCTGGCTTCTATATCAGTTTGGGCGCGCGCGCACGCGCGCACACACACACACACACACACACACACACACACACACACACACTGGAAACTTATTCTCGGTTTTCATAAAGAGCAGTGTGTGCTTTTAAATGCTGAGTCATCTTTCCAATTCCCTGATTCTTTTTAAAAACAATATATAGATTCTGCCAAATTCTAATAATAACAATAATAATACAAGATAATTCTTTTCTCGGATATACTATGGGCTCCTAGAACGTGATCCTGGAGCCCCTGGTAGAGCTCTCTGCAGGGCTTTTAATGCTTTAGCCCAATGGCCTCATTTTGCAAATGTTCCAAAAGCGAGCACATGTGTGCACACACAGCCTATGACCCCACTTTGAGTATAATATGAAAATAATTCTTAGAAACTTAGGAGATGCTTAAAATACTTTGCTCTTCAATGACCAAAGAGCTTTTCTCACAGGACTTGGCACTTATAATTACAAATAGAGATGTGCGTTCCTGCCTGGTGCTGTTCCTCTGTAGGCACAGTTCCCAAAAGGTTCCCTGCAGGGAGCTGGTTATAGTCTTACAAAGGTCTGTTACAATCTTTTAGCCTTGTAAACACCACACTTTAAAGGATGTGCTAGAGAGCATCTCACAGAAGGGCCTGCCTGTTCGCTATTATTTTTCCTTAGGAGGGGACTTTCTCGACATCCTAAAGACAGATAGCTGGATTCTTCCTCCGAATTCTCTAGGCACTGCTTGTAGAGTCGATCACGTGACTAAATGAGATGGGTACATGGTATCTGTTTACTTCTGTACTTGGCCACATACGTTCCTTAACAAATTCATAAATTATACGAAGAAACTCAGAATGGCTGGAATTGATCTTGGTGTTGTATGTATTTACCATGTGTGTTTACATATATGTTTGTGTTCCTGCGTGTGCTACAGCTCCCTTGGAGGCCAGAGGGCATCTTGGTGAGTTTGTTCTCTTCTTCTACCATGTGGGTCCCAGGGGTTGGGCTTAGGTCATCCCCTTTGGCCTTTTCCGACCCCATAATGATGAGGATAAAGTGGTAGTATCCTCACCACCACCATTTGATTTCTTGGGCATGGTGGCATGCATCATCATCCCAGCACTGGGGAGGTGGAGAAGAGGATCCCTGGAGCCTGCTGGCTGGCAGTCTACCCTAATAGGTGAGCTTCAGGCCAGTGTGAGGTTCTGTCTCCAAAGAGGTGGACAGTTCCTGAGGATGACACTGGAGGTCGTCCTCTGGCCTCCATGTGGATACAACATACGTTCAAAGCGTTTTAAGTATTTGGGGCTGGAAAGATGGCTCAGTGGTTAAGAGAACTTGTTGCTCTTGCACAGGACCTCATTTTGTGCTCCTAGCACCCACCTGATGATTCACAACCATTTGCAATTCCAGTTCTAGGGGATCTGACTCCCTCTTCCTACCTCCAAGGGCACCAGTCATGCATGTGGCACACTTACATGCAGGCAAAAAACCTCATAGGCATTAAATCTAAAATTTTATTAAAAATAAAATGAAGAAAAGAGATTTATCATAGAGATCCATACTAGTGTATTTCATGTTGAAATGCCCATAAATTTGTCAAAGGTGGTAGTTTTTATACTTTTTTTAAGGCAGTTGTGTACTTGTGTGTGTGTCCATGTGTGCATGTGCACATGTGTGGGAGTCAGAGGACAACTTGGGGAAGTTGGTTTTCATTTTCTTCCATATGGGTCCCACAGATCAAATTCAGGTCATCAGCCTTAGAGACAAGAACCTTTATTTGCTGAGCCATTTTGCCGGTTCTGATTTGCTTTCTGCAGCCTTGGGGCGGCGGCGGGGGGGGGGGGGGGGCTGTATTTTCTGTACACAATACATTTGTAATAAGAAACCATATAGCTACGTAAAAATATCTGTTCTGCCGGGGACATGTGACACAATTTCCTTCCAGTGGATCAGTAAGTAGATGGGTGTTATTACACACCCTTCATCTGTGGAGTTGGTCCTCTTCCCACTGTTATCTGAGTTCTGAGCATGGAACTAATGTTGCTAGGTTTGCCCTGCACCCCCCCCTTCCCCCCCCCCAGCTCCTCTGGAGCTCTAGGACTGACCATGCTTGACTGTTACTTAAAAAGAAAATGGTTTGGGACTTCGTTGCTTTTTAAGTTCTATGAGTCTCTCTCAGGTTTTAAAAAGTCTTCCCAGGGCTGGTTAAGAGCACTGGCTACTCTTCCAGAGGACCCAGGTTCAATTCCCAGAACCCACATGGGAGCTCACAACTGTCTGTAACTCCAGTTCCAGGAAATCTGCCACGCTCACACAGACATACATGCAGGCAAAATATCAGTGCACATAAAATAAAAATAAATAACAAAACAAAAGCTTGGTGGTGGTGGCGGCGGCGGCGGCGGCGGCGGCGGCGGCGGCGGCGGCGGCGGCGGCGGCGGCGCACGCCTTTAATCCCAGAACTCGAGAGGAAGAGGCAGGCGGATCTCTGAGTTCAAGTCCAGCCTGGTCTACAGAGCGAGTTCCATGACAGCCAGGGCTGTTACACAGAGAAACACTGTCTCAAAAAACAAAAAAATGAATGAACGAATAAAATAATAATAAAAAAGCCTTCCCCTTCTCACCCATTAAAGTCTCCTGTAGCTCTAAGATCACTGCCCATTTGCTGGTTAGATATCAAACCCCCCCCCCCCCCCCACACACACACCCCTGTGATTCACGAATGCTATGGGGAATTAAGTAGTGCTGGAGTGAGTCTGCCACTCGGTTGTCAGGCCTCAGACTCAGGCACTTACTGTCTCAGTCTGTTTCCTTGGAGTCAAAGTCTGCAGGCTCTTCACTCCAGCGGCAAAGGAAAACTTTGCAACATTAAAATGCTGTGTAGATTGAACCCGCTGCTATTCCTTACCTGAGTCTGTGGTCTTTGATTTTACCTCTCACGACAAATTCTGTTTTCCTCGAGAGGCCTAGAGGTCCCTGTGAGTCACCAGATAAGCTCCAGGGAGTTGGTCCCCCCAGCCAGTCGTGTGCGGTGTCCTGGGGTAGACAGGAGTAGAAGCTTCATTTTCGGAGTGAATTATAGTCTCTGTCTCCTCAGTCTCCCTTCCGATGAGACAGCAGCATTGATGAATGAGTCCGAGGGAGACCCTCAAAGCTCGTATTCCGTCTCAGTACGTGGACCTGGCACAGATCACGAGGACTAAACTTGTGGAGGGAAGAATATGGAAGCCACCATGGTAGGCTTCTGGCATGGTTGGAGAGAGAGTTGGGAAAAAATTGTTGGTTCATTCAGTTAGGTCGGTGTCTAATCGGCTTTAAACGTGGTGGAGGCTTGAGCTTCTTGGTTCATACAGTTTTCGTGGTTGGAAGTAAATGATTTCTGATCTTTTTTTCCCTTTGTGATAGGGTCTTAGCGTGTAGAGCAGACTGGCCTGGAACTCACAGAGATCTGCTTGCCTCTGTCCCTGGAGTGCTGGGTTTCAAAGCATGTGCCACCGTGCCCTGCTTATTTCTTGAGACCCGGGGTTGGCTGCCTGTACCAGTGATTCTCAACCTTTCTAATGCTGCGACCCTTTAATACAGTCCTTCGTGTTGTGGTGACAGTTATTTTTGTGCTACTTCATAACTGTGATTTGCTACTGTTAAGAATCATAATGTAGCCGGGCGGTGGTGGCGCACGCCTTTAATCCCAGCACTTGGGAGGCAGAGCCAGGCGGATCTCTGTGAGTTCAAGGCCAGCCTGGTCTACAGAGCTAGTTCCAGGAAAGGCGCAAAGCTACACGGAGAAACCCTGTCTCGAAAAACCAAAAAAAAAAAAAGAATCATAATGTAAACATCTGTGTATTCTGATAGTTTTAGGCAGTCCCCAGGGGGTCGCAACCCACAGGTTGAGAAACACTAATCTATACAATGAATTTGAGAATAAATAATGAAGCAGTGGCCTTTAAACTGAATGTCCTCAGTTCATTTGGAGGTCAGGATTTAAGAGTTTCTACAGGGTTTTAGAAACTTTGTTGCCTCTTTATAACTTTCTGTGATTTAAAACTTTAAACAAAAAGAGCTTATTGATCTCCGAGAAGCCTCAGAGTGAGTGTGGCCCTCCACCACTAGAGGGCAGCTGGCCTTAGTCACATGATCGGAACCTGCAGCTTGCTGCAAGGGAAGCATCCTCCTCCTCTCCTCCAGTTCATGTATTCCTTCATAAGCGATCACTACACATGTTCTTAAGATAAAACTTGAACAAACGAATTTAATATTAAATGACCTCTTAAACCAGCTAAATTAGCCATTTAAGAGGTTTAACAATGCAGTCACCAATTGTCGTTATCATGTTCTTTCCTAAGTACCGAGTCCTGAAGGAAGCCTACATCCAGGGTTTGAGGATCATGCTCAGCCTCCGGGGTGTGCAGCCGCAGAATGCCTCTCCCTGTATCTTTATGTCTGGGGGAGTCTTCTCACTGCTCTTATGGGCATGTGGGGGATCTGTTTTAACTAAAGGCAGAGATTCTCTTGGGACAGGTAGGGGTTAAGTCCGTGTTTATACTGTTTTGATGTCACTGGGAATGTGAATGCCCATTTGTTTCTTGTACTTTTCAGTAGAGAGATGCGTTTTTTTCAAGAGCTCGCACCTTTCCCCCTTTCTCACAAAGTCTTAAGTGTACATTAAGGGACAGGGAAATAATGTTTGTCCACATTTCAGATATTTCTAAAAGTAATTTATTTATTTTTATTTGCGTTGGTGTTTTGCCTGCATGTATGTCTGTGTAAGAGTGTCAGATCTTGGAGTTAGAGACAGTTGTGAGCTGTCATGTGGGTGCTGGGAATTGAACTTGGTTCCTCTGGAAGAGCAGTCAGGCTCTTAACCACTGAGCCGTCTCTCCAGTCCCAACACATTTCAGATTTTTAAAGTATAAATTCTTAGATGTGGAATTACAATAAATGAGTTATCATTATCAAGGCACTTGCTGATTACTACCAAATTCATTCCCCAAAAGATGTAGGAAAGCATTTTTGGCCCAGATATATTTTCCAGGATTACATTTCCTATTTCAGCAGCTTTATTTTCTTGGCATTTTATAATTACAAACATTTTCCTAGATAGTGGATCTTTTTTTTATTTTCTACTTCCAAAGTGCATTCCTGTTCTGTGTATATTCGGAAGTGGTTCAGTAGTCAGGTAAATGTGTCAAATGTGTGTTCTCCTTATTCCTGTCTTAGGAATGCGTGGAGCATGTGTGCCTTGTAGGGCTCGGAGAAGTGTGGCAAGAAGGACCTGTTTAACCTGGCCTCTCATAATTGACTAATCACGGGGCCCTTTTTAAGGGCAGCAGCTGGTAAGAGCTAGCGAAAACAGGACCGTGCTTTGCCAGGGGAGGGTGGAGAGACGTTCTGGAAGATTTTAGATGTCGGTCAGGGCTGGTGAAAAGGCTTAGCAGGTAAAGATGCTTGCTGCCAAGCCTGACCACAGCATGACGGAAAGAGAACCAGCTCCCACCAGCTGGTCCTCCGACCCACGCACTCACACTCCCATCTCCGTACAAGTAAATACACATCAGACGACACCTTGAAGTATCGTAAAAGTTTCTTCTGGACTTTGTGACCATGCTTATGGAGTAAGGGCTCTGTAGTAGTGAGATCATGTTGAAAAGGCTGAAGGAGCAGATAAGAAGGCCGCAGGCTGTTGTGTGGCTGCGGAGACAGACTCCAGGCAGTGCTTCGAGGATCTGGTGAGAATGGCCTGCCAGGGATGCTCCGCCTCTGTCGCCAGACAGGGCACCACTAGCCCACAGAGCTGCGTCTGCTCTGCAGGAAATGGGCCGGGAGTTTGTTTTCCATCCTCTTTTAGGAAGGATGGATTTTACACTATGGTGAGCTGTCAAATATGTAGAAAACGTTTAAGAGACTGGGCAGCCACACTTGGTAGACAGCCAGGGAGACAGAGTTGTGTACTGGGAATGCTGTAAGGACAGGGGTCTATTGCTGGCCTTGCTGTTTATCAGGGCTGCGACCTTGAACAGATCTACTTCCAAACGTCTCTGTTATCTAAAGAAGACTCACTGACTTCTTTCAGACTTGGAGTAAAGAGAAAAATAAAAACAGTGATCAGAGCATACCAAAACATCCATGAAGTATGACAAGATGAAGAAAAGATTTTTAAATGTTTATATTTATTTTTTATTTGCACGCGTGTGTGTAAGTCACAGGACAGCTTGTCAGAGTTGGTTCACTCCTCCCACCCTGTGGATCCCTGGGGATTGAACTCAGGTCATCAAGCTTGGTGGCCAGTCCTTTTACTGAAGTAGCCATAATGCCAGCCCTTTCAAACACTTTTAAAAAGTTAAAACCATACTTGGGGTGGCACAGTGTCTCAGTAGGAGCTTGTTGCCAAGCCTCGTGTCCGGTTCCTGGACCACACGATACAAGGAGGTAACTCCTGCAGTTTATTCCCTGACCTCCATATGTGAATACACAGTCAACTAACCCACCGATGAATGTAATTTAAAAAATTAAAAACTATTCTCAGCTTGTAGATCATTAAAACAAACCGAAACCCTAAAGACAAAACTAGCTGGCAGGCCGGTTAAGTTTGGCCTCCTGGCTCTTGTTTGCCAACACGTGTTCCGTGCTGCCCTCTTAAGTACGTTTCTTGTAAGGGCTGCACACGATAGCATATGCCTGTAATCTCGGAGCTTCAGGCTGGCCTGTGGTATAGAGTGAGACTCTTCATTACAACCGAACGCAAGAGATGGCAGCAGGAGAAATGTGCAGTTTGATTTTAATTTAGTGGTAAGTCATTTAGGATGTTGTTTAATTATACTACCAGTGGGGAGAAAGGACACTCTCAAGATACCACTAGTGGGAACATAAACTCATGCTGCCAGTGTGGGCACCAGTGTGGAGG
This sequence comes from Peromyscus maniculatus bairdii, assembly GCF_049852395.1. Lineage (NCBI taxonomy): Eukaryota > Metazoa > Chordata > Mammalia > Rodentia > Cricetidae > Peromyscus > Peromyscus maniculatus. The sequence continues at coordinate 13,518,660 of NC_134863.1, read as the reverse complement.
TTCCTCAGGAAACACTGGAAATAGAACCGTGTGACTGAGCCAAGCCATTACTGTGTATAGGCTGTGAGAAATCTAAGTCAGCGTGCCAAAGACGTACCAGCACACCACGTGCTTCATGCCTCGTTCACCGTAGCCAAGATATGGAACCACTTAGATGCCCATCAACAAGTGAACGGCTTAAAAGTGTTGGTGCATGTGCACAGTCCAGATGCACAGCACATATGCACAAAGTAGTATTCCGCTGTAAAGAGGAGTGAAAAGATATCGTTAGCAGGAAGTGTACGGAGCTGGAGATCACGTTAAGTGAAACAAGCCGGGCCCAGAAAGACAAATCCCAGATGTTTTCTCTCGTATGTTGACTCTAGATGTGTGTGTGTGTGTGTGTGTGTGTGTGTGTGTGTGTGTATGTGTGTGTGTGATAAAAGGGACTATTTGAGGAGAGAAAGGGGTCTAAATGGAGGAAAGAGGAGAGGGGAGAAATGGGGAGAAAAATACAGTTGTATGTAGAATTTGTACTTCAGATGTGTGTGTGTGTGTGTGTGTGTGTGTGTGTGTGTGTGTGTGTGTGTGTGAGAGAGAGAGAGAGAGAGAGAGAGAGAGAGAGAGAGAGAGAGAGAGAGAGAGAGAGAGAAGAGGAGAGACTCTTTGGTAGACAAAAGGAACCATCTGCAGATAAAGGGTGTAAGAGGGCAGTGGCCAAGCAGATAAGAACAGGCCACACAGACACACAGGTGAAACTGTCAAAATATTTTGACCTTTATTTAGATTGTGCATGATAACATCAGACAGTAGACAGTAGGTAGTGGTGTGGGTACCACTGTAGTGGTCGACAGTTGTGGACAATAAGCTTGTTACCCAGCTGTCAGCGTCTTAGAAAATGCACGTTTTCTCCACAAGTCTCTGCTGTTGGCTTGGGGCAAGAGGTGGGGCAAGTAGGAGTCTGTTTAACAGAAACCCGGAGCCTCGTGTGGTGTGGCTCCTGTCTCTGCACCCATGACCCCTGTTCCGTACAGCGAGAGCCTGTGGAATCGTCTGCATGTGGGCTTATAGCACGACTGCCCGACGCACATGAGTCTCTCCCCAGAGGACTTAATGGCTCTTGTATCCTCATCATCTGTCCAGAAAAGCGGAACCAGAGTGTCTTCCCTGTCCTCAGGTCCACCACAGGACTTCCTGCAGTCGACAAGCTTAAGCTAGGTGTGAGATCAGTGACTGGAGCGAACTTGTGGTACCAGGCCCCTGCCTTGGGATGTGTCTCCCACAGACTGGCTTCCCCAGTCTCCCGGCACCTCTCCGTGCTTTCATGCTTTTAGGTGTGTCTTCTCCGGGTGTCCCTTTCTCTCCAGGCACCCTCAGGGAGTAGGGTATGATGCAGTGCCATCAGCGTCAGCATCTGGCCCCCTGCTGAAAGATCGGAGAGCTCAAGGAGGGGGGCAGTGCCCGAGGAGGGAGGTGGCCTGTGTGCCTCGCCACATGCACTCACCTCTGCTGATCTGTGGTCAGCGCTGCTCACTGGTGCCATGTAGACTGGAGCTTACTGATTCAAAGCACCGCTGTTTAATTTTGCATTCGGGCTTTATTAAATACAGCTAGATGGGAGGGGAGGGGAGGGGAGGGAAGCGGAGCGGCGTGTAGAGCAGCAGCTAGAGCGAACCAGCGCTTTGGCAGCTTTGGGAAAACACCGAGACTTTAACTTTGTTTTCTGTTCTGAGGCCACCACAAGATGTTTTGTGCTGATGTTCATTCCTCAGTCATGAGAAGTGGTAGGAGGGGCCAGGCATTACGTTATCTCTCAAAAAATATTAATTTGGAGTTGAGTTAAAATTAGCAAGGGGGGGGGGAGGAAGGAGAAATAAATCACTGGACTCAAGTGATTTGGGAGCAGAGTAGCAGACACCTCACGGCAGCAGCGGGAGAGGCATACGTAGGTCCTGCCAGCCCGGCCCCGTGGTCCTCAGGGTAGGGCCAAGGCTGAGTGTGGTGAGACCTGTCAAGTAAAACCCTCAGGAAGTTGCGGCCCAGGTCATCCCCTCCGCAGGCTGGAATCTGAGTCAGTATGGCTTGTGACTAATGACTTGTCATAATGTCAGCTGCTTCACCGTAACATAATTACACATAGGAGAGAGATCATCACCTATTTTTAGGAATCGTCCTTCTGGGAATCATGGTGCTGATGGCCTCCAGAAAGCCACTTCCAGACCTCTGACATAAACCTCCCAAGACAGACTCCCCTCCTGGCCACCTGATGGAGCTCTGAGGTCGCGCCCTCCACTCCCTTGAGAGCTGAGCTGCTCAGGAGTTGCTTTGGTCCCACAGAAGCTGTTTGTATACCTGAATGAGATGGCCAGTTCCTAGCCACCACACCAGCGGTGGATGTCGCCGCAGACGTTGTTGCAGATGTGAATGGAGGAACCTTACCTGGTCTTCCCATTTCCAGAAAGTCGTCTTTGTACCTAGGACATCTAGTAACTCAGGTGCCTAGGTTGAGGCCCTGCTGATGGCATAGCACTTACAGCTCAGAGACCTTTCACACATTGAGAGAAGACGGAAAAGTCCAGACTGGCAGCAGTGACTTTTAAACGAGTGAGGTTCTTCATGCCAATAACTTGCCTACACCATGGTTTCAGTCTGCTGTGGGATCATGCTCTTGTACACTGGTTTAATAAAACGCTGATTGGCCAGTAGTTAGGCAGGAAGTATAGGCAGGGTGAGCAGATGAGGAGAATGCTGGGAAGAGGAAGGGCTGAGTCAGGAGTCGCCAGCCAGACACAGAGGAAGCAAGATGACAAGGCAGAACTGAGAAAAGGTACCAAGCCACGTGGCTAAACATAGATAAGAATTATGGGGTAATTTAAGTGTAAAAGCTAGTTAGTAATAAGCCTGAGCTAGTGGCTGAGCAGTTATAAATATTAAACCTCTAGATGATTCTTTTATAGTGGCTGTGGGTCTGGGGAGGGGCAGGTGGGACCTGAGAAACCTTCCAACTACATCAGTCTGTTTCAATTGCTTGATCAATGCTTTAAAAAAAAAACAACAAAAAAAACCATGTCCTAGATTCATGAAGTGGGTAGGACTCAAGAGAAGCAGGGTGCCAACAAACCGCTGGAGCTGCTGAGTGAATACCGGCCTCAGCCTTTGGCCCTTGTTCCTGTTTGAGCTCTGCCCCCTTCAAGATGATTCCAAAACCACCCACCTCTGCATGACTTACTCAGCACTCAGAGTCTTATTTAGGCGCACATGGTGGGAAGAACTTAAGGGCAATTACTTGTTGCACTGGGTAATTTCATGTGGCCCTTTTGGAGAGGTCACGATGTGTAGATGTTTGGCCCAACACAACTGTGTTGCCTGTAAAAGCGTGTTTTGTTTGTGACCTATATTTTAAACAGTAGACTGAGTAAATTCTACTACTCTGTGTAAGGTGGGTGGGTCTCCTGCACACAAAAAAGGGGGTGTTTGTTTGTTGAGACGGCGCCTCCTGAAGCTCAGGTTTGGCCCCCAAACCATGCAGTGAACCACGGATGACGTTGGACTTCTGTCTTCCTGTCTCTACCTCCTGAGTGCTGAGATTATCTTCGCGTACCACTACCCCAGTTGATATGGGCTGGGGACCACACTCAAGGGACTTTGGTGCGTGCTAGCCAAGCACTGTTCTAGCTGACTCCATCGCCAGCCCCAGAAAGGTATTATTTTTCTAATAGTAAAAGGTACCATTTAAAAACCTTCACTCACTCCCAGTTGTTGGTTATAAATCCTCTGGCATTTCTGTAGGTTTTTTAAATTGCTGTTTTTGTTTCTGGGGGTGAGTAGCCTCAGTGCCATCCAGGCTGTGGTTGAACTCCTGGGCCTGAAGGACCCTCCTACCCCAGCTTCTCATGTGGCTGGAATGGCAGGCCCGGCTTCCTCCTGTCTCTCCTTGTAACCATAGTACCTGATAGAAACAACCAAAGAGAGGAAGAGTTATTTTGGTTCAGTGTGAGAGAGTTTTAGTCCGCCACGGCAGGGAAGCTTGGCAGAGGAGCTCGGTTCATTGTAGACTTTCCTGTGGGCCGCCAGCTCACAGATACGGCGTGGACAGACTTATTATTAATTATGAAAGTGTCGCCTTCCCTTAGGCTTGACCCACAGTTCTTATAACTTAAATTAGCCCATATTTTTATTAATCTACATTCTGCCACATGGCTTTTACCTCTCTCCCATTTTGTGTGTCTAACTCATTCTGTATCTCGATGGCATTTCACGTGCCTCAGTTCATCTCCTACTTCCTTTCTCTCCGCCCAGAAGTCCCACCTGTACCTCCTGCCTAGCTATTGGCTGTTCAGCTCTTTATTAAACCAATCACAGCAACATATCTTCACACATTGTACAGATACACCACAACAGTTCATGGCCATGGGAGAGTCTGGTGATGTTGTTCACATCATGGTAGATGGAAGCCAAGAGTGCTGGAGCCAGACCCCACCTTCTGAAGTTCCACAGCCTGTTAAGGGATCCAGAGCCACCAGCTGGATACCAAGCGTCCAAAGCCTGAGTCTGGAGCGGCGTTGGCTCTGTAGCACTCCCTAACCTCACAGTTCTCTGTCTCATGATGCTTCCTTTTCTGTCACATTTCCAGTCTTCAGGCTGGTTTCACCATCTTTAAAAGTATTTCTCGATAGTATGCCTCATAAAATACTCGGGAAAACTACTCCCCCACATACACACTCTTACTCACACTCAGTTGTGAATCTTAGAGATAATCACTGTTAACATTTTCATTCATGCCTCAGCTCTGCAGCTGAGAGGGGTCCAGCTCATCTTAGACATCTATTCTAGGCGAATGTTCTACCCTGAGTATTATCCGTGGCCTTGGATGTCTAGTCTAGACTTGATACTTTCTTAAAAATGTTATTTTTTTATTTATGTGTGTATGTGGTGGGGTGTTCATGTGTGTGTAGGTCCCTAGGAGGCCAGAAGAGGGGGTTGGATCCCCTGGAGCTGGAATTAGAGGCTGTTGTGATTTGCCCAATGGGGATGCCCGGAAGTGAAATTCACGTCCTCTGGAAGGTCAGCAAGCACTCTCCCCTGTGGAGCCAACTCTAGCCCAGCTCTACTTGTGATTGATGAGTTACTCATTTCGTGTCTTTTTTGAGTTCCTGTCCTGACAGTGTCGTGTAGGCTTGGAGCACAGTGGGTTCCGGTGGAAATAGTCACCAGTTGCATGTTATTGAAGGAGAGGGCGGAGCTAGCACATGCCGCAGCTGCAGCATGAACTTGATGATAGCACTCTTTATGACGAAGACAGTGGACAGCAGAGCATTGCACCACAGGAGGAATGCAGGACTGTCTATGATATTAGAGGTGTGCCTGCAGTGCCTTCGGGACCCTCTAAGGAAGCCAATTTTGATGTGTTGCCTGGAAATTCATCTGAAGGAAGAAACACGCACACACACGCATGCACGCAAGCGCGCGCATACGGTCTGTTTCCTGAGTTCTGGGATTAAAGGCATGCATGCGCCACCACCGCCCATTGAAAAAAATTCTTTCAAGAGATGGCTAGATGTTGAAAAAGAGAGATCCATTTATTTTTTTTCAAACCCAGACTTGAATTTGAATCATTGGAAAGCTTTAAAAAAAAAAAACTTAGGTGTGTGTGCACATGCACATGTGCCATAGTGTGTGTGTGTGTGTGTGTGTGTGTGTGTGTGTGTGTGTGTGTGTGTGTGAAGGTCAGAACACACTCTCAGGTGTCATCTGCCTTCTGCCGTGTTTGGGACAAGGCTTTTGTCGCTTGCTGCAGTGTACACCAGACTAGCTGGCCCATGACCTTCTGGGAGGCCTCCCCTCCCTGCCACCCTAACTATAGGAACATGGGATCATAGAACCTGCTCTCATGTCCTCTGCATGGGTTCTGAGGGTTTCCAGCTCTGGTTCTCTTTTTGCCCAGGAGTATTAGTTTACCCACGGAGCCGTCTCCGAGCCCTTGGAAAGTGTTTTGTAAACATTAGTGCCTGTGCTCAGTCAAGGACCCATGAAGCTGTGTGCAGTAGGTTTGGCAGTTCAGTGAGGCTGAGGATGGAGGGCAGTGGTAGAACACTTGCCCAGCATGTTCAGAGCTCAAGTTCAGCTCCCAGCGCAGCAAAGGAAGTTCCCCTGGTCATTTTGATGGTCTTCCAGGCTTTGGAAGTCTTTTGAAAACAAAACAAACAAGTGTGCTAGTGCATATCTACAGTGTCAGCACTCCAGAGGCAGGAGGATTACAGCTTCCAGCCAGTCTAGTGAAATGCTGTCTCAAATTTTTGTTTGTTTTTGTTTTTATGAGACAGGGTTTCTCTGTGTAGCCCCGGCTGTCCTGAAACTCACTCTATAGACCAGGCGGGCCTCAAACTTGGAGATCCACCTACCTCTGCTGGAATTAAGGGTGTGCACCACCACTGCCAGGCTCAAAGTTTTTTTTTTTTTTTTTTTTTTTTAAAGAAAATAAACCAGGAAATCAGAGTGGGATGAAAGACCAGTTAATAGAGTTTATTCTGTGAGATAGGACTAGTTATGAACTTTAAATTAGTAAAATGAGGGCTGGAGAGATGGCTCAGCTGTTAAGAACACTTCCTCTTGTGCAGAACCCAGGATCAGTTCCCAGCACCCACATGGCGGCTGTAACTGCCGGTAATTCCAGTTCCTGAAGATCTCACACCCTCTTCTGGCCTCCACAGGCACTGCATGCACATGGTACACAGCTGTACTTGCTGGCAGACACCCCCCACCACACACACACACACACACACACACACACACACACACACACACACACACGTCTTTTTTCAGAAGCACTAGAACAAATTGAACCTGTTTTTTTTTTTTTAAGATTTATTTTATTTATTATGTATACAGTATTCTGCCTACATGTGTCTTTGCAGGCCAGAAGAGGGCATCAGGTCTCATTACAAGTGGTTGTGAGCCACCATGTGGTTGCTGGGAATTGAACTCAGGACCTCTGGAAGAGCAGTCGGTGCTCTTAACCATTGAGCCATCTCTCCAGCCCCCCAAATTGAGCCTGTTAACTTTAAATGTTTTACTTTATTTATTTACTGTGGGCAGATGGTGCTGATGTGCCCTGGCGTGTGTGTGGAAGTCAAGGACAGCTGTCAGTCCTCTCCCCTTCCACCAGATAGGTGCTGGGGGTCAAATCCAGGTCACTGGGCTTGGCAGCAAGCACCTTTATCCAGTGTTTTCCTTGTACCAGGGCTGCTTTCTCCTAGAGCACTGGCTGTCATAGACTACAACACGTGTGAGTTACCTGGTCACAGTCTAGCCACGCTTCTTTCGGGGCTTGACCTATAATCAAATACGGTCAAAACACAATTTCAGTTACAGTATTTCCCATATTGTATCTCAAAGTAAAAAAAAATTTTTTTTGAGGCAGGATCTCATCACTATGTATCCCTGGCTGGCCTGGAACTCACTATGTAGACCAGGCTGGCCTCACATTCACAGAAATCTGCCTGCCTCTGCCTCCCAAGTGCTGGGATTAAAGCTTACCTCAAAATTTAACACTGCTACACACAACCCAACAAAACAACCCCTGTAAAAAAAGTTGTTTTTTAATATGAGCAGTGATACAGATACAATAGAAGCTTTTAAACCGTGTGCCCTCTGGATTGAATACAGGAAGTGTCACTTTGCTGAAGTGACCTAAGTGTCATATACTAGAGTTCAAATCCAAGCCGAAGGGTTTTTGTTACAGTGGAAAATGGTGATGAATGTTTAAGATTGGAACATAGAAAGAAAACTCAGTGTCTTAGTTAGGGTTCCTTAGTTAGGCTGTAAGGAGACACCATGACCACAGCAGCACTTATAAAGGAAAACATTTAATTGGGGGTGGCTTACAGTTTCAGAGGTTTAGTCCAGTTTCAGAGGTTTAGTCCAGTATCATCATGGTGGGACATGGCAGCATGCAGGCAGACATGGTGCTGGAGAAGGAGCTAAGAGTTCTACATCTGGATCTGCTGGCAGCAGGAAGTGAACTGTGAACCACACTGGGCATAGCTTGAGCATATAAGACTTCAAGGCCCGCCTTCACAGTGACACACTTCCTCCAACAAGGCCACACCTCCTAATAGTGCCACTTCCCTGTGGGCCAAGCATACAAGTCTGTGGGGGCCATTCCTATTCAAACCATACTCAGACCCACGGTCCATTAATCATTGTGTCCTGGGGACAGCGAGAGTCTTGTTGAACTCCATGAAGAGTTCATGTGCCCTCTGCTAGTGTGGCTTTTCCTTGAGGGACCTGGGTTTTTGGTCCAGGAGATTTTTCTTCTGGCCAGAGCAGAGCAACCAGTGCTGCCATTTAAAATGTCCTAGCAGCGGTCCTTGGAGTGGGAGCAGACACTTCACACTCTTCTGGCCGTGAAGTGTGACTCTTGCTTAAGTTGCCCCACCCTGCACAGCCGCTGAGGCAGCAGCCACAGTCCATGCCTCCGTTTTCTGTCAGGTTAGGTTTCATTCTTACACCGTTCATCTCCAGCCTTTCTACATAGTCCACACAGAGACTCCGCTGTACCTGCGCCTCCATCAAAGAAAATCATCATACCCGAGTGGGAGGGATCCTGCAGGGCTTTAAGACAGGAACCAGGATGTTCGGGGTGAAAGGTGTGTGCTAAATCTTAACTGGGTCCAGGAACGGTGTTCTAGATGAAGTGTAGAAACATCTGAAGTAGACTGGGCATGGTGGCTTACACTTACAGAACTCAGGAGGCCGAGACCACAGGATTACAAGTTCAAGGCCAGCCTGGAGTATATAGCAAGCTTCTGTCTTCAAAGAAAACAGAAAAACAAACAAAATCCCCATAACTTGAAATAGAAGGGGATTAATGAAAATTAGCAAAACTAAGGTTAATTAAGGTAGAACCCCGAAGTGAGGAAAGCATTTGGCTGGGGGAACGTATGTAATAATGTGTGTGTGACGCTGAAAAAGTCAGCACAGGGAATGCCGAGCTGAGAAACCATCCTCCGCTCCAGACGAAGAGGAGAGCGGGAGCACTGGCTAGGGAACCCTGAGCTCTCGGGGCCTGGAGGTAACACTGGTGGCTTCTGTGTCTGCAGATGGGACCCGGCAGGGTATGGGCCAAGGATGTCCATCAGAGGCCCAAGGGAGGGGCATGCCTGCTCATGAGGACAGGGTTTCCTTTCACGGGGGTTGCCCCTCAGATATCCTGCGTAGTAGAAACTTACATTATGACGCAGAACAGCAGACAAATCACAGTTAGGAAGTAGCAGTGGGAATAACGTTCAGCTTCTTGACATTGTCACCTGCAGAGTTGAGAACCATGGACCGAGTCACCAGACAAAACGCCAACCCTTGTAAAGTTTCAGTTGGGCCACATTCATGGTTATCCTGGGGTGTATGTAGCCCGTGGGCCACAGGATAGACACGCCTGTGTGGGTTAGGTGATAGATGAGGTAAGATTGCCACAGGGTGATTAATTGTTAAAGCTGGGGTAATTGTACCATTTCTCTATATCTGTAAGTTAGGACGTTTTTGGAGAAAATGTTAAGACCAATTTTATGACTAGAGTATCAGCACAGAAAGAATCTAACATCCCAGCCAGGATGAGGAACACAGCCCCATGAGACACTCTCGTGGATCAGGATTGTACAGAGTACTCACAGGGCTGGGGGTAAACGGTTCACATTCTCTATGGGAAGGACTGCTTGTTGGCGAGGTGGCCAGTGAGCCCATTGACTTTTGGAATGTGTTTGGAACACTGTCTGGAACCATGGGGAATTGTGCACGCTGGACAAGACGGTTCATTCTGTGGCCGCTTCTGTTTCTAGTCAGCTGTGAGATAGTAAGCAGGTGTCCATGGGTGGAATGGGCAGCAGATGGGGAGGCTATGGGTGTGAGTGGGTAGGAGCTGAGTGAACAGGTCTGCACTGGGATATTGACTGAGAAAGTCCAAAGAGATTGTGAAGAGAAGAAACAGGACTTGTTGAATTAGTGAGTAGATGCTCAAGTTGGACAGAGGAAAGGAGGGTAATCAGGGGACTCCCTATCCCTGAGCCGGGGCCAGTGGGAGAAGGGTATATTCTGCTGCTTTATTCCATGTTACATGGATCTCAGGAACAGGGATGGTCTTAGAAGGTAGGATTTTAAAGTGAGTACTGGAGACCATGGCTATGCCCTGCTCCATTTGGGTCAGACAGTCGCCTTATTTTTCATGGCGCAGTGGCTGAGTGGACTCCCCAGGTATGATTTATTTGGGGAGATGATAATTAACTTTTTACAAGAGAGATGTGAGTTGACTTTTTTTCCAAGATAATTATGTATTACCTTCCGTGGGTCTTACCCAGTGATGTTGATTCTCCCGGTACGAGGTCTGACTCCTTGAGGCAGTAAAAGATAATAATAATAATAAAAAGATAATAAGAAAAAGGGTCAGACATGGAGAGAGGGAGAGAACATTCCTGAAGAAGCTGGCAGTCTTCAGGAGTGGCACCAGTCACCACCAGCACCAGGGGAGCCACAGTGGCCATGGAGCTCAAATGTTGGGAAGGAAATCCCTCCATTGACATTATTCATTTCGACGAGAAGCCTTTGAGCCGCACAGTGAAGCAGGAAGTTCCTTTCTTTCACACGGCCCTGGCATTTTGGGTAATGCTGACTAATTGGACCGTACAGCGTGATGCTTAAGTTCCTTCTTACTTCTCTGAGTCCTACATTTTCTCAGGTGAAGGAGAGATTAAAACACAGCCATCTAAGTATCTTGTGTATCTTAATTCTCCCTCTTTACTGAAAAGAAAAGCTCTACAATATACTCTTACTAGCTTCTGGCCATAGGAAATAGGTAGAAAATACACTTTGCTTTTTAAACAAATTTTGCTAACAAAATTAAATTTCCCATTAAAAATGGGGGAAGTACAGCAGCTGATTTGGAGTAAGAAATTTAAAGACCATCAATGTTGGAATTGTGGAAAAATGAATAGAAATGCTTTTAAACATGTTTAAAGTGGCTCTGGTTTATTTACTTTGTATTTTTCTGTGATACATGTGAGGAACAGAGGCACCTTGTAGGAGGCAGATCTCTGCACCATGTGGATCTGGGTCCCAGGATGGAGCCCAAGTTACTAATTAGGCTTGGTGGCAACACAATTACTTGGGGAGCTGCTGTCTCCCTGGCCCTAAAAGTGCTTTTTAATTCAGCAATGTCAATGTTTCTCTCTGATTAAATCAAGTGTTTTAGGTCACTGTCATCCAGTAGTTACATGCTCAGCGGAGGCGGGAATTCCCGAGAGCTTTACACCTTAGGTCAGCTAGGGACTAGAAGCCCAGACATGGCTGCTTTGGGTGCCCTTTTAGATGTTCTTAGGTCTATATACTTGCCTGGTTTATCTCAGGAACAGGTTCTTTGCTCTCTGAACTAAACTAATTTATTTTCTTGGCTTGCTGTCAGCGACCTTTTGAACATAATGTGACTTTTCATTGTAAACAAGCATTTTAAAGAGAGGCCACATCCAGGCTAGTTCTGAGTCGGATCGTTCAGTGGGTAGGGAAGGGACTTGAAAACTTTCTCCTGCTCAGTCTTACCCTGAGCAAGAAGAGATGCCCATAAGAAATGAGCTTGCCCAAGGATGGTGGGCCTGGAAGGAGGTGGCCAGCCAGGGAGTCACCCCAGAGACAGGAGATCAGATGGTCAGAGTGAGGACTTGTGGCCAGTCTCCATGAACTGTTTACGCTTGTATCCATGCCAATTGCCTGTTTGGACTGTAGGCTCCGTTATTCATTTTTGTTAGTGTCTAAACAATAATGATTATGCGTTTTAACTCCGTATTCAAGTGAGGACCTCAACTTCTCAGTGTTTTTTTTTTTTTTTTTTCCCGGTGATATTTCTTAAGTCTAGATGAGTGATAAATAAACCAATAGGCAATTATCCTTTATCAACCCAGCCTCAATGTGTAAATATTTAGGCTAAATTACTCTTCTTGGTCTAGCAAGACAGCTCAGTGAGTGAAAAGTGTTTGCCACCAAGCTTGAAGACCTGAGTTCGAGTCCTACCACCTACATGTTTAGAAAGGAGAGAACAGACTCCCAGTTCCCTCAGGTCATCCTCTGACCTAACCTTCACACCTGCACCGTAGGGCATGTATGCACATATACAAAGTTAATGATAAATTTTCTCAGTAAGCTCAAACTGGAGAACAGAGACGTTCTCTGAGATTGCAACACCTATTTTTAAATTGTTTTAGTCACTGACCAGAGATGTAATGAGATTGAGTTTGTCAGTGATATAGAAGCTCTTCGTGTCAAGAAGTTGGAGATAAAAGGACACAAAGTTGATGAGGAGGGAAAGGAGTGGATCCAAAAAGAGTTTGGGGGGGGGGGTGACTGTGTTCAGAACGTATTGTACAGAATTCCCAAAGAAGTAGTTAAAATTTTTTGAAAAAAGAAAAAGAAGCAAAGAAAGAAAATTGAGAAGAATGGAATTTAGGCTGACTTTAGAATTATGCAGGGGCAGCCATACATTGGAGAATGGGGTTGCCGTGGTGATGTTGTGATGAAGGAATTCAGCCTCTAACGATTGTACGTATTGTGTCGATCCAGTTCTACCGGTCTAGAATACGTTGACTGGGAAGGAGGGTTTTTATGTAACTAGTCGTTGGTGAAAAGAAAGCTGCTGCTTGAACTGTTGATGCTTGACTTCCCACAGTGGTGACGGCAGGCCTTGTGGGCTCTTTCTGGTTGCCAGCCACCGCTCCTGATGTCAGGGCACACGGATGCGCTCCTGATGTTAGGGTACACTGGACACTGGCGGGCAGTAGTCCTGGGACTCATCCACCATGTGCCCCTTTTCACTGCCGCTGAGGACGGTGTGGTGGTGTGAAGGAAGGGGTTTTGTTTTGTCAAGTCAGGGTCTCACACTGTAGTTTCCGCCTGTAAATTGTTATGTAGACAATGGTCTCAAATTTATGGCCACTGTGCTCCTGTCTCTGAGGACTGGGCACAGTCATGTGCCGCCTCGCTCAGCTAGAGAATCCTCTTTATTTGTTTATTCTGATTTTTAATGTATCATTTGGGCCTTGGCACGTGTGCAGAGGTCAGAGGACAGCTTTGTAGAATCCACTGTCTCCATCCACCTTCCCCGAGGACACTGGATTCAATTCTCTAGGCTTGCTCGGCAATCACCCTGGCCCGCTGAGCCATCCTGGTCCCGGGATCCCTTTTTAAAAAGACAGGAAGAACTCTAGTCACCGCTGGGGACATCCTACTAAAGAAACTGGACTAGTCTCTGTCCATAGATAGAAAACAACAAAGGCCTCTAAGACCCTCAGTAGCCAGTCTTCAAGGCCAGGGCTTGGGACAGTACTGTAACAAAGGTTGGTGAGAGGTACAGGACCAGAGTGATAACGGCTCTGAGAGCTTCTGAATATACAGCAGCTTTAAATCAAGACAGCTTTCTATTCATTCATTCATTCATTCATTCATTCATTCATTCATTCATTCACTTATAGATACATTTGTTTTTGGGACAGGAGTTCTCTGTGTTGCCCTGGCTGTCCTGGAGGCTCACTCTGAAGTCTCTATTCTTTTTTTTTTTTTTTTTTTTTTTTTTTTTTTTTTTTTTTTTTGGTTTTTCGAGACAGGGTTTCTCTGTGTAGCTTTGCGCCTTTCCTGGAACTCACTTGGTAGCCCAGGCTGGCCTCGAACTCACAAAGATCCGCCTGCCTCTGCCTCCCGAGTGCTGGGATTAAAGGCGTGCGCCACCACCGCCCGGCCTGAAGTCTCTATTCTTACCTTGAACTCACAGAGATCCACCTGCCTTTGCCTCCCGAGTGCTGGGATTAAAGGTGTGCACCACCACCTCCTAGCTAAAATCTGTATTTCTTTTTTAATTTTTTTTTATTAAGAAACTTTCTATTCATTTTACATACTAACCACAGACCCCTTCCCCTCCCTCCTCCCACCCCCCAGGCTTCCCTCTCATTCCACTCCCATTCCCACCTCCTTAAGACAAGGGGAGTCAGCAGAGCCTGATTACACTCAGTTGAGGCAGGTCCAAGCTAAAATCCGTATTTCTTAACTCACTCAAAGAGCACTTGTGAATCCTGGTGTGGCAGCGGCACATGTGTGCAATCCCAGTACTTGGTAGCAGAAGCAGGAGAATCACTACGAGTTCTAAGCTATCCAAGCCTACATAAGCAGCCCAGGACCTTTGTTACTACCCAGTAGCATTTAGTGCATCAAGTGTGATGTTCGAACCTGCTGGGAAGCAGCTAGACTGTGGACTGTGTGAGAACTGGGGCAGCATCCCCAGCACCCACATAAAGCAGGTGGGCGTAACAGCTACCTGTGAGCCCCAGCACAATACCTCGGGGCACGCTAGCTAGCTTAGACTGGCTGGAAATGGCAGGTCCCGGCCTCTGTGAGGAGCCTGCCTCAGTAACTAAGCGAAGAGTGTTTGAAGAAGAACCTGGCATCAACTTCCAGCTTCTGCACACACACACATTCAAACGTGCACAGGCATGCTCGAACATCACACACAGAGTCACGCGCAACATAACAGAAACAGAAGATGCTCCCTAACCTTGAACCCTGTAACCTTATACCTTTGAAATTTGTTTTTCCTTGGCCTCTGGCTAACTTTCTTGTCCTGGCAGGACACTTGGCCCCCTCCCTGGGACACTCGTCCATCCTGCCTGATCCTAACCCAGAACTGGAACCGCTCTGTCCTTTCTGGATGACAGGTGGTGGGAAGAGGTCAGAGCAGACTGTCGCCCACTACCTCTCCCTTCAGTTTGTCAGGACAAATGCTGAGGACGCTGCACACAGGCGTCTCAGTTAACTAAGGTTTGCTTTAAGAAATAGATTTGTTTTTCTACATGAAAGCATAGTATACTGAGTTTGACAGAAAAATGAAAACTATGCTTCTATCTTTTAAAAACAAAGGATGTGCCAGGTGGTGGTGGCACACACCTTTAATCCCAGCACTTAGGAGAAAGAGGCAGGGGGATCTCTATGAGTTCGGGGCTAGCCTGGTCTACAGAGTGAGTTCCAGGACTTAAAAAAACCACAACAAAAAATGTGAGTCTGCACCCTGTTTGGCCCAGCTTCCTCCTCTCTTTCTTCTCTCATTTCTTATGGTGGACAGTTACTACCTTTTATTCTTTTTTTTTTTTTTTAAACACAAAGACATATACAATAAGTGTATGTGCCCCCCCCCCCCCAATTCAGTGAATGAGTATAAAGTAAATCCCCAAGTCACTACTACTCAGGTCAAGAACATCAAAAGTAACATCATTGTTGGAATACTAACAACTAAAATTATTTTTCATTTTTATTTTTTTAGATTTGTTTATTATGTGTACAGTGTTCTGCCTGCATGTATGCCTGCAGGCCAGGAGAGGGCACCAGATCTCATTACAGATGGTTGTGAGCCACCATGTGGTTGCTGGAAATTGAACTCAGGACCTCTGGAAGAGCAGCCAGTGCTCCTAACCGCTGAGCCATCTCTCCAGCCCCCTAAAATTATTTTTTAAAATATTTTTTCCTGAGTGTCTCAAATGACTGTCTCAGGAGTAAAGCAAGGCCGTATTAAAGTGCTTGTATTTAGTAACCCGAAGGCATCTCCCGGGTGCCGGGATCTGCATCTTGTCTCTGGAGTGTCAAAGGTGACAGATGCACCAGCAGTTACTCACCGCGACAGCCCGAGGCTGCTGGTGTCACACAGAGATGTGTTGAGAGTGTGTTAGTTGTACTAGCTGCCCTCAGCCCACATTTCCCTCCCAGGGAACCTCCTAAAGCACAGTCTTAGCTAGCAGAGGAACTATTAGCATTAACTTTTCAAAGTTCTTTCTTCCCGATTGGGCTGAGTGCCTGCTGTTGACTTCTGGATTGTTACATCTGATTGAGGGTGGCTGTAGATGGTCTGGCTTGTTACATCCGATTGAGGGTGGCTGTAGATGGTCTGGATTGTTACATCCGATTGAAGGTGGCTGTAGATGGTCTGGATTGTTACATCTGATTGAGGGTGGCTATAGATGGTCTGGATTGTTACATCCGATTGAGGGTGGCTATAGATGGTCTGGATTGTTACATCCGATTGAGGGTGGCTGTAGATGGTCTGGATTGTTACATCCGATTGAAGAAGATAACTGTAGATGGTCATCGATTAGTAGACTTCACCCAACCAGAACTCAGAACTCTAATCAGCGTTTGACTCATGTGTATGTTCATACATTTGTGGGTCTGCCTGCGTGTTTGTATGTTGAGGACAGAGGCCAACGTCGGGCATCTCACTCAGTTGCCTCTTTCTTGTTCTTTGAGACAGTTTCTTGGTGAACATGGAGCTTACCAATTCAGCTGTACTGGCTGGCCAGCAGGCCCCAAAGATCTTCCTGTCTCTGCCACCTCAGCACTGGGATTACAGGTAGAAGCTGCCTCACCTGGCTTTTAACAATGTGGGTGATGAGAGCCAGGCATGGTGGTGTACACCTTCAATCACAGCACTTGGGATGTAGAAGCTGGCAGAACTCCGTGAGTTCAAGGGCAGCCTGGTCTACATAATGGGTTCCAAGGCATCCAGGGCTACATAGAAAGAGACCCTGCCTGAGGAAAAAAATGTTATGCAAGTCATTCATGTTTAATTATTGAGTGCCACTTCCCAAGAAGCTTGGTTTCTTAGGGCCTTGACTTCTGTTTAAGCGTAGATTGATGAATTCTTGAGCTTGCCGAGTCTTGCTGAACCTAAGTGGAGTCCATCGGAACCTGACTGAGAACGTCACAAGGGCTACGGCGGGCCACAGGTCACAAGCAGTGACCATGGACACAGTGCACGTGTTTCCTCTGCTCACACATGCCCACGTTCAAATTAGAGGAACTAGTAAGATTTCTGAGCCAGTGCTCTGAAGTCCAGTGTCAGAGGATCCTGTGAGTCTGAGACAAGATCTTGGCTCTCTCCAGCCCCAGTTGTATTTGGTAACTCTGGTATAAGGAGGTACTTAGAGTTATAAGCTGTCCTTCCTTCCTTCCTTCCTTCCTTCCTTCCTTCCTTCCTTCCTTCCTTCCTTCCTTCCTTCCTTCCTTCCTTCCTTCCTCCCTCCCTCCCTCCCTCCCTCCCTCCCTCCCTCCCTCCCTCCCTCCCTCCCTCCTTCCTTCCTTCCTTCCCTTTTTTTTTTTTTTTTTTTTTTTCCCGAGACAGGGTTTCTCTGTGTAGCTTTGCGCCTTTCCTGGAACTCACCTTGGAGACCAGGCTGGCCTCGAACTCACAGAGATCCGCCTGGCTCTGCCTCCCGAGTGCTGGGATTAAAGGCGTGCGCCACCACCGCCCGGCCCTTCCCTTTTTTTTTAGAACATCATGTGTATGGTTGTTTTGCCTGCATGGATGTCTATGCACCACATGTATTCAGTTCCTGCAGAGGCCAAAAGAAGGCATCAGATCCCCTGGAACTGGGGTTACATGAACCATCACATAAGTTCTGGGAATAGAACCTGGATCCTTTGGAAGAGCAACAAGTGCCTTTAACCACTGAGCCATTTCTACAGCCCCCTAAACTGCCATTTCTTTTAAAAAAAATTGATGAAAAGCAAATTGATAAAGGAAAATGAATTTATTTACATTTACCCAAAGCAGCTCTACTTGTTTTCATGTTTCCTGGGTCACTGTTGGAAGTTTTATAGAAAAGACCAAACCAAAGCCAGAATGTTAGTGTATGTTCCTGGGGGGTGAGCTCTGCCTCTGCCTGCATCCGGGATTCAGCCTTTGCCTCCCCCAACACAGGGTTCCTGGAGAAATGTTCCTTCTTTGCTGTCTGTTGTTCCAGTAGCCTGAAAGCAGGAAGGAAGGGCTCATGGGTAGTGTGTCTTGGGAATAGTTTGTTAGGGAGGCTGTTACAGTGAGTCTGTCTGCTTCCCATATCTTTGCTTTAATTGTGCAAATGAGACATGCACATTTTCACGCACAGTGTTGGTAGAATTTTATATCAAAGCTTAGGTCACAGATTTGAACTACCCCCTTTTGCTTTGTTTTTACTGTAGGGGTTTTTGGAGAAGTCTTGGGAAACAGAGCTACCTAGAGTGTTTGTAAGGGTGGGGTACGCATCGGTTACAGAGAGATGTCGGCAGATTGGAAGGAATTTAAAGAGGAGCCAGCACTATTGGAAGGAAGGACATAGGAGACATGAAAGGAGCTGACTAGCACAGCATGGCCGGAGACTGCTGGGAAAGGATGACTGTGAAGGACAGAAACACCACGTGTTTAGAACCATCAAAACAAGAAAGAAAAATGAATGCTGGCCATGAAAATGCTGCAGCAAAACCCATGACTCTGTATGCTAACCCAAAATACTAATTAAAAAAAAAAAACCCATATATGTCTGAGAGTTTTGTTGGCTGACGATGGGAGCCAGAAAATGGCTTGGATCCCCTGGAACTGGAGTTGCAGATAGCTGTGCCCGCCATGTGGGGGCTGGGAACTGAACCCAAGACCTCTGCAAGACCAGTCAGTGCTCTCAACCACCAAGCCAACTAGAAATTAGCCCCTAAAACCCATTTTTGAAAAACTCTAAAAGAGCCGGGCAGTGGTAGTACATGGCTTTAATCCCAGCACTTGGGAGGCAGAAGCAGACGGATCTCTGTGAGTGCAAGGTCAGCCTGGTCTATAGTGTGAGATCCAGGACAGCCAAGGCTGTTTGTTACACAGTGAAACCCTGTCTTGGAAAAACCAAAAGAAAAAAGAAAAAAGAAAAAAACTCTAAAGGAAAAAAGTAATGTTCAGCACAACAAAAAATATCTATTTTTATGACGAAACCTATTAACTTTAAATTAAAGTCTGGAAGGAATGTCAAAAGCTGCTGTGCAGGAGACACTCTGAGCTGCTGAGGGCTTTTGTCCAGGTCTAATTTTGAAGGCTGAGGTCATGCTCTTCCTAGCGTGGATTTGCCACCCAGTTCTGATTACACAGTTTTGCATATCAGTGTCAGCAGGAGGCGTCAGGTTGCAGTCCGTGGGAGCTGACTCAATCTGATGTTATGGAGACTCATTGAAACTGAGACTACAGTTCCTTCAAAACTCCATCAGCTTCCTCCCTCCTGGTGCCCTCTGCTGGGATCTCTGAGTATAAACAGGGTGGAAGAGCGCAGTGATGAATGGCCACAGTGGGTGAAGCTGGGCAGCCGGTTCCTTGCAGCTCAGTTGCCCTTGAATTGTCATTGCCTGAGTGTGGAGTGATCTTGCACGTGTTGTAGTTGGGAGGTCATGTTCCAGGAGGGAACAGACACCAGAGCCAGCCAATGGGAGCATCACATACAATCTTAGGTGAAAGCTGCAAAAACATTCACCTTTCATTGAGAGAGTTTGCAGGGTCAGAGTCTTGGCTCTGGCAACCTTATTAAGCCAGGTTTGGCCTCTCAATCTCATAGGCCAATTAAACAATCATGAGAAGCAGAAAAAGGAGATGTATTCAGTGTGGCTGAATTAGGAAGAAGAGAGATCCAGTGAGAACTCTCTCCCCCAAGTCCATCTGTCCAGACATGAAGTTTAGGTTTAAATAGAACCAAAGTCCCAGCCTTTGCACCTCCTAGCCTGAGACTCCTGGGGAAATTCCAGTTTCTTGGGGTGCATCATTTCAACAGTCAGTCAGCTGGGGTGGAGGGGCATAAGTGTCCCCATAGAAGGCCTTGATTCCTGCCTGGACAGTTAGTTGCAAGGTAGCCTTGGAATTATCTCTGCTTTGAGGAACTCAGGCAGGGGAGATAGCCTTTAACTCAGAAACCTGAAGGGGTGTGGTGCCTGATGGGGAGGGAGCCTGAGGGAGCCCGCTGAGGCTCTTGGAAGGAACCGTACGTTCGAGGCAGGTCCTGGGTCCAACCAGATGTGGGAACAACCAACTTTATTATAATGTGGTTGGTCTGATCCAACAGTATTGTAAAGGGAAACCTGAGGGCCGCCAGGGAGCCGGACACTACCACCGAGTAAAACTTCCGGGAGGGAGCAAGCCAGCTCCTTTTCAGAGGCCTCTTATTGGAGTGGCCAGTGTGGTCAGAGTGGAGTTAGTGAATGCATGCATGTGGTCTTAGACTAATCTGCTCCCACTGGGTGTGGCATCTCTATTCACTCATTTAACACATTTTATGAGCCTCCCTTAGGGGACTAGTTTGGAGTCTGGCGGTGGTGTCCACAGGACTTGGGGGTGCAGTGAATTCCGAGACCTGGCAGCTATGAAGTGGGCTTGGGGAGTATTTAGTGACTGTGGCCACAACCTGGGTCTTAGATTTTTGGCCTCATACCTGTTGTGTAAAGCTCACCGTGTCTTCCCTGAAGAGTCCTGTAATTAAGTTTTTATTTCCTCACCAAGGTCTCGGCTTCAAATTAGACGCACATGTGACAACAGCATCATAAAAGCAAAGATAAGAGAAGATGCTGTCTCTGGCCTTGGGCACGTCCATCTTTTTCCTTCTTGCAAAAGGAGTTGATGCTTCGGATTTTTAAGATAGGATTTACCTATGTGATCCCGGCTGGAAGGAGTTCATACTTTCTGTCCAGCTAGGAACTGTTGGTAGAATTTAATAATACAGACTGGGGAAGGCATTTAACACACACACACACACACCTGCAGATGCCGATTCCTGCTGGGCTGCCTGGCCCAATAGATGCTCTGGCAGAGGTGAGCAGACTTCTGAGGGACTGGGGGCTTCCCTGCCGCTGTTGAATCTGTAAGGAAAGCTGCGCCCCCTTCTGACAAAGATGTTAAGAGCAGCCTTGAGGCTGGGGGAAGGAAGGGCTGGGACTTGCCTGTACTGGATGTGCCTCCCATGGGAGGACTTGCCTTCTTGTGGGGGCGAGTGGGGGTGGGTAAGAGGGGGGGCTGAGGGGGGTGGGAGGAGTGAAGAGGGGGATCTTTGATTGGTGTGTAAAATGAATGAAAAAAAGAAGAAAAAAAAAAAAAGAGTGTAAGATCGTGCTGAAGTCCTGGTGATGTTTGAATACCCGAATCTTCCTTGGTTGGTTGGTTTTGGTTTATCAAGACAGGGTTTCTCTGTGTAACAGCCCTGGCTGTCCTGGAACTTGCTTTGTAGACCAGGCTGGCCTCAAACTCACAGAGATCCACCTGCCTCTGCCTCCCGAGTGCTTGGATTAATGGCACGAGCCACCATACCCAGCTCAGAACAAATGCTTTTTTTTTTTTTTAAACTATCACCAAGTTTGTTTCCCCTCTATTTCTTTCCTGTTTTATTGATAGAGAGCATCCTAGGCCTTTTATATTCCTACTCTACTATATGTATTTAAGGGATATGTGTTTATATTTATTTCATTTATTTTGCTCTGATTTCTCTGATTTCTGATTTTGCTCTATCTGAGGAAAACCCGCCCCACCCCCACCCCCTGCAGCTTCCGCCTTTGGTCCGGCATGTAGTGTTGATGGGATCAAGTACGTACTAACATTTCTCTTTTAACCATTCCTCGGCTCCTTTTCCCTTTGTCCTCGTCCGCCGGTTTCCCGAAGTTGGGAAGATAGGACATTCCTGTCCTCTGCCGTTGTCTGTCAGCTCAGTAGTAAGATAAAGGGATGAGCGTAGGTGGGTTCTAAGGCTGTCGCTCTGTAGGGTTAAAGAAACAAGATCGGTGTTGCACAGACCCGAGATGCTTCACTGCAGCCTTCCCTAGTTCCTGGTGAATGCTGAGAGCGTGGCGGAGCCAGGTGCCGAAGGAGGGAAGGGGTAGCAGCTGGATGACAGCATCGTGGTGAGGAGTGGGGGTGGACCCCGGCAGTGACTGAGCCAGATGCTGTGGCAAGCTGAGGTGTGTGAGCGTTTCTCATGATCTGCATTCTCCATGTGTAGAGAAGGGGAGAGAACAGCTTGTGGGAGAGTCAGTTCTCTGCTTCCGCCATGTGGGTTCCAGAGGTCAAAGTTAGGTTGTACCCATTGAGATGACTCGTTGCCCCAGAAAGGATATTTTAACAGCCTTTTCAGATAACCGTGTGTGTCTTTCTTTAATGCTGCACCAAAATTGACAAGTGGTAGTTTCTCCTTTTAGATCGGTTAATTTCATGTCAAGTGTTTTACTTACATGTGTGACTGTGTGCCGCAGGTGTGCGGTACCCATGGAAGTCAGAAGAGGGCATCAGATCCCCTGGGACTGGAGTTACAGGTGGATTTGAGCCTCTAGGTCCTGGAATTGGTCCTGGGTCCTCTGGAAGGACAAGCAAGTGTCCTAGGCCATCTCTCCAGCCCTCAAGCGATAGTTTTTTTTTTTTTTTTTTTTTAAAGTTTCATTGCTGTGTTGTATCTGAAACCATAGGAACAACTAGCTGACTGACTGACTGACTGACTGCCTTCCTTCCTTCCTTCCTTCCTTCCTTCCTTCCTTCCTTCCTTCCTTCCTTCCTTCCTTCCTTCCTTCCTTCCTTCCTCCCTCCCTCCCTCCCTTCCTCCCTCCCTTCCTCCCTCCCTCCCTCCCTTCCTTCCTTCTTTTCTTCTTTTCTTCTCCCCTTCTTCTTTTCTCCCTTCCTTCTTTTTTCTTTCTTCCCATTTCTAAAATTGAACCTGAAGCCTCACATACACTAGACCAGCTCTACATGGACCTCACATACATTAGACCAGCTCTCCATGGACCTCACACACACTAGAGCAGCTCTCCATGGACCTGACATACACTAGACCAGCTCTCCATGGACCTGACACACACTAGACCATCTCTCCATGGACCTCACATATGTTAGACCAGCTCTCCACCATGGACCTCACGTACACTAGACCAGCTCTCCACCATGGACCTGTATCCCAGCACTCATTTATTTCATTTTGATGCACGGTCTCACTAAATTGTCTAGCATGGCCTTGAATCAGCTCTGAAGCCCAGGCAGGACTTGAATTTTTTGAATGATCCTTCTGCCTCAATTTCCTGAGTAGCTGGGACTCACGTCTGTATTGTTAGGCCTGGCTCTATAGGAATAATCTTAAAAAGAAGATTCATGGATTTCTTTTTATTGTGTGTGCATGCACATTCACATGCACTTACATGTACCACGTGAATGTAGGTGCCTAGAGGTGAGAGGCAGTTGGAACGCCTAGAACCCAACTGGGTGTCCTCTGCACATGGGTGTCCTCTGCAAGAGCAGTCAGTGCTCTTACACACAGAGCCGTTTCTGCAGCCCTGTGACTGACTCTTAATGTACGTTACTTTAAAACCATTGACTGCCGCGGGATGGTGCCGTCATTTGGAAAATATTAGATTGTTGGGCAGTTCAGAGCTTGTAAATGTTGACTTGTTACACCAGTGTCATAAAACTGTGTGCATCACCTCCATGACCACTCTCACCTCCAAACCTTCAAATACGAAGAAGTTGTAGGCTCATGGCGTTGTACACACGTTTTCTAAAAATCGAACTTTTGCCCGAGATACCAAATTTCAGCATTGGCAACAAATACTGGTGTAACAACTTCTTTTGTTCATTTTCAAGAACTGTCTGTCAGAACCCCAATTCCAAGTATCTCTTGTTGCCAGTCACTGTGAGTGGATTTGAATTTCCGTGCAGAAAGTAGCTGTTCCCATGTCTCTCCTGAGTCATCTTACTTCAGCATGCAACAGGAGTGCTAGATTCATCCTTGTTGCATCACATTTTTTTAGAGTTGACTCTGGAATCTACATACCTAAACTTTAATAATTTTTACTGCTTCATCAGCACATGACAGAGGGGCCCCTGGACTCTTCATACAGCTCAGTGCAACGCCTCCAGTCAGGCTGACACATCTGTAGCTGAATCTACCATTGATTTGTAGAACCTTTGCAAATATCTGCAAGTGGAAAGCATCTTGACATGATGAGGAAAGTAGTTTTATCCCTATTGACTCCCAAAAGGATCTTGGGCACCCCAAGGATCTTCAGATCACTCTGAGCACTGTGGGAATTAGTAGTCAAGAGTAAGACTGGGTGTCTCTAGAGTGTGAGTTTGGACCTTGCTGCTGCTTCTTACTGGCTGTGACTTGGCAAGGTTACTCAGCCTTGCTGTGACTGTTGCCTGTCGTTAAATGGGTGTGATAATGATAGGCACTTCCCTGAATGAGTTGATCTGCCCAGTAGTTAAGCCACAGTGAGTGTAGGTAGGACTCCGTACTTAGGTTATTGGTTGCATGGTTGGTTGGTTGCTTGCCCTAAAATAGTTCTCTTCTTTCAGCCTTCTAGAATGCCCAAGACATCCACCCATCCATTGCAATTCCTCCTGTATAGTGCCCGTATAATGGTAAGACACATCTTAAGTACATTAAAGCTTGTATCCCAGATGGTAGGTATATCAGCTAACAGCTTGGCAGAGATTGGTCTGTCTGGTATCCTGCCTCTTCCGTCCTGAGTCCAGACTCTGAAGGAATGGAGAGAAGAGAGTGCTTGATGGCAGGTTGAGTCAGGGATACTGTGGAGCATGTCTTGGTCCATTGGACAGGAGCATGGGCGTGCTGAGAGAGGAGGCTCTCCAAAGACAAGGGTGATAACAGGAACTTTGCCTCTCACGCAGAGTGGTTCTGACACGTGTGTGAATTGCTGTCTAGGTGGAGGTATCTATGATATATATGATGGAAGTGCCCCTCCATACAGTCTCCGGTTCTAGGGTATAGTCGTTGTTAGAGTCATTACCACAAAGCTCATTAGCTCACACTTGACTAATGCTGAACTTCTTACTCTTTCTATTTATTTGTTTGTTTGTTTGTTTGTTTGAGACAGGGTTTCTCTATGTAGCTTTGCACCTTTCCTGGAACTCATTCTGTAGCCCAGGCTGCCCTCGAACTCACAGAGATCCGCCTGCCTCTGCCTCCCAAGTGCTGGGATTAAAGGTGTGTACCACCACTGCCCAGAGAACTTGTTACTCTTAAGAGGCACCTCTTAACAGGTTGATCTGTCCAGCCCATGGGCTCTGGAAGCAGGCTTGCCAGGCCTGCTTGCTGACTCCGGCATGGACTAGTTGTACAGATTTGGCAGTACAGCTGTACCCCTTCCAAATGTTCATTTGGTCTCTATAAAGTGGGGCTGCCAGACTTTCCTTAAAGTATTGTTAAGTGTTAAACCAAATAGTGTGCAGTAGGCAGCCAAATGCCTTCCTTATGCTCGCTTGATTTTTCTTAAACCTCGGATCTCTTCACTTATTAAAAAAAAAAAAAAGCCCCTGCATGCTATTCAGACATGATCATCATTGCCTTCCTTCATTAAAAACAGTGTTTTGGGGAAAGTAAACATAGCACTGGAAGAATTTTAATGTCGTTTCTCCAGGAACTTCTAGCGAGGTCTTAGAAAAGTGTAACTTCTCTTTGCTCTCACTCTTGCTGGGGACTGAGGTGTTCTGATCTGCAGAACTGCCTCTTTGCTGACTCTGCTTGTGGGTTATCCAGTTACTGTTCTGCTTTTGAGGTCCAGCGTCCCAGTCCAGCCCAGCTGTTTGATGCTGTGTCTGCCCACTGGGAAGAAGCAGGGTAACCCACATGAAAGCAGGCATAAGACCACCTCCTTCTTAGAGCCCATGCCTCCCCGTGCTCTGGCTTCTTGTTCTTAGAATGCTCATTTCTGGAATTCACTGTTTTTGTTTCTCCAATCAGGGTCTCCACTTCTTCTTCTTCTTCTTCATATCACTTTTGAGTGGGATTCAGAGCCTTAGAGTTGTTAATGAATCTATTCCACCCACAACTTTCCCAGAACAGCTTTTTGATCATAGAATTTACTACAGACATACAAGGAATCCAGCCAGCCGGATTTCTTGTGCAGTTTCCCAGGTAGAAGGCTGCCCCATCTTAACCCTGCCTTGGTTTTTGCCTTGCAGTCTGGACGGCCTGTTTCCTTCAGTGATACTCTATACCACCCAAGAAATTTGTGGGGTTCAACTGACGCTAGAACTGTTCTCCTAAAGTTTGAAGGACGGGCTGGGGAACTCAGAGAACTGTCTAGGAACCTAGTGTGTACCCTGGAGATAGACAAGTCCAGGTAGCCATGTGACCCCCACACTCTTAGAAATGTACATTTTGTCGTCTCTATTCTTCAGTCCATGTGTCTGTTTGACTTTCCGTCAGTGGCAAAGAGGTTCTCCTCTAATCTTGGCCTTTTTAGGCCCCAGTTGTTTGGATCAATATCAGTCATTTGTCTCTTTGATTACACCTTTCCAGAAGTTGGTTGGCACTTTGAGAAGTCTGTCTCTCTGACGAAGCAACCCTAGCCCCTCCTGCTTGTTGATTTAACTGGATGTAGGCACCGGGAGGCCAGAACTTTCTTAGTATGGTCTCACTCCTTTCTAAGGTTTCAGCCAGAATCCTTCATTAGTCAACTTCTGGTCATGAATGTTTAACTTCTTGCTTGCTGGGTGCCTCACAGATTGTCTAGACATCATGTAGGCCCAACATGTTTAGGATGGTGTCTTAGTTTTTTCTTTTGCTGTGATAAAATAGTCCAGTGAGTGTGACTCAGAGGATAAAAGATGTATTCTCACAGTTCAGGGCTAGATTCCTTCATGGTGGGGAAGCCATGTTTGAGGCTGCTGGTTACATTGCATCTACAGTGAGAAGTAGAAAGCAGGGGATGGTGGTTGCCCATGCTTGGTACCCTCCTCCATCTTACACAGTCTAGAATGCCCTGACCAGAGGATGCTTCTGCCTACAATCAAGATTGATTTTCCCACGTCGATTAGTGTTAAGACCTCATAGCATACCCAGAGGCCCATTCCTCGGGTGATCATAGGCTCTGTCAAGTCAGCAGTTATCACTAACCATCACAAACCCACCCCTTGTCAGCTAGACACCCACACACGTTTCTTCAGCTGTCACCTTCCATCTCTTGTCCCTATAGGCTCATGACTGTGTTACAATGTAAAATGCATTCTCTCCAACTTTAAAAGTCCCCATACTCTTGAACAGTTCTAACACTTTAAAAGAGCCAAGTCTTGGAACTGTGACCTCTTTTTTAAAAACAAAAGTAAAAACCAAAAACCAACCAAACAAACAAAAAACAAAATTCTTTATTCCAACATGTAATGGCACAGAATAAGCATTCTTATTCCAGAAGAGAAAAATCTTGGCATAGCAACAAATGATCAGACTACAAGCCAGCAGGGCCAACACCAGATCCTGCAGCCCCTTGTGTGGCATCTGAGGCTCATGGTAAAATTGAGTGGCTCCAAAGGGCTTGCTTAGCCCCAGCTCTGCAGCTCTGTCTGCAGCACGCACAGCCTCTCTCTATGTCTGGCTCCACTCTATGCCTGGAGCTGTCCGTGACGGACGTCCCATCGTCTTGGCATCTCTGCTAGACACCCTGAAGTTCCTACTGCACCTTGGGCTTGGCCGTCATAATACATAGTGGGTTCTGAAGGGTCCCTGGCAGGAGCTCTGACCCTGCCACACGTGGCCAGGTCTCAGCTGCTCTCTGAAACCCTGGAACAAGGCTCCAGAATCCTCTCAGTCTTGCATCTTTCACACCTTCCAAACCAGTAGCACATGAACGGCACGGCCAAATTCTGCTGCCAGCTTGAGATATAGCCTGGCTCCCATGGGCCACAGGTGTATCAGCTGCTGTGTGCTGACCCTTGGAAAACAGTCTCCTTGGAGGAGGAGGGATCTTGATTGCTCAGCCATATTCTCAGTTCCAGCTCTCTCTCTTCGAAAAGCTTGTTTTCACATGTTGGAGCCCTTGATGTGTGAGATTTTTGTCTTCAGGAACTCATTCCTTTTTAGCGATTACATCTACTTTCTCAGCATCTATCCTGTCTGAAGATTCTCGCTACCAAACACATTAGTTCTATACGTTTGAATTCCTTTAGACTCAGGTTCTCAGGATGCAGACAGAATGCAGCCAGATTCCCCAGAGCCCAGTTCCTCATACACTTTTTCTTCTCCCATCTGAAACCTCATGAGCTGACTTCACTCACTGTCTCTGTCTTCTAAGCATTCTTGTCTCCTAAACACTCACCAGAATGGCCCATTAAGCCCTGCTTCCAGCGCATTAGGGCTTTTCTAGCACGAAGCACCAGACTCCTCCACATTTTAACTGTGAAACCATTCCCAGGGCTTCTACACCACCACCCCATGGTCAGGTTTATCACAGCCACAAACCTGCTCCTGGTGCAACAATTTCTTAGTTACTTATTGTTGTGATAAAACACTCTGACTACAGCAACTCAAAAGAGAAAGAATTCATTCTGGTTTACAAGTCCAGATGGCAGGCCGTCATGGCGGCAGGATCAAGGTTTCAGGAATTTGAAGTAACTGGTTACATTGTATCACAACAAGAAACAGAAAGCAAGGAATGCCTGCAGCCGCTCAGCCTGCCTTCTCCATTCTCCTTGTGCCTCCTCCAGGAGCCCCTGCTCAGGGAATGTCTCACCACCATTAAGATGGGTCTTCTCACATCAGTTAATGTATCAAGATAACACCCCACAGGCATGCCCAGATTCTCATCTCCCAGATGAGTCTAAATTCTGTCAAATTAACTCCAATCATCACAAATAAAATTTACTTTCTTTCTCCGCTCATTATCTACCAAGAACACCTGTTTGGAGATGTCTGATTCTGGCGGTTGCGTTAGTTCAGGTGTTGGAGTCATTTGAATATCTCACTTTTCCTTGACCTGAATCTAATATGTACCTGTAAACTGCTCCTACCAGGACATTCAGTGTTTGCATTCCACAAGATTGGTGATTTCCTCCAAATACACTCACCTCACCTCTGGTGACCACACTCAGATTAACCTAGAAACCTTCAGCTTGCTTTTAACGACTCCCAAACATTTTCAGGATCCTCCATTGCCTTAAAAGACTTGGTATCTGTTTGCAGTCTCTGTTGTTACATAGGAAGCCCAAATTAGGTGGCTTAAAATAAAACCTGTGTATTTACAGATTCTGTGGGTCAAGAATGGAAAGGGTGCAGTCAGGCATATTTTGTCTCTGCCCTGTGTTGGGCCTTCTGCTGGGAAGACTCAGTGGCCAAGATAATTTGACAGCTGGAGGCCGCTTTCTCCTCTCTCTCTCTCTCTCTCTCTCTCTCTCTCTCTCTCTCTCTCTCTCTCTCTCTCTCTCTCTCTCTCTCTGGCAGGTTGATGTGGCTGACATCTGGGACCTCAGCTGGGCTGTTGGCTGAAGCTGTGGCTTTTCTCTGTGGTTGCTTACTCTTCCTTCTACCATAGTGGCTGAGATCTGAGGGTAGCATTCCTCAGAGAAGCATGCTGTGTGTTCTAGCTTCAGAAGTAAGAGACTCATTTTCTCATTGGTCATGAGCCTGGCTGGATTTCAGAAGAATATCTCAGTGGGAAAAATAGCAAAGTCAGGGTGGGTTTTTTTTTTTTTTTTAATGAAGTCATCTTTAGGAAATTCCGTCTACCACAAAATCCAGACTAATTTGAGAACGCCGATACAATCTGGTTCATCTTCCTTTTAGCTAGAAAAACAGAACACCTATGTGACAGAAATCATGGTGGCCCTTCGTAGGTACTCTTCCAACCTAACAGTTCTGAGACCAGATAAGAGTTGAGTTGGTGAGGTCCAACAGTTCCCCCAAGGTCCACTAAATACCTGGGTAGATGGGCTTTGAACTGGAACCTTTGGCTTTTCTACATCTGTGCTATGGTGGGAGCGGCACATGACAATTATAAGAATTTATTAACAATGCATTTTGTCTAGACTCTGACCTCTCACTGTTACAGGAGCTATTTAGGGTTAGAGCCTGAGCCTTGACTTCCCTAATAAGCCAGGTTCAGCCACCCACCCTCACAAGCCAATTAAACCAGTAGTGAAAAGACAAAAAAAGAATCATTCACTGTGGCCACACGGAGAAAGAAGAGGGTTAACGATGTCCAGCGGCTTACCCCCGCCCCCAAGTCCGCTTTCTGGCTCCTAACTTAGGTGGAAGGCTAGATAGGTAAGCGGTTGTACCCAGGGTGTCCTGCCCGTTATTAACCCATCGTTGTCTGGGCTCTAGTTTCTCCTGCAAGGTGGCCACGCAGATGGTCAGGACTATGTGGGATCTCCTCTAGGTAGTGGAGGGAGGGGACAGGAGGACAAATGACCCCGCTGGCCGGCACCAGGCTTCGGCCACCTCCTCCCAGCTTGAGATTCCTGGGGGGAAATTCCAGTTTTTTGAGGACCTTCGTCTAACAGTTGGATAGCCGAAGGAAGCTCTGCAAGATCTCTAGAATATTCTTGTTCCGTCCAGGCCCGTCACACCCCTTGTCCATTTGCAGCCCCAGAGGGCTCACACCTAATGGGAAACAAGACTCTTGCTGGCTGAGGGGTCAAGACTGTTTAGTCTGTGGACGACAACACATGGCCGCTGTGGGCAAGCAGAGCCCACGGGTTGGTTCTAGTGTCTGTCTGTCTCCGAATCCAGGTGCTCTGCCTGTGAGTTGTTGGGTGGGGTGAGGGTGG
This sequence comes from Peromyscus maniculatus bairdii, assembly GCF_049852395.1. NCBI lineage: Eukaryota > Metazoa > Chordata > Mammalia > Rodentia > Cricetidae > Peromyscus > Peromyscus maniculatus. The sequence goes on along the minus strand of NC_134863.1, from coordinate 13,488,305 downwards.
GGAGATGGCTCCCTCTGTGAGCGCTCTCCTGACCTGTCCCCTCCCACCCCCCAGGACTCCTGATCCTAGCGTGTATTTGTTTGGCCTCCTCATTCATTGCAGCCTTGTGTAGCATCACAGTGTGCTTTCTCTGTGTACTTTGGCATCTCGGTGATTCGGGACTTTCCTGAGTTTGCCCATATTGAACCTGCTGCTACCTGGTTGGGATTGCCAGCCTTACTTATGCCATTTTCTCTGCAGGATAAGTGCCCTTTGCTCTTCTTTCTGCCGGATGTCTGTTCTTCCTTCAGGATTAAACTTAGTTCCTACACACCTCCTCTCCTCTGAGCTCTGTACATGGTCCTCAAATGGTCGCACTGTATTCTGTAGGCATTCTTTGGTCTAGTTATGTGGAACACTCACTAGTCTGGAAGGTCCAGCAGGAAAGAAGCTGTGGGTCACTCTTCCTGTAGCCTTTAGTGCCTCTTTGTAACTGAGGGCCAGGGATGCATCCTTCCGAGGGGCGTGTACATCATCTAGTGTACGGATGCCAGTGCCTGTCTGGGGCAGACACAGAGATGCTGGGGTGGAAGGAAGAAACAGAGATGTTGGTGTTAGACCATATGGATTCTTGGGCTGACCACTATTATATTCCTTTGTCGTTGTGTATGAAGTGAAGGAAGTTGTGGAACACAAAACCATCTTGGTCAGAACAGCTGTGCAAGTGACCCTCCAGATCAGGATTAGTGACTGTTGATGTTTCTTCGTGGCAGAGATGTGGGGAGGGTTGTTGGACCCTCACCTGAGGGTCTGCCATCCTGTAGCACCTCCCGGGCATTTGTATACAGTTCTGCCCTGATTGCTGGCGCTCTGGTGGTCTTGGGAGGTGCTGGAGCATTTAGACTGTGGAAGTTAGCTGCGATGCTATGGGGAAGTCATCCATGCTGTCATGAAACCTTTCAGTGGCCTGGCTGTCTTGGGGTCACCCTCACGCATGCTCTGTAAGTAGGCTCAATGGGCTCATTGGTTCCTCAAGTTGGACTCGAGCAAAATGGTGCCTTGGTTTTGTTGGTGCTCAGTAATGAAGGTTTTTGTTTCCACCTCCCTAGGGAGAGTTCTTATAGCAGTTGCCCTGAGAGTTTTTACAACCATATATTCTTAAGATGACTTTTTCTAAAACTTGGCTACAGGCTGCCATGTAAGCAAGCATTAAATTTTGAGTATTGAAAAGATAACTTTGGGCTAGGGATGCGGCTCGGTGACAGGCCCCATCCTCAAAAGTGAATTTCTTTTTTCTTTTTGGTTTTTTTTGAGACAGGGTTTCTCTGTGTACTTTTGGTGCCTGTCCTGGATCTCGCTCTGTAGACCAGGCTGGCCTTGAACTCACAGAGATCTGCCTGCCTCTGCCTCCCAAGTGCTGGGATTAAAGGCGTGCACCACCGCCGCCTGGCAAAAGTGAATTTCTGTGTATTCAGATTGTGTAATTGTTAGTGCTAGAAGCTAATTTAAAACAAGAATTAACATGTTGCATTTTGGCTTTTCATTGCCGTAACAAGTCCCCGAGGCAGCTAACGTTATAGAGATTAAAGGGTTACTTGACACACAGATTTGATTTGAGCCCGTAACAGCTGTCGGCACATGTGAATAGTATTGAAGGGAGTTGCACCAGTGAACATGTGATGTTTTGAACAAGGAGGGTAAGAGCTGCCAAAGGAGTCACAAGGAAATGCCTCATGTCCCCAGTGACCCAAGAGCGTTATGCTTGGCTTACTTCCCAGAGGTTCCCTTGCTCCTTACAGGTGTATGCCCCTGCCTCCACCCTGTGGACCCTCAGGGATTCCCAAACCACAGCACCTCCTGAGATGCCAGAGGTGGTCATTGACTAGCATCTGTTCGTGACCTTCAAAACGTGCTTCTTGCTTGGTCTTGATTACAGACTTCTCTCAAATTTGCTCTGTAGCCAAGGCTAGCCTTGGACTTAGGAGCTTTTTCTGCCTAAGGTTCCAGAGAGCCAGGATTACAGGTGTTCCACCCCCACCCCACCCCCCACTTCGGAGAAATTACTTTTCTGGATCACCTTGCATTATGATAATTAGCCATTAGAACTTTCTCCTTCCTGTTCTTCCTCCTGGAGCATGTTGCAGATGCATCCTAGGTTTTTGTCGCTCTCCTGTGTGGCAAAGAGAAACTCCGAGAGCTAAATGCAGGGGTGGAGTGTGGGTGTAGAGGAGAGCTTTTTCAACAGGCCCGTGCTACAGCGGCAGGGCCCAACACCAGCTTTCCCGGGGGCTCTTTGCCTTTACTGGAGTGTGTTACATCACAAGGATGTTATACAGGCATGGGCATTTAAAGGTGCTTTGTTTTTAGCAGGAAAAAAAAAATATCTAAAAATGAGCGAGGGAAAGATAGGGACCTGGATTGAGCAAACAGCTGTCCTAGTGTTTATGAGAATGGAGGCTGGTGTTTCACTCCCTAGAGAGTAAGCTGCAAAGGTAATATTACTTTGTTCCCTGACACCCCGGTGTACAGGTGTTCAGCCTTTTGATATCATGACATGATGTCACCTGCAGGTGTGCTGGGCCACAGTCACAGCTATCCTGGGTTGCATGCAGCCCACGGGTTGGACAACTTGAAAGGACTGGCTTCTCATAGATACAGCAGGTGTTTGTTGCCTGATTTGGCAATACTTTTAGTTAAAACCTTTAAAGGTCATCCTAGTCTTCAAAATCAATCACAGTTCTATTAGCTTTTGGTAGGAATATTTGGGTACTGGTGGTCCGATTGTTCAGGACCCCAGGCCTCACACACGATCTGATTGGCCTGGTGGAAGGTGCTTATGAGGGGGAGTATGTGGTTTGCACAGCTTTGGACTCCAGAGAGAATTTAACATCAGTAGTATTCATCATGACTATAATGATAAAGATGGTGGACACAGTTTCTTCTTTTGGGGGCGGGGATAAAATGGTGTTGGCTCATTGTTTATAATGTGAAATGGAAGAAGTGGCTTGTTTAGAGACTAGCCACTGCTGGTCGCTGAACACTGCTGTGGTCCTGCCTTCTGGGGCAGAAGAAGAAAAGTGGGAAGGATGCTGAGCAGTGGGGGAAAAAACAGGGTAGATCCAGGTAAGACGTAGAGAAATCGGTGGGTGTGATGCTAAGGAGCACACACTCCCTGGTGACTGGGCGAGCCTGTCCAGGTGCCACATCAGAACTTGGGTTCTTTATGTTATTTATCTGAACTCCCTGCTGTATGTAAATATTTGTTTGTAACATGGTTAGTCTTAATTATACAGATTTTAAGTCAGGGCTCATATAAAGCTAGTTAATCACTTTTCTTTTTTCTTTCTTTTTTTTTTTTTTTTTTTTTTTTTGGTTTTTCGAGTCAGGGTTTCTCTGTGTAGCTTTGCGCCTTTCCTGGGACTCACTTGGTAGCCCAGGCTGGCCTCGAACTCACCGAGATCTGCCTGGCTCTGCCTCCCGAGTGCTGGGATTAAAGGCGTGCGCCACCACCGCCCGGCAGTTAATCACTTTTCGAGAAATGGGTTTTGTTAAGTGGAAACTTCATCACACATGAAAGCACATACTTGTAATCCCAGCACTCAGGAAACTGAGGCAGAAAGATCATGAGTTTGAGCCAAGCCTGGGCTATATAGCTAGTTCAGGGCCAGCCTGAGCTACATCCCAAAACTGTGTCTCAGAACACCCCCCCCCCCCAGCAGCACTTCATCACAGCAGAATGAGAGACTAAATGGAATGCTTACTTGCGTTTTTGTTTCTTCTGTTTCAACCTTGGAAGGCCGAAGCAAAGTGCGCGTCTTTGGGATGCACAGACAGATGCAGTCTTTGTATCCAGTGTCTCACGTTCCTGAATTCCAATGTGTTCTTCTTTTCAGGCAATACACATACACTGTTACTCTTCTCTGGGAGCTCTCTGGAATTTGTCCCACCTGTATTTTGGGGAGGTTCTAAAACTTGGTCTTGCCCCATGAGGGATGGCACAGCCTGGCAGAGCTGAAGCAGGTGATTTTTCCACGTGTCCCCACCTGTGGAGAAGTTTCCTTCCAGTAGGAGAGGGTGTGGTGAAAATCTGCAGTGAGGTTGATGTTGCAGGAAAGGCTTACACGTTCATCCCTAAGGCTAGTAGTTCTTCTGTCTAAGGGGATGCATCCTACCCAGAGTCTATTGAAACAAAAATACATCCTTGAAATACAAACTTTTGTTGGTGAATTGGCAATTCCAGTGTGACATTTTTAAATATTTAAATATATAAAGCAAAAAACCTGTCACTCCCTGACTGAGACTTAGATAACTCCGTTTATTTATCTGAAAATTTTTGACAGTGATAGGCACTTCACTAGCAGTGGTAAGGCTTCAGTGAGAAGCATAGAGCCATTGATATAAGTAGTACTTGTAGTTTGGGGATATCTTCCTGCTAAAAACTGTGAAGGATGTTTTGGATGTATCTTTGAGATTTTATTAGTCTACATCCCATTAAACTACTAGAGGGGTGAGCGAGAGAGTATCGGTGAGCCCACAGAGAAGATCAGGAAAGCTACCATTATTTTTCTTTATATTGTAAATAATGGGTTGGAGGAGCGTGATGGGGATGTTATCTAGAGGGAATGATATTCAGAGCTTCAGAAAAGTGTTGGAATTTTCCTGTGACATCTCCCCTCCCAGTCTCGCCCTCCTCCTCCCCTCCTTTGCTCTTCCTCTATTTTATCCTCCCCCTCATCTTGTTCTTCCTTTTGTTCTTTGAGACAGTCTCACTGTGTAGCCCAGGCTAGCCTGTAACTCTCAATCCTCCTCCCCGAGCCTCAAGGGCACTGGGATTATAGGAATGCCCCTCTGGGCCTGGTTTCCAATTTCCTAAAGAGGTTTTTGTCCAGGCTGTTGGTCCTTCTGTGGTGATCTCCACCCTCCTTTCCCAGTTCTCAGTTCCTTTATTCCTTGATGTGGACAAGCATTTTAGAGATTATGTTTCCAAGCATCCTGACATGGGAATTTAATCAGGTCTGCTTTCTGCTCGCCTGAAATGCAGCCTTCACATGGAAGGAAGTATCTGTTGTAAGAAGCGCCGTCATTTGAGGGCTGTTCAGTTAGGGTATGGGATGAGCTACCTGTAGTTCCTCTGCTGTTGCACTTGAACAGATGATTTGTCAAATAAACTGACGCTCTGCAGTAATAGAGCAGGAGATATGAGTGTTGGCTGACGCAGTCCTGTTCCCTCTTTACTTAGCAAGTTCTGGTATGCTTTTAATGAATAAATCTTACATATTGACTAAAATGACAGTTATGTCGATTATACCCTGCTTATCAAAGACTTAACAGCTAACATCCACATGTAAGCAAATGTATAACCATATTTGTCGTTTAGGGTCTGGGTTACATCAGAACTTTCATGATTACCTGTGACTTTCATGATTTCGGTTTAATAGCTGAGTAGTAGTCCATTGTGTAAATAAATGTACCACATTGTCTTTCTCTGTCTGTTGATGGAGATCTAGGCTGATTCCAGTTTTCTGGCTATGATGAATAGAGCAGCAATGAATATGGTTGAGAAAGTGTCTGTAGTAGAATGGATAGTCCTTTGGGTGTATGTCCAAGAGTGGTATAACTGTATCTTGAGGTAGGTCTATTCCCGCTTCCTGTGGAATTGCCACACTGATTTCCATAGTGGGTGTACAAGTTTACATTCCCACCATTTAACCACAGAGTCCAGGTATAGAGTAAGGGACTAGTGGAGAAGGAAGAATCTCCCCAGGGAAGAAAAATACAAAAGATAGTTATGGGTGGGTGAGGAGAGGCTGGGGGATGCAGTGTGATCGTGGACTGGAACAGGAGGATCAAACCAGAAGAGAGGAAAAGAAGGGGGCCATGGGGGAGGAGTATGGGGAGGGACCACTCAACTGAGGGTCATTTGAGGGTTCATATGGAAATCCAATAAAGTAAAAGCTTCTCTCTCTCTCTTTTAAATGACAGGGTTTCCCTATGTAACCCTGACTGTCCTGTAACTGTAGATCCGCCTGCCTCTGCCTCTGGAATGCTGGGATTAAAGTCGTGTGCCACCACCACCCAGCAAGTAAAAGCTTCTTAAAATATGTCCATATGCGAAAGAAATCTAAATGGAATCGTTAAATGCAGGGCCCCGCCAAACATCTCTTCTCACTCAACAAAACCTCCAGTGCAGGAAATGGGTAACTTTTAATCAAGGTGTTGGCCAAAGGGGTCCCATGGAAACCCCTAAACAACCCAAGCCATGGGTGGCTCCCTACAAACGGATGCTAAAGCCATATTGCTGAAGACAGCCCCTGCATAACTCACGGAACACGAAGAAGTTGGGCTGACGCCTACATAGAACAACCTTCACCTGACTGACTAGCAGTCACGGTGCCGGATGGCACTCCGCATGCTCCCTAAGGAGAAAGGCGAACAGACCCAGCTGCAATCTCTTCTGTCTTCCGTGGCGGCCTGCCTGCCACACACACTGGTGCAGTGGTGGTACAAAGCTCGTGGGAGTGGCCAGCCACCACCCGATTAGGTTTCGGGCCCACTCTGTGAGATGGAACCCCAGCCCTACACTGCCTGGGTGGCCAAGGCACGGAGACTGCATAGACCGTGGACCTAGGAGAAAACCAAACACTACTGTTCTGCTGAGGGGATGAAGCAATAACATGGCTCCGAGCGCCATTCTGCTGTACTCATAGATCAGTGCCTTGCTCGGCCGTCGTCAGTGAGTTTCCTGCACGTATACATGTGTACAGACCTACTCTTCGGTGCTCTGGATTGCTGAGCTGTGTTTCTAGCCCTGTCTTACTTGTTTAAAAACAAAGATCAACAATTAAAACTCTTATAGTAGCTGAGGGGCTGAGAAAGGAGAATCTGTCTCCACAAGTTCAAGGCCATCCTTGGCTACATAGTAGATACAAGCCAACCATAATAACAGCCTATGTTATGGTCTGCGTCCGGGGGCCTGGTGATGTGGTTCCATGGCTGAGAGCATGAACTGCTCCTGTAAGAGGATTGAGTTCAGTTCCTAGCACCCTTGGTGGCTGGCTCCCAACCACCTGTAACTCCAGTTCTAGGGGGTCTGATTCTGGCCTTCATGGGCACCCACACATAGTGCACACACACCCCCATGTACACATATACATACAAATAATTTACAAAACCAGGATCAACTTAATTAGTAACTGGTTTTCTGTAACGACATGCCTTAGAGAGTTCCCTAACAGCTGTCTGTTATAACTGTGCTTATTTATATATAACTATATATGACTATGTATATAACTATATAACTATATAACTATATATATATATAAGACTATATATATATATATATAACTTATTTATCACGTGCTGATAGATACTCACTGTGCAGTAGCTATGTTTGTTCGGATATCCTTGAGCTCATGAATAAGTTGCTGTCTGTGGGCTATATCTTTGGTTAGCAGTTAGAGTCAATATTTATATTTGGAAACAACAAACTTTTTTTTTTTTTAGACATACTCTATCTTCTTAAATTCCGATGACTTTTCTACAGATGGGTTTGGTGCACCGTCTGTAGGAAATTTCTGTGCAGCCACCGTAGGCCTGCCTCTTTATGAAGAACAGGGGCCAAAGAGTGCGCTAAGCCAGGCTTTAGGACCTGGAGACAACAAAGTGGCTCTTGATTCTTGCTGCTTTTTCCGTGCGGCCATGAGATGTGAGGTTTTACATCCTCACCCGTACTAGCCATTAGCACAGCGCATTCACACTTTAAAGACTACACGGCAGCTCATGCGTGTGACCCCTGCACCAGCCAACCTAGTGTACCTAGTAGCCTTGGGGAGCCCCAGGCTGCTGCAAGACCTTGTCTCTCGGCTCCCGGAGTCTGCCGGAACACACCTGAGGCTGGCCTCTGGCCTCCTCGGGCACTTTCTCAAACCTGCACGTGCAGGGAAGAGATGAGCTGCTCGCTTCACTGGTTTTCCTTCTCGTAGTCTGTACTTCTTTGTTCCTCCAAGGCTGTTGCCAAGGTTGAAGCCATGGGGATGCATGTGGCCGTGTACAAACACTGTTTGGAAATACGAGCACCAGAAAGAAGGGAAAAGGGATGGGGACCACATCCCTCCTCCAGCATTCCCCGCAAATGAGTGTTGATGGAATCGGAGTTCAATGAAAACTGCACTTCTGTACACTGGTGGGTCTTCCCAGGGTTTAATAGGGTCTCAGCAGATGAGAATAGAAAGACCATGATGCCTTTCTTCCCAGGCTGGCTTTGAACTTATGATCCTCCTGTCTTATGATTGTTAGTATAAGAAACCTAGATCGCCATACCTGGCTTATTTTCTGTGTAATTTTAATTACATTTTCTTTGTAATCGTTTACATAAAAAAAAAAAAAAAAGGCAGAAGAAGAGCTGAGCGGCACAAACCTTTAATTCCAGCACTCGGAGGGCAGAGGCAGGAGGATCTGTATGAGTCTGAGGTCAGAGCAAGTTCCAGGACAGCCAGGGCTACATATAGAGAGACCCTGTCTTGAAAAACAAAAACAAACACAGAAGAAGATACCTAAATCATTTAGAGCCTTCGGACTTTCAGGGTGTCTTAAGAAAGGCCTCTGAATTTAGAGAGGAAGAGGGAGAGGGGAGGGGGAAGGGGGAGGGGAGAGGAGGAGGGGAGGAGAGAGGGGGAGGGGAGAGGGGAGAGTTTAAATACTCACGATAAGGAAAGTGGCTAGATGAAATAAATGCCAGACATTCATGGGGTAGGAAACAGACAAGGAAGCTTTCTAAGACAGGAAGATTGTCAGTGTGTTACTATCAGGTGAAAAAACAAGGTACAGACTGGAGAACGTACCGGTGCTTCTGTAAGAGACGTAAGTCTGTATTTTTACATGAAACTGAAGATATGCAGAAACAAGTTGCTTCCAGCGAGGAGCGGGAGATGGAAAATTGTTATGATGTTTTAATTTCGAACTGCAAATAAATTACCTTCTGGAAATAAATTTTTAAATGAAATTTGACATGAAACAAAATCTGATTTTGTTTAAGCCCATAGTATTTGTGACCTTACCCAGTGTGTTTGAACCTGGGGGTAGGATCAGTTGCAAGCATGTATGTTTTGAGAGAATAATCATAAAAACAATATATGGTGGTTCATCTTCTGACTTCTTTAGTAGGAAATTGGAAATGTAAATCTGTATTTAAATTGTAGCTTCTTTAACTTGTTGCGATTTGTGGATTTTTTTTTTCCTCCCAAGGTAATTAAAACCTTAAAACCCGGAGCCTGCTATCCACTGTAGGAATGTTCTCTGTGTGTGTGTGTGTGTGTGTGGGGGGGGGGGGTTGGTGCATATAGTTGGACAGTGAACTTGGTTTATGATCTTCTGTCTGATTTTGTTATTTGCTGAAGTTGGAGTGGATGGAGAAAATGTTCTAGACTGCTCTTGTCTTTACAGGAGCAGAAAAATCCAGATTCGGAACATCCCGCCTCACCTGCAGTGGGAGGTAAGCCGGGACTCCAGACACCTCCTTGCCTTAGCTTCCTTTTGCTTTAGGACTCAGAGACCTTGAGACGTGTCCCCCACACCTCTGGGTCCTGTCCTTCCTCTCCAGGGCTGGGCACACAGTGCGATTTAGAGGTTGTTTGCTTCTCCCTCCCCAGCCAGGTGCCCTCTGGCCTCTCACAGTCTTCTCCCTCAGGTACCACACCACAAACACCTGCACACCAGCCAGGGGACAAAGTGTGCACCCCTTTGTGATTCTTAGCGTATGATCTGATGAACGATTTTTGTTGTTCCCCATTCTGATTGGCTGAGGCACCGGGAAACCTATGGAAACAGAAAGTCCTTTGTCGGAGTAGATTTGTTTGTTTGTTTGTTTTTGTTCTGAGTTAGTTGCCATGAGTAACCATTAAAGATATATCTGCAGGGCACTCCAAGTCTAAGATTGCTATCTTAAATACAGTAGGATGCAAGGAGTGGCCCCACTGTTAGGAACAAACTGCCCTAACCCACAGGATACCAGACCAGCCTCAAAAAAAAGCTGTTTTATCTTTGTCTTTAAAAGCGGAAGAAGAAACAGGACGAGGCTGAAGAGCTGCCTTTGCAGGGGACCCAAGTTCCATTTCCAATAGTCAAATTGAGTGGCTTACCTATGACCCCAGATCCAATACCTCTGGCCTCTGCAAGCGCATGCCCCTCTCTCTCTCTCTCTCTCTCTCTCTCTCTCTCACACACACACACACACACACACACACACACACACACACACACAAAATAACCAGGCATTGTGGTGTATAGTGGTGTGTGACTTTAATTCCAGTGCTTAGGAGACTGAGATAGGCTGATCTCTTGAGTTTGAGGCTAGCCTGGTCTATGTAGGGATTTCCAGGACGGCCAGACCCTATCTCAAAAATAAATCTTTTTTTTAAAAAAGCAAACTTTTGCCAGGTGATGGTGGCACACACCTTTAATCCCAGCACTCGGAAGACAGAGGCAGGCGGATCTCTGAGTTCGAGGCCAACCTGTTCTACAGAGTGAGTTCTAGGAAAGGCTCCAAAGTTACATAGAGAAACCTGCCTCAGAACAAAACAAAACAAAGCAAAAGAACAAATTTTTAAAAAGATTTATTATTTTTATGTGTGTGTGTGTGTGTGTGTGTGTGTGTGTCTGTGTGGGTCTTTGTACACCACATGTGTTCAGTAACACACGAGGCCAGAAGAAGTCATTTGATCCCCCAGAACTGGAGTTACAGGTGGTTATAAGTTGCCATGTGGGTGCTGGGATCTCTCCATCCTCAAGAACAGTTTTTTACTATGGAAAAGTCTACACAGTCTATTACTTGAATAAATAAGGAGGCCAAAGGAAGAATTGTTAAATCCCCTAAAGAAAAATGAGCTCTGTCTTCTAGTCTGCTTTTCATTTCAATAGCATGGTTTTGAGTCATCAGATGAGTATAACTGTTCAGTTACCAGACTCCAAAATTGTGTGGTGTCATCTTATTGAATAGGCTGTTGGGAAGCAATCAGCAAAAAGTCCTGAATTCTTAGATGTGTAGAGTTCTTATGGAAGACCTGAAATGCCAACTTATTTACACTATTCCTATGTCTCTGTTTTAATGTGTTTCACTTGCGGAGGCAAATCAGTGTCTTTTTTATGATCTTTTCTTGCTGTTCCTTTACAGGTATTGGATGGACTGTTGGCTGAGTGTGGGACAGTGGAGAATGTGGAACAAGGTAATGAGCGAGGAGGTTAAACACACGAGGAGGTTAGCTCACTGAATGTTGGAGAGGGCATCATATTTCTTACAGGTTGGGGTCATCAGGGAGAAGTAGTAAGTCCCAACGCTTTTGACATGTTCTTCCGCTAGTGTCTGTTTGTACAGCTGCCTGTCAGAGGCATCTGTCATCTCTATATATCTATATAGTTCAGTTCAAGGAATATTCTTTTTTTTTTTTTTTTTTTTTTTTTTTTGGTTTTTCGAGACAGGGTTTCTCTGTGTAGCTTTGCGCCTTTCCTGGAGCTCACTTGGTAGCCCAGGCTGGCCTCGAACTCACAGAGATCCGCTTGGCTCTGCCTCCCGAGTGCTGGGATTAAAGGCGTGCGCCACCAACGCCCGGCTTTTTTTTTTTTTTTTTTTTTTTTTTTTTTTTTTTTTGATTTTTTGACACAGGGTTTCTCTGTGTAGCTTTGCACCTTTCCTGGAACTCACTTGGTAGCCCAGGCTGGCCTCGAACTCACAGAGATCCACCTGCCTCTGCCTCCTGAGTGCTAGGATTAAAGGCGTGAGCCACCACCGCCCAGCAAGGAATATTCTTTCAGGGTGTCTTTGTGTAGCCCTGGTTGACCTGGCACTCAATATATATATATATACCAGGCTGGCTTTAAACTCATATAGAGGCCTGCCTGCCTCTGCCTCCGAGTGCTGGGATTGGAGGTGTGGCCACCTCACCCAGCATTCAGGCACCTGCATGCATAAGCTCTGGATAAACATAGTTCGGATGGGACAAGCTTAATTCATCTGAGAATAGTTAACACTGCTGTTACTTAACTAACTCCAGCTCACTAGGAGGTGAGGACACAACCTAACATCTGTTTACTATGAGGTAGATTTTCCCTGCCAGGAGTCTTGAGACACTTATGAAAATGTAGGTTCCTAGGGTTCACCACAAACATGCAGAGACTCAGGGTGTGTTGCTGGATTTTAACGGCTCCCTTGCAGGGAGGGATCGAGAAGGCACAGCATCAATGACACAGACACTGGGAGTCAGTTGAAGGCAAACAGCAAACTCATTTATTCAATAACGGGGAAGGCCTTATATACCCTCCTCCCAGCACCCACGCTGTGTCCCAACCTGGTGGCATTGTGTGGTCATCCCTCACTGGCTGGTCATGATCAGGACCTCTGACAGCGTCTGTTGCTAGGCCCTCAGGCAGACTCCAGGTCGGCTCATAAGGAAGTACGTTATGTCCCATGCCTTGGCAACTGGTTTGAGTCCATTTCCTCGACCATTCCTACTACAGGGGTGGAGGGAATGGCTTATGGTTGAATCAAGAATCTCTGAGTGGTTTTGTGTGCACTCAGATCTGAGGCCCACCATCACAGGAACAGCACTGCATATGCCCAGGAAATATTCCTTCTCTCATGCTACTCATTTTTATTGGCTAAGGACCAAAGCACTGATTTTTAAGGGGAACCAAAAGGACACCTGAAGCTGATGTCCTGTATAGCTCTGTAGGAGTCTTGGAAAGGTGGATCACAGGACACTGACAATGAAGACGCCAAAGTATGGTAAAGGTGGCGTTTACATTGGCCCTGATCGCCCCCTGCCTGTGAACCCGTGGACAGTCGCTCAGCCTCACCAACTGAACCGCACCGATTCCGTCTCCACTTACGTAAAATAAGTGTGATTTCTACCCTTCCTATAGCGTCGAATGGTCACATCACTCAGCGGAAACCTGTTGATGTATTTTGTAGACAAGTGTAAAGGATCACAAAGTCCTTAGGGAAAGATCATATAGAATCCGATTTCTTACAGATGGTCCAGTCTGTCAGTGTACTAAGCATACTCATTTTGAAACAGCAATTACGTGGGTATGCTCCCCTCCACGATTATTAAGAACATTTCTCTGTTTCTCATAACTGCTTGCCCATGCTCAGAGTTGAAAGAAAAGCACTCGGAAGGAAAAATGCTTTCTATGAACTCTGTTCTCAGTTTTCACTTCCTTGTCGTTGAAAGGAAGACATTCTAGTAGTAGCAGGTGGGAACTTGGAAAAAAAAAAGTTGTAAAAACAAAGTGCTGGTCTGGGTGTGGTGGCCCATACCTGGAATCCCAGATTTGGAGAGAGGGAGACAGATTAGCAGCTGTAACCATGAAATCGATTCAGGATGGTGCTACCTGAGAAGATGTTCAAGGGCCCTGGGGCAGCAGGCTGCCCTTTGGCACCTGAGCACTGGAGACTGCCCAACTTCCAGCACCTTGAGGCACAGAGCAAGCCACCGAGCTGCTCATTTGTCGTGTTTCTTGGGTGATTTTGATCCAGTAGAGCCTGTCAGTAAAGTCTTAGGAACATGGCTTTCATGAGCAATGAAGTAAATTATTTAAATGGAGCTCAGCTTCCTCTAGAATTAAGGACAACGTGACTTGCAGAAGACATATCTTTGAAGGGCAGAGACTGTTAGTGAAAAGCGAGAGCAAAATCGCAGGATCCGGGATTCCTAGAGGATGCCTTTTCTGGGAGTCTGCATCTGCAGCCTTCTCTGTCGGTCTAGAAAGCTGCAGACTGGAAGCCTCTGACTTAGCACTGACACTGAGTGAGGACGGTGATATACCCCCGCTTGCTCTGTGGGCATCTGTGAGTAAGAACCATTAGGAGCAGCCTGAGTGCACCAGGGCAGAGGCCAGGGCCGGGATCGGTGCTGATGATGTGTCAATCATTGTGCTGATAGCTACTGCTGACTGTGCACCTCCTTCCTACTGGTCCCCCAGCATCTCCCCCATCAAGTCTGAAGCTGCTTTGAAATTACTGGGCAAAATATGGTTTTATCTTAGAGTCTTTAATGTTTGGGGGATGCCAGATTCCTTTGAGAATCTCAGAGTCACATTTCTTTACATTTTAATAATGTTACAACGGGGATGGTCCTAGAACCCCTGAAGTTTAAGAAGGAGTATTGCTACTTTGAAAGGGAGCTTTATTGTGACTTTCCAGAATTTTTTTTTTTTTTACTGCTGTTGACTTGAAATTCCACAACGTCTTGTTTTGAATAGAGGATCCAATTTAGTCATTCTTGGTTTTTGTGTAAACATTTATGTTTTCTGGGTTAAAGCAAGCTTCATCAATCATGCCCTTTGAATGAATTGTGTGTGTGTGTGTGTGTGTGTGTCTGTGTCTGTGTCTGTCTGTCTCTCTGTCTACATGTCTGTGTCTGTTTAGAGATAGGGACTTGCTGTATAACCCAGGCTTCCTGTCCTGCCTCAGTCTCCTGTTGTTATCATAGATGAATGGGTTGATGGATGGATGGATGGAAACACACACACACACACACACACACACACACACACACTGCATGCCACAGATATATATGGTTGACTTTCCTTACTATTATTGTATGTTTATAAAGTAAGTAAAATTCCGGCTGGAGAGATGGCTCAGTGGTTAAGGGCACTGGTTGTCCTGCCAGATGGTCCTGATTCAATTCCCAGCAACCACGTGGTGGCTCACAACCATCCGCAATGAGATCTGGTGCCCTCTTCTGGCCTGCAGGCGTACATGCAGGCAGAACACTGTATACTTAATAAATAAATAAATCTTTAAAAAAAATAAGGGAAATTCAGGGCACCGTTTTATAGGTGCAACTGATTACAGAGTGTGGTATACATTTGATTTACAGATTCTATAATGATAGTAAACAGAGGTGCACATGACTCTGGTTAAGGGTTTCCCCCTGAAGTTAGCCTTCCCCGGGCTGGAGGGGGATAGCTCTTTTTAAATGATGATGCGATTTTCATTTCTCCCCCAGTCAATACAGATACAGAAACCGCTGTTGTCAACGTCACCTATGCGACCAGAGAGGAAGCAAAGATGTAAGTGGGTCTGGGTTTGCCTCCTTGAACGTGTATTCGGGCTTGTCTCTGGTTTCCTTTGAGTCCTGCTCCTGGAAACCCTTCCTGAGAAGACAGGTGCCAGCCAGTCCACATCCTCTTGGGCATGCCAGGACAACTCCAGGGTATCCATGTCTGTGCAACCCCAGGGAGCTCGTCCCAGGCTGTTGGGTGATCATCCAGGGGACTCCGTGTTGAACAGTGTTGAACTTGGCATCAGCAGGAAGGGAAGGATACCAGCGGTTATGATACCGCACCCATGGGCTCACTTTGACGAGCTTCCTGGGGCCTCTTTACCTGGAGCCTCTTTACCTGGAGCATGCTCGTTCTCCACAAGGAGTGTGCACAGCCTTCTGTCCACACTCACTGAATGGAGACTAAAGCAGTAGTTTTTAATGTGTACGATATTTTAAAAAGGATTCACCTCAGCGACAACAGCAGGCTTAATTGTCTGGGAATATTCCACCCATGTGCCGGACTTGGACTCTCTACTCTTATTCCGTTCATTACTCTGTTGCTTCAATAATGATTAGAGTTTACTTCTAAAAGTTTTTTAAACAATAACAAAAAACAAGATTTTTTTTTTTTAAATCTTTTGGGCTTGAGGTGGGGGGATTATAGCCATGTCCTGCCATGCCTAGCTAAGAAGTTTCTGTTGGTAGGAGGTCCTTGAAGTGCCTCATAGGCCGGTGAACTTAGAAGTATAACGGGTAGTCGTACTTCCTGGCTGTGTGTAGCCCAGGCTATACCCATTCCAAGGTAATTACCTCATTGCTGTTGCAGTTCTCAGCACGTGTGGAGACATAGTGTACCCATTTTCCTACCGACAGGCTCAGGAAGGTAAATAATTGGTCATTGCTAAACGTACGGGCTCATCTGCTGTGAAGCTTGGCCAGGCCATGCCACCTCTGCCCATCCTAGCCATAGCCCAGTGCCACGTGGCTGGATCTACACGTTACCCGCTTGCCTTCATTGAATTCAGAAGGTTCTGTTTTGGAATGAATTCGCAAACCCTCAGTGTTACCCAGTAGGATGGCTGCAGAAACATGTAAGGCATTCTCCCACTTCATGTACAGTTTTGGAAACACAGAGGTAGATCTTGTTGTTTATAATGGTTATTTGTAGATAATCTGTAACCTTGAGGACTGAGGGCAGACACACCCTATCTGCTAGAGAATAGTGAATACTGAGACGTTACCAGCCGGACACTGGGCAGTCTGGTCTCTAGGCGTTTGCCCCTGAGGAAGAGCTGTAACTTCAGAGGTACCCAGGGTAATGTGATTTTTCAAGAGACTGGGCCTAATGTCCAAGCTTAGGGAGGCTCAGTAGCAAAGGTTACAGCGAACCGGGAGAAGGCTGACCTCGTTTACAGTTGTGTCCAGTGGAGAAGGCTGACCTCGTTTACAGTTGTGTCCAGTGGAGAAGGCTGACCTCGTTTACAGTTGTGTCCAGTGGAGAAGGCTGACCTCGTTTACAGTTGTGTCCAGTGGAGTGGGCAATGGATTCTATAAAAATATTTGATGATGGAAAATGTTTAGCATGTTAACTGAGTTTTAAGGACCAGAAATAGAATATCCATTTTTAATACGTTTTAGTAAACAATGCATAATAAGGACAAGGAACTATCCATTCTATAGCTTCCCTCATTTGTGTTTATGGGTTTCTGAATTTCTCGAATGTATTTAAATTTGTGATATGATTAAGATAATCATGAAGACGTGTTACAGTTAGAAAGCAATTCTCTTGGACCCCTACTTAGAGTTTTTGGTGAGAGGAGTTTAGTCTCGGGGGGGGGGGGGGGGGTGAGGTTGGGGATGGGGATGCAAACCGCAGAATTGTGCCTTAGTCACCTAGACCTAGATGCGGAAAGATCGTCCCCTGAGACTCCAGGGGTGAGACGGGATTTGTCTCTGCATCCTTGGTGCTTGGCACAGGCACCACATAAGTGGCTAGTGAGCAAAGTGAGTCAGCCCCTCCTCCAGACACCCAGGCTTTCCTGTACTCTCCGCTAAGCCTTCCTACCCCGCTGTGTTTCAGAGCCATTGAGAAGCTGAGTGGGCATCAGTTTGAGAACTACTCCTTCAAGATTTCCTACATCCCCGATGAAGAGGTGAGCTCTCCTCCGCCCCCTCAGCGAGTCCAGCGTGGGGACCACTCCTCCCGGGAACAAGGCCACAGCCCCGGGAGCTCTTCTCAGGCCAGACAGATTGATTTCCCGCTGCGGATCCTGGTCCCCACCCAGTTTGTTGGTGCCATCATCGGAAAGGAGGGCTTGACCATCAAGAACATCACTAAACAGACCCAGTCCCGGTACGTGCCGCCAGGGCTTCCTTTGCTTCCTTCTGAGGGGTCGCCTGCATCCTGTCTCCGCCATGCTCGGAGCACTTGTTGCTATAGTGGAAGGCTTTGTCATATGGAGCAGCTCTTCTCCCGATAGACTGGCTAGACTCACCTCAGGTGGGGGCTGTGGTGAGTGGTCATGCTGATGACGTAATCATCATTCCCTGAAAGGCTGAGTCCATGAAGAGAAGACTGAGGACCTCCAGGAAGGATGGTCCCTTTCACTGGCGTTCTGTGAGCAGGTCTGGTTCCACAGTGGCTGAGAGGAGCCCTGGTCATAGGATGCTCTGGTGTGAGCTCTTACCTTCTACTGAGTCAGCCTTGGGTTAGCCATTCTTTAGACCATCTAGGTTGTTTTCTGTAGAAGCTGTGGGTCACTGCTACATCGAACAAGCAAGTATCTGGCTTTGTGTCTGGCTTTCTGTGTAAGAAGGCTGAACTGGAGGTAGCAGCCAGTGGGCAAAATGATTTGTACAATTGTTGATTTTTATGTGACCGTTAAGACCACAGCACACTGTAATGAAGACGTAAGACTTGAAAACAGTGACGTGTGTTCAGGTTTTTATGAACTAGTTCATCTCTTTGAGTATCAGTTGCTTCTGTGAAAAAGGAAGCCACTGTGTTTTACCAGGATCGTTGTGAGAAAGCACACAATTGGGCAGATCAAATGAACTGACGTTGCAAAGCACCAGATTGCTAGCAAATACTCTTACCTGAGCTGGTGTGTCTTACTCCAGTCCTGAGTGAATGTCCTGTAACCTGCAGAGGACACCCCCCACCCCACCCCACCCCCCACCCCGCCCCCAGACACTGATGGTTAAGACCCAGCGTGCATATTCCCTGGAGGGAAATGCTGAAGTAAGAAGTTGTAGTCTAGCTGGGTGTGGTGGCGCACACCTTTTATCTCAGCATTATAAAGTAATTTTTATGTCTCTGTTCTGATTGCAAAAATTGTGTAAGGTGGCTTACGTTTCAGCGAAGCGACATTAGTTCTCGAAGTGTGGGTCCCAGTTTGAGAAAGAGGTTGAAGACTGGGTTCTTTCTAACAGTGAAGTGGAAGGGGCTGCCATCAGTTACGAGACTCTGAAAGTGGACAGAGCCTGGAGGAAGGCAGACTGCCAACAGAAAGGAAACCAGAACCTTAGGAAGGCAGAGAGGCAGACCTTTGTCCCTCTGTCTCTCTGTCCCTCTGCCCACGCTCCGATACACAAAGCTTGCTCGAGTTTGGTGTTGGAATTCGGATTCATGTATGGCAGAGGTCAGCACTGCTCTGTTGGGCTGCTCCCTTCTCATGTTGCTCTTCACTTCTCTAGACATTTGAAGGCTGCACAAAATACTTCATTAGCCAAGCTGGCTTTAGTAGCAGGTTGTCTGGGTGCCTTGGTCCTGCACCACTCCTGTCAGAACGGCCCCCTTCTGACCGGAGCTGCGGGGGGCTTACATTTGGTCCAAGCCCCCTTGCATACCGGCCCCTCGGAGAGCAGCCTGAGCTGCAAGTGTGCTGATGGCATTTCCGCTCTCCTCACTGTGTTGGCCGGGGCTGTGCTTTCTTGCGTCCAAGGCCCTGTTGGGCATTGCTTTGCTATGGCTCCTGATTCTTTCCCTATAGGGTAGACATCCACAGAAAGGAGAACTCTGGGGCTGCAGAGAAGCCTGTCACCATCCATGCCACCCCAGAAGGGACATCTGAAGCGTGCCGCATGATTCTTGAAATTATGCAGAAAGAGGCTGATGAGACCAAACTGTAAGTTCGTGCAGTGCTGTAAGATTAAGAAGTATGTTAAAAAGCTCCGCCAGAACACAGCACACAGAATCACCTGTCTAGGATGGATGGGGGCTCACAGAGGCCAGGGAGCCTGTAGGGTCTGACCCAGGTCCTCTGCGTGTGTGTTATGACTAAGTAGCTTGGTGTTTTTGTAGGATTCCTAACAGTGGGAGTGGGGGCAGTCCCTGACTCTTCTGCCTACTTATGGACTCTCTTCCTCCTCCTGGGTGCCTTGTCCAGCTGTGATAGTATATGCATGGTTTTATAGTAGCATATTATGCTGTGCTTGGTTGGTGTCCCTGGGAGGCCTGCTCTTTTCTGAGGGAAGATGGGGGTGGGTGGTGGGTGGGGTGGGGGGGGTGGGGAATCTGGAGGAGAGGGGGAAGAGGGGGAGGGAGAAGAAATGGTGGTTGGGATGTAATATGTGAGAGAAGAATGAAAAAAAATGTTAAAAAGCTCTTAAGTGTGTTATTCAATAAAGGTAGAGAGGATCATGTTTGTATTACTCAGGGTTCTCTAGAGGAACAGAACTGATAGAATGAATTTACATATGTATATATACATATATTCATACACATGAACATTATATATAAATAGAATGTGTATGTAATGTATACACTACATACAACTAGAATATGTATGTTATATATATACACATACAAGACCTCCACATATATGAATTTATGTTCATATAAATGTATATGTTCATATATGTATATATGTGTCTGTGTATATATTTGTGTGTGTGTGTGTGTGTGTGTGTGTGTGTGTGTGTAGAGAGAGAGAGATGGGGAGAAAGGGAATTTATGAGAGTGGCCTACAGGCTGTGACCTATGTGGTCTAGCTAGTCCAGCAGTGGCTGTCCACTAATAAGAAATCCAAGAGTCCAGCACTTGTTTGGCCCATGAGGCTACATGTCTCAGATGGTCTTCAGTAGATGGGATCCCAAAGAGGTACACTCTGATGCCAGTGAAGGAGTGGACTGGCCAGCAAAAGCAGGAGCTTCCTTCTTCCAGTCCTTTCTACAGGCTGCTGGCAGAAGTTGTGGCCCAGATTAAAGGTGGATTAAAGGGTTAAAGGTGGATCTTCCCACTTCATATAATTAAGAAAAATAGCTGGGTGGTGGTGATGCACACCTTTGACCCCAGCACTCCAGAGGCAGGGCAGGTGTCTCTGAGTTCAAGGCCGTTCTAGTCTACAGAGAGTTCTAGGACAACCAGGGCCACACTGAGAAACTCTGTTTCAAAAAAAAAAAGAAAAAGAAAAAGAAAAGTCCTTCACAAGTGTACCCAGCAGCTTAGGTTTTACTTAAATTTATCTGTAGTTTTAAAAAAGACTGTCAGTCTTCAAAATCTGTGGGCAGTGGTGGCAGCTTTATAGAGAAACGTTGAATATCAAACTCATTTGGCAAATAATAGCAGATGTGATGTGCGGAACCAAGACTAAAGTGTTCTAAAAAGATCAACGTTACAGATCTGTTCTCCCATCTCACCTGACAGTTATCAGGTATTTACTTTACTTGCAACTGTTTGAAGCCCCCTAAATGTCATGGCTTTAATTTGAGGGAACCCTTCTTTGATCTAAATTATTGAGGCTTTTACAAATAACACCCCCCTTGGTTCTTTTGATTAGTTTTACGCCACTTATAAAATGGCCACAAGATGGGTGTGCAGATGGGGATTTTAAGATGTCGGACAGAACCACGATAGAGTTTGAATGTCTGAGTTTTTCTGAGCAGCTGCCCTGGGCCGAGCACTGAGCTTCGTGTAGAAGCTACAGCTATGAGCAGGAGTAATCATGGCGGTGAGAAATCAGCCTGCACACGAGACTCATCCAAGACTCGGGGACGCAGGGAGTGACTCGAGGGTCCCGGGAGGACAGGACCAGAGGGGGCGAGGACAAGGCACATGATACACGATAAGACACTAAGCTTCCTTTAATTTGCCAAGTGTGCTGGATGTGGCTGTATGCACTGGGGATGCGCAGAGAGCAAGGCAGACAGGCTCCTCTGCCCTCTGAGGGGTGCATCCTGGGACAGCCTCTACCATATTGTTGATTTGGGTGCCTTGCAATGATGTGCCTCTCAGACACTTCCGCTCTCAATTAGTAGAAAATACAAGTGGCGTAAGTAGTGAGAAACGTATTGTCAAATAACACAGAGCCCTAAGTTAGAAAAGCTCCGAGGTCGCTGGAACCTTGGACTCAATGATCTGGGATGTTTGCTTTGCTTTCCTTACAGTATCTCAGACCTTGTATCACCACAGGAAGATATCCCAAACTTGAAAGGAAGGCTGTCACGTTGTGTGCCTTTTTAAATGTTTGGAAGAATTGTGGTAAAATACACATAACAATGTATTCATTCACACTGTTATAAAATACATGTCCAGAATTTTCTCAGGTTACAAACCTGAACCTCCCTTGGCCCATTCAACAGCTTCTGACTTTCTAGTCTCGTCTCGCTGTTCTCACCAATTGGGTTACTTAGACCAATGGTTCTCAACCTGTCGGTCACAGCCTCCTGGGGTCAAACACCCGTTTCACAGTCACATGTCAGGTGTCCTCTATAACCAGATATTCATGACAATAGCAAAATTAGTTATAGGGTAGCAACAAAAATAATTTTATGGGGGGCTAGAGAGATGGCTCAGCGGTTAAGAGCACTGACTGCTCTTCCAGAGGTCATGAGTTCAATTCCCAGCAACCACATGGCAGCTCACAACCGTCTGTAATGAGGTCTGATGCCCTCTTCTGTAATGCAGGCAAAACACTCATACAACTACACAGAGAAACCCTGTCTCGAAAAACCAAAAAAAAAAAAAAGAATATAATGGTGGTTGGGGGTCACCACAACATGAGGAACTGCATTAAAGGTCCGCAGCATTAGGAAGGTTGAGAACCGCTGCCTTTAATACTTGCTATGAGTGGGTCACATGGATCTGTCTTCCTGTGACTGGTTTATCTCAGCCCTCAAGTTCTTCCACACTGTAGCACATAAAATGTCCACCCCCCAATCTGGATTATACTGCTGTGCCTTGACTGCTTCTTGATGATATTGCTGTGAATGTCGGTTTGCAAATAGTCATGGTTTTGATTCCTTTTTGATACATACCCAGAAGTGGGATTGCTAGATTCTATGGGATTCTATTTTTTAGTGTAGTTCCCACTGGCCTGCATCTGGACGCACTCACTGCCACCTGGCTACTAGTGAGTAGAAACTGGAAGTAGAGTTACCACTGTGTGGCTCATTTCAGTCAGGATTTATTAGCTAAGAGTGGGAAAGAACCTTAAAAAATGGGTTTCCATTTGTAAGAAGTGAAGATAACGACGCCCAGAGACAACGCAGCGTCTGTTCTAAGTGGTGAATCTACTTTCTCTTTTTTAGAGCTGAGGAGGTGCCTCTGAAAATCTTGGCCCACAATGGCTTGGTTGGAAGACTGATTGGCAAAGAAGGCAGAAATTTGAAGAAAATTGAACATGACACAGGGACCAAGATCACCATCTCATCGTAAGCTCCCCCTTCAGACTACTTATGTTCAGGAGCGACTGATTGAGTCTTCCTAGCCTCTACTTTTCTCCAGAGTGGAAATGCTCAGCCGTGCCATACTCTGAGCAGCAGGAAGCAGGTCCATAGGGTTGGCTCTATAGCCCACCAGAGCACTGACCAGCAAGAGGGGGGCCCTGGGCTCCATCCCCAGCACCATGAAATTGTTAAGATAAAAAAAAAATCCGGTCAGTTCTGCGGCACAAGCTTGTAATCCAGGCTCTTGGGAGAAGAGGCAGCTGAAGCAAAAGTCCAAGGCTGGCCTTGGCCGCACAGTGAACTCAAGGAGAGCTTTAGTGAGACCTTTCTCAAAATACAAAGTAAGACTTGGGGCTAGGGACATAGCTCAGAGGTAGAAGGCTTTCCTGTAGTCAGAATTTTCTGTCCCACCAGCCAGCTCCCAAATAACCTCACAGAAACTTATTAATTATGAAAGCTTGACCGATAGCTTAGGCTTGTTTCTAACTAGTTTTTATAACTTAAATTAACCCATATCTTTTTTAAAAAAAAAAAATTATTTATTAAGTATACAGTGTTCTGTCTGCATGTGTAACTCAGGCCAGAAGAGGGCACCACATCTCATAACAGATGGCTGTGAGCCACCATGTGGTTGCTGGGAATTGAACTCAGGACCTCTGGAAGAACAGCCAGTGCTCTTAACTTCGGAGCCATTTCTCCAGTCCTAACCCATATCTTTTAATCTATGTTTTTTTACTTTTTCTACTTCTTCTCTGTCTGGCTGGTGACTCCTCTCTTCTTCCCAGCATCCTATGTGCCTGAAAATATTGCCTAACTATTGGCCATTCAGCTTTTTAGTAAACAAATCAGAATAACATATCTTCACAGTGTACAAAAAGATTATTCCACAACATTTTCTAGCATTCGTGAAGCCAAGGTTCATAGTACTAATCACTAGTAAGACTTGCGACTAGATAGCAGGATTCTATGCTACAGTGTTAGGAAAAAAAAATCAAGTCTTTACCAGGATGTGTTTGTGGTCTGGAATTTTATTCTTCCCATCTTTTCCTCATTGGCCAGCTTGCAGGATTTGAGCATCTATAACCCTGAGAGAACCATCACGGTGAAGGGCGCCATTGATGCATGCGCCAATGCTGAGATAGAGATCATGAAGAAGCTGCGAGAGGCCTTCGAAAACGATATGCTGGCCGTTAATGTAAGTGCCCAGCCCTTCCTTCGCTTGGCTTTCCGACAGCTAAGGCAGGACCCGAGCTCTGTAAGGATAGCTGTCCTTCAGCTGAGGAGGAGGTGCCTTAGGGCAGATGGGAAGAGCGTCCGACTTCCTAGGATTAAAGATGTCTTTAATCTGGTAAACACAGATGAGCATGAGCCAGTAAAATCTTACCTTCCAGACCGCAAAGTGGGGTGATGCTCATGATCACATATATTGGAACAGGAAGGTTTCAAAGCTGGGCTACACACACACACACACAAACACACACACACACACACACACACACAGTAATGTGGGTCAACAGGGCTGGATGCTGTGATATGAGAATAAAAATTACGGGTCCAGGAAAGTGGGTTCCCCTGTTTTCTAAACTTTGTGTAATATTGTGTCCTCTCTTTCTTTAAAATCCCAAGTATATACTTTAGCCAGGCCTGGTGACACACACCTTTAATCTCAGAACTGGAGAGACAGAGGCAGGTAGATGTCTGTAAGTTCGAGGCCAGCGTGGTCTACATAATGAGTTCTAAGCCAGCTGGGGGTGCATAGTGAAACCCTATCTCCTTTATATATTTAAAAGACTGGGCTGGAGGTTTACCTCTGTGGTAATATGTGTGTAGCATAGGTAAGGCCTGGAGTTAATTATTCAGGGTTAAAACAGATGGCGTCATAGGGTAGAGAGACCATGTCTAGTCTGGGCTGTTTGGGGGGAAAGTCTATCTGAAGCAGGCATTTCTGAGTGGCTGGTGGGAGGAAGGCAGGGGCTAACTCCTGATTGGCATCTCTTGCTTGCTGGTTGGCGCTTGTAGTTGGCCTAGTAAATGCTGTCACCCACTTGAGCGCTCTCTAGCACATTCTTCCTGTTCCTTAATTCTCGCCTTATTAATTGTTTAAAATTGTTTCCCCGTCAGCAAAGTCCAGGCTCATCTCAGAAGAGTGAAATCTTTCATTTTTCACTATCATCTTCTGAGACTGGAAAGGGTCCTCTGACCAGCCGTCATGGGCCACAGTTCAGCCCCCACAGTTATCAACCTCACTGACCTCTAGGCTCCATTGGACCCTTCCTCTTCTTCCCATGCCCCACACTCACATCTCACAGAGGAGTAAACACTGACCTGGCGGCGATCTGTGTTGCCGCCCCGCCTCCCTCAGCAACGCTGCACGGTTCTTCCCCGGGTCAGCGTCCCATCCCCCACCTCTGGAACCCCCCCCCCCCCCCCATGACTGCCTACCACACAGTAATTGTGGGCCAGGATGGGCAGAGGCAGAGCATCCTGAGTGAGCAGCGTGGTGGCATTTTCTTCTGGCCGTCTCATTCTCCTGGGGACTCTGTCTTTGCTAAACATCTCTGTCCGTGAACACCTGGATGTGCTCAGAAGGGGTGTAGGTGCCCTACACATCACCATTTCAGCACATGTCCCTTAGACACCTGTGCCAAGTCCATGCTCTCTCTGTGAGAGAAATCACACAATCACCAGCTCTTAACATACAGCGTGAGGTGATGGTGAAGGATCCAGGCTTGCTGTTCTCCATTTTTACAAAAAGGGACATTTTTCTAGAGTGACTTGACCCACAGAGAAGGATTGAGGCAGGCTGGGCACAGGCCAGCACAGGGACTGCATTTCTCTGCCTCCAGCCCTGGTGAGGATGCTAGGTAGAAATGTGAAATAAGGAAGGAGATCTTGAAGGTTCTGACCCGTCCTTGGGTGGTTAGAAAACACTGGTGTTTGTTCTCATCCAGCAAATGTTAATATGGAGTACTGTGTGTCAGATATTGAATACAGCTCTAAATAACATGGCCACTGACCCCGGGAAGTGAGGCAGAAGTGAGCCACTGAGCCCGTGATTCTGTCTTGTATCTTTGAGGGAATAGGAGTGTTAGGAGAGCCTAGAAAAGGCCATGTCAACTGGGAGGGGGTCGGGGAGACACCTGGACAGGGGAGCAGGAAGGACCAATGATAGGGCACCGGAGTCCAGAGGTGAAAGGGCGCAGGGTGTGGAGGGAGCAGGAATGGTGGGTAGCAGCCGGGGCTCAGCAGGAAAGCAGCTGGTGAAGGCGTGGCTGACCACAGTCAGATGCGTAGCTACACCCAAGGGGGACGGGGAAGCTTTGAGGGAATGTCAGAGTTAGGTTGAGAGGGTGAGGTTTGTTGTCCACGCCCAGTACAAGGTGAGGAAGTCCAGGTACCGGGGCGGGACAGACAGGGAAACACTGGTGCTGTGCAGACAGGAGGTGGGGAGTGGCCACGGCCGGCCTGGCCTCTCTGGGCTTCTCTCCCTCATCTTTTTTCTTCGTTTCTGTCCCCAGCAACAAGCCAATCTAATCCCAGGGTTGAACCTCAGTGCACTTGGCATCTTTTCAACAGGACTGTCCGTGCTTCCTCCACCAGCAGGGCCCCGTGGGGTCCCCCCCAGTGCCCCCTACCACCCCTTCGCTGTAAGTAGCTCGGTGTCCTGAGGCTCCCCCAGGCTGGGCTCCTCCAGGCAGCTCAGCTACTCGGCCATGTTGAGTAAGGGCAAAAGTGGTTATTTGCATTCTGTCTCCGTGGGTGATTATTATTCGAGTGAAAGCTTTTCCAGTGGGAGATTGACACCGATCCAAGCTCTGAACGTGTGCTCTCAAACATGGTAAGTGTCCTGCCACAGAGAACAAGAGCCGCTCGCTTCCCGATGCTTTCACTCGAGGTCCGTTTTATAAAAATAAAAGTTGTTGGTCTGGCAGTGGTGGTGCACACCTTTAATCCCAGCCCTCGGCAGGCAGAGAGGCAGTTCAAGGCCAGCCTGGTCTACAGAGCAAGTTCCGGGACAGCCAGAACTACACAGAGAAACCCCGTGGCTGTTTCAGACAACATTCATGAGTGTCCCTTGTTTAATACAGATGACACCTGGATTATTCTTGAGTAGATACACATTCCCACCTTTGTCCATAATTCAGACATACTTTATTGAAAGGAAGTTTTAAAAGGAAAAGGCCCCAGTGTCTGAGTCTAAACAGCACACTGCCTGATATTTAGTAGGTTATCAGTCAGTGTGGTTTGACTCATAACTCTCAGAAGAAACGTGAATGGTATGTTTCCCGCTTGTTGCCCTCATTCACAATCATCATTCAGGATTAGTACATGACCAAGTGGGGCCTGAAGACACCGGACACCAGACACGGGACAGCTGCCCTCCCCCGCTTTTTCTTCTCTAAACACATGGCTTGTTTTGTGTATAAACTGTCTCAGTGGGGAGAATCAGGTGGGTGAGCCAGTTCTGTTCTGCTCCCTGGTGTAGTGGGCGTGGCTAGTGGCTCCTGGGGAGGGGCCCCCTTGCGTTCACTCAAAACCGGCACGAGCTGGCACCAGGCCCAGCACCTTCCATCCGGCAGAAGCTTTTCTGAGGTGTTGGGAGTCACCGCATACCATCTCTTCGGTTCTGTCCAATTTCCCTTAAAGGAAAGGAAGGAGCCACCACTGGGCTGTGTAATGGAGGGGTCGTGGCAGACACACACGGGGGCGGCGGATGGGGAGTTCACATCCTTTACCTTTGCTGTGAGACGTAATCTCCGAATAAGTGCCGTTAGAAGCCACCGAAGACGGCTCACTTCCTGGGACGGGCTGAATAAGGAGCCTTAGAGTCTGTCTGAAAGCTAAAGCCCCTGATAACTGGAATTACAGTAGGAAATGATGTATGCAATTTAACCGTCACAGCATTCTCTTAGACCAAATTGGTGCTGGATTTTTAAGCATAAAGATAATGTTTTCTTAATCCTTGAATGGTGGCTCCTGCCTCTAATCGTAGCACCTGAGAGCCTGAGGGGGTAGGATTCCAGAGGTTTCAGGCAGTCTGGGCTACGTAGGTAGACCCTGTCTCAAGAAAATGAAACAAATAAATAAAAACTGAATATGTGATTTTTTTTGGGGGGGGGGCGCGTGGCCTTTAATGCCATGCTAAGGAAAAAGCCTCTTCATTCAAGACTGTAAAAATGTTTTCCTTACACTAATTTTTAGTTGCTGGTTTTGCTGGGGGTTGTTCATAACTATTTTACAGGGGATTTATCTTGATCTAACTTTATTATTTTTCCAAGTGAAGAGCCAGTTTCCCAAAGTAATTTATTGAGTTATCTGCTGTTTTATCAGTCAACTGGAAATCCAGCTCTGCCTTTGTTTTGCTTGTGATTCTTTGAGACAGGGTCTCAGGTAGCCCAAGCTGGTCTCACTAACTGTGGCTTCGAGCCGCTGATCTCCTGTCCCACCCCACCCCCGCAAGGGTGAATGCACCACCTTGCCCAGTTCCAGCTGTCCCCCAGCCTACCTCATCGAATTCCTGCACCTCATCCCATTCCGTTCAACTGTGTCTACACGGGAGTCACTACACTTTTATACTGTCTGGCGGTTTCAGCAGAAAGCTGGCTTGTGTTTTTGTGGTTTTTTTCCCACAAAGAATGGACTGGAAAGCTGGCGGCTTTTACTATTTGACAAAATGAAAGAAAATATACTGAGTTTTGTTGTTGTTGTTGCTTTTAGATAGGATAAATTCTACTCATGAAACATCTTGATCTGGCAACTTTTGTTTAGAAAAAGATGACTTTTTTTCCATTTCTTTTCAAAGTTTTTGGCCTTTTTGGTTAGTTTGTAATTTCTATGAAGTGTCCATTTCAGTTGTTGGGTTGAGAGTCGGTGGAGGGATGCTTGCCTGTCACATGCAGGGCCCTGGGTTTGCTCTCCAGCGTGAGGGGAGAATCCATTTTGTCTCTATTTTAGAAACAACAACGCCATGAGGCTGTGCATAACAGATTGTTTCCATTTTTTAATATCTGACCTTGTGGTCATTTGCTTCTTGATTCCTAATAGTGTATGTGTATATATATATAAATCTCTCTCCCGCCCATGATGCCTCGTGGCAGATGGCAAGGGGGGCGGCTCTCCCATGCTCACAACTCCGGGGCTGGCTCACCCACGCCCCTGCCAACGGGACTGGTGCGGCCTGAGCTCTTAACCACTCTTCAGTGAGGTCAGGTAGAGCCTCGGGAGAACATTATCAACAAACCTCCCCATGGTCTCATTAATATATCCTCTCGAGTTAACTTAAATACATGAAAGTACAATGAAATCTCATTGGGCATGTATAAAGAATCAGTGTTGGGGGTGGGGTGGGGTGGGGTAGGAGAGGTGGCTCAGTGGTTAAGAGCACTGGCTGCTCTTCCAAAGGACCTAGGTTCAATCCCCAGCACCCTCACGGCAGCTCACAACCGTCTGTAACTCCAGTTCCAGGGGATCTGACACCCTTACACTAATGCACATAAAATAAAATTGAGAGGGGGGGGAGGGCAGCGAGGCCAGTCAACAGACACAGTGATCAAGTTCTGAAAGAAAGCAAGATCCCAGAGAATGCAGGAGACAGCCACAATGAGCAGGAAACCCTTATCACCTGTAGATTTAACAAAAGTCCCTAGCAGGAGACTGGGCCCAATTGGTAAGTACTTGTGAAAGGCAAAGAAGCCCAGGGCCTGGTGCCTGCAGGAGCCAGGTGTGAGGCCCAGGGCTGGGTGCTGGGCACCGCAGGAGCCAGGTGTGTGGAGTCACGTGTCACCAGAGCACAGAGGGGTGAGGCAGCAAAGCAGAGGTTCATCCTCGGCTACACAGGGAGTTTGAGGCTAGCCCGGAATACAGGGAACTGTCACCATCAAATACATAAGCCAGTAGAAAATGGAAAAGTGAAAGTCTGCAACTCTTATTAAGAAAATTAGAGCGAGCCACGCAGTGGTGGCACACGCCTTTAATTCCCACACTTGGGAGGCAGAGGCAGATGAATTTCTGTGAGTTCGAGGCCAGCCTGGTCTACAGAGTGAGTTTCAGGTCAGCCAGGGCTACAAAGAGAAATCCTGTCTTGATAAAACCATTTAAAAAAAAAGAATATGCCCGGCAGTGGTGGCACACACCTTTAATCCCAGCACTCGGGAGGCAGAGCCAGGCGGATCTCTGTGAGTTTGAGGCCAGCCTGGTCTACAGAGTGAGATCCAGAAATAGCGCAGTTACACAGAGAAACCCTGTCTCAAGAAACCAATATATATATATATATCACCAGAGGAAACAATTTATCACTTTCTATTGGATACCGTCACCGCCACCTTAGCAAGGGGAGATGGGAAGAGAAAGGACACAGACACCGACTTCATTGTAGATAAATACTCATTCGTACTTGAAACAGTCCACACTCTTTGGCTCACAGATGTTCTTGAGGTCAGTCCACATCTGGACCAGGTCTACAAGGCATGATCTCAACCCCCTGCCTTCTCCTTATGCCCTTCCAAATGCCTTTGTATTTGCCATGCTAGCCTTCTGTCTAAATTTCAAAGAGGCCAACCTATCCTGGCCTGACCTAGGAACCCCGCTGTTCCACATACTTCTTGCCGAGGGCCATGTGTGATCTTGGGCTTGGAGTCTCCAGGCCCAGCCGGAGGGGCTGCTCGTTCATTCCGTCTTTGTGGTCAATGTCTGAAGACTTCTCTGAAGTTCTTTTCTGCATTTGTCTCCCACATAGACCATAAGTCCTTTGTGTCCCTGTCTCCTAAAATAAGGTCTCCCACATGGGTGCTCAAAAGCTTGTGAGTGAGTGAGTGGATGGTCAAACACAATCTGATATAGGCATTTGAGTTTGTGGGTGGACTCAGAAAGCTTTGAAAAAATGGTCCACTTTGTAAAAGAGCTAGAGATTCACACTCGATTAGGTCCGAGTCTCAGCTAGAAATGACTTCCTGGTTGCTGAGAAAGAATTCTGTCCTTCTAGCAATCCTGTGGCTCTGACTTATGGATAAAAGGAGTCTGTCCTCATCACCCTTTTATAGCTTATTTAAAAATCTCTTCGTTGTCCCAGGATGGTTCTGATTTGGGCCGTGTTCATGTTAGGACCCTGAGGACTTGGAATACAAGCTGTGCTCTAGATCTGTTCTTGGCCTTGCATTGGTGTTAGAATCACAATTTACAGGAATCACTTTTGCTATGAGAACTGAAGGAATAATGCTTCTGGCCAGAGGCAGGCAGAGGCCCTATCTCCCTTGGTTTAGAGCCTTGAGCGAAAAAGCTACAGGAATCATCTCCCCTGTGCCTACTAGCCGCACCCCAGAACAGGAGCCTGCACAGATAAAGGACCTGGAGTCCCTGTGCTTCCCAGAGAGTTTTCAAAAAGATGCAGCTTCCTCTTGGCCCACCTTCAAAACGCGAGGCTTTCCTGGGATCCCAGTCTGGTGATGCCCTCTTGTGGGCAGAGACATCACTGCAGTCTCTTCAGTTCAACCAGAGCAAGAGCCCTGATGCTGCCCACAGCTGTGGCCCTTCCCTAGAACCTGGGAAGCACTCATCTTTTCTTTCCGAGCTCAAAAGAACAGTTGGTTTTGTTGGTAAGAAATCACAGGTGGATCTTAATCTGGAGCTGAGTCTAGCTGGAGATGCAGACGGTGGAAGACACACACATCACCCTGAAATGTGTTCGGGGCCTCAGCTGTCCTCGGGCTCCAAGCTTCACCCACATGGCCCTCTGTCGGGCAGGGCTGCGTGCCTTGGTGCTCCGCACCTGCCACCGTCTTGCTGGGGGTAACAGTGATAGCACTGTTTACATGACCTTATGTAAAACATAATTAACACAGCTTTGCTCACTTAGTAAGTGTCCTACCCAGAAGACTATGAACTCGGGTATGTTATCACTATGCGGGTTAAGAACTTATAAATAGATGTAGAATATCATTGTCCCTGCTATACTGCAGGTATTCAATTAAAAAGTAGCTACTGCTTCAACTGTGATTTTTTCATAGCCAGCTCTGCGTCGTGAGTCCACATCTGCCCTCCTGATTCTCCTCTCCACATCTGCACACGATGTCTTTGTCTGTCTGCTCCCTCTCTCTTACTGACACTCTCAGTTTCTCCACACTGAGCTTCTGTTCCTCTGGGAATCTCTGATGCAGCTAACTGCTCCGTCCTCCCAAGATCACATTTGCTTGTTCTGAATAACTCTTGGCTTTTGTCCCCAGGATTCTCTGTGCTTGTAATGCACAACTTGTCGTTCCCCCATGGAACAGGAGCCACGAGCCCTGTCCTCACTGAAAGGCGGGTCTGAGCAGTGGGACTGGGCTGAATGCCTAGAGAGCAAGGCTCATCTTAGAAGCTGCGGCCGGCCCGGGGCCTGATGCAGCCAGGTGACACCTTGTCAAGGGTTCAGGGATTAGAGACACAAAGGCACAAGTTTGTGGATGGGACGGTGGTGTTGGTTACAGAGCACATGTGCCGCCTGGAAACGGACACCTGACTCACTGAACGTCTCATTAATATGCAGACCCACTCCGGATACTTCTCCAGTCTGTACCCTCATCACCATTTCGGCCCATTCCCGCATCATCACTCCGTAAGTGCCCCTCAAACCTGCCCCGGCCACCATCCTTCCTGCTCCACAGCTGCCCCACATGGCCCCGGTGAACAGGCCAGTGACTGGTTACAGTGTGACTGGTCACTGTGGCTCTAGGCTGTCCCAGAAGGATATGGCTCAGAGTGTAAGCACCAAGCCACCCTGCTTCTCACTCAGTGTTGGGGAGCCTCCTCGACTGTGTGGCCTCTTAGATGACCCTGGGAGTGGGAGGTGAAAGGATTGAGTTTGTGGTCAGCCTGGGCTGTGTAGTGAGTTTCCTGCCAGCCTAAGCTACACACAGGGTAAAATCCTTCCTTAAAGAACCAAAGACTTAGAGCTGTGGCTCAGTCATTAAGGGTGCACACTGCTCTTCAGGGGACTGGAGATGCCAGCACCCACATCAGGTGATTCACGGTTACGTGTAACTCCAGGGGATCCAGTGTCTCTAGCTCTTGTAGGCACCTGCACTTACGTACACACACACACACACACACACACACACACACACACACACACACACACACACACACACACACACTTTTTAAAATATATTAAAAACACAAAGAAAACCAGTTAGCAAATATTAATAAGCTAAAGAAAAGTTTCCAGTAGGCAAGGGATGTGGCGCAGTTGGCACAGTACTTGCCATACAAACCTGCAGACCTGGGTTCAAATCCTCAGCACCCACATAAAAGTCAGGTGTGGTGGTGCTCCTAGTGCTGAGGAAGTAGTGATGGGACCCCTGGATCTCACTGGCCAGGTCCCATAAGATTCTCGGTGTCAAAGCTAAGGGAGGGAGTGAGTGAGGAAGACGGCAGCATCAACCTCGGGCCTCCAATGTGTGCGTGTGCCCATGAACGTGTGCATAGGCACACACCACACCACACCTTTTTTTTCCTTGTCGGTGTTCTTTAATCAAAGTCTGACCCTGAAGACACAGCACTCCCACAAGAACCATTGGCAGCCTGACCTAAGAGCCGCTCTTTCCTCGGGGGTTTCCAGGGACAAGTGGCTTGCCCATCCCTGGTACTCGCCATGGGGCCTGGGCACAGAGTGAGCCGCCTTGTGAAATGGTATTTCTAGTTATGGAGGGACTGGACAGCTGTCCCTCTGTCTGTGGGCAGGTGTGTTTGGCTGGCCAGGACAACTTTCAGAAAATGTCTCCTCCCACCGTGGGTTCCAGGGATCAGACCATCAGGCTTGCGTGACAAGCACTTTTTAATCCACTGAGCCCCCACAACCATTCTGGTCTCGGATGAAGGCACAGGAAACATACATATCAAATCTGTGCATATCAGAGAACCCAGGCTGCCTGTGCCCAGCAAACAGACCCAGAGGGGATTGTAGGCTCATGCAATCCCGCTTGGGTTCATGTAGAGAGCACCAGGTCACACAAAGATCCACCATGCCGTGTTGGCCATCTCCCTGGGTAGTGAGGCCTTCCCATACTCTTACGGTACTTGGCTGGGCTGTGAGGTGCCCAGTGAGCCTGACAGTTCGCACGTGTTCTTTTCTAGTACCCAGAGCAGGAGACTGTGAATCTCTTCATCCCAACCCAGGCTGTGGGTGCTATCATCGGGAAAAAGGGGGTGCACATCAAACAGCTGGCTCGATTTGCTGGTGCCTCTATCAAGGTAAGATCATTGCTGCCAGCTGCCTGTCCCCTTGGTCTCCTCTGGTCAGTGCCAGACAGTTCTTACACCACCTAGAGACAGAATCTGCAGAATGTATTTCCAGGACCCTTCCTGTCTGCTCCCATTCTTCTTCATAGTCCTTTCCAGTTCCACCAAACAACTACGTTAGAAGAAAGATACTAGTACTGACCAAACCGGGTCCTCTGAGGATTGGCATTGTCCCCTCTTCTCAAGAGGATAAAAGAAGGCTGAAGATCCCCCCCACCCCCCAGCTGAGGGGATGTGCTCGAGTGGAAGGAGCATTTGTGCTAGCACTCAGCACACCGGTGCGTCATTAGTCTGTAGCTAGAGTTTTCCTGCCTTGCCCACAGTCAGGACAAATCTTTGTCACCCGCCAGTCCCACAGCCTCTCAGACCCAACCAAGTAAACACAGGGACTTATATTGCTTACAAACTGTATGGCCGTGACAGGCTTCTTGCCAACTGTTCTTATAGCTTAAATTAATCCATTTCCATAAATCGATACCTTGCCATGTGGCTCGTGGCTTACTGGCATCTTCACATGCCACACAGCTGGCAGTGTCTCCCTCTGCCTTCCTATTCTTTGTTTTCTCCTCTCTGTTAGTCCTGCCTATACTTCCTGCCTAGCCACGGCCAATCAGGTTTTATTTATTGACCAATCAGAGCAATTTGGCATACAGACCATCCCACAGCATTAGTCTATGCTTCAAGGACTTACAGACTATGAGAAAACAAATTGAATGAAGAACTTTCTGGAAGGTGCTGATAAAATCATGGGCAGACAAGAGCTGATGGCATTACCTGTTAGGAGGCCAGGACTGAGCAGAAGGCTAGGGACGTCCTCTTGGCTTGAAAATTGGTGTGTGCAGATGCGGCTGCCGTTAGCCCCAGATTCTGCCTCTCTCGGTTGTCAAGGATTGTTTGGTGTGGGCCTGCTTCAAGCCCGTCTGTCAGCTCTGCTAAGATGCTAAACACTGCCAGGAACACTTCCCACTGCTGTGGAAGACAATTGGCTACCATGAGACAACCCCGAATTATGAAACTGAGTCTCATGACTTGGAGAGAAAGAATACTTACACTTTCTCCCTAAGAGCTGGAGTTTCTCCTGCAGCAAGTATGACAGAGAAAATAATAAACAAACAGGAAAACCCAGAATATTCTGAATTGTGCAGAATGAGGACTGCAGTGCCGTTGGCAAAGAACTGCACCTTGCTGCACCCTCAGCCTGCATCTGTCTGCTTGCAGTCAGAGACTCGTACTCACACAGGGTGAAGCCTAGACCGGGCGGCTGTGATGCGGACATGCGGTCCTCTATGTCCAGTGGCCTGACACAGGCAGCTTCCTGGCCTAGACAGTGGAGAAAGTAGGGATGAGAACAGGCTGGCTGCATCCAGGAGATCTTTGCTGGTGCTCAGTGCTGTAGTCTGAGATGCTGAAAACCCACAGTGAGACAATTTGGACCAAAGAGCTTTGAGGGGTTCCTTCATCCAAGCCCCACTTCACTGGAAGAAGTGAGACAATAGGAACTGAGCAAGGAACCTAAGTGGGCAGCCTAGGCTCTTAGATATAAATTCCATTGACCTCTAGGATCCTGACCATCTGCTATTGCTGACCACAGCAATAACTTCCCCATTTGCTAATGCTTATGAGAAGTGGAGCCAGGAGGTCTGACTATCTACCCAGGCCACAAAACTACAGAGTGTGACAGCCGAGACTTGCCCAGATTGTCCTGTTTCTGCTCCACGGCCTCCTCCTCCTGTAGCAACCTTACTGATCTTCAGAGTCATTCCCAGTTAGCGCCTTCAGGGAAACGAAGAGCGAGGGAGTTCAGACGCAGGTCTGATCAGTCCTGTAGGCATCGCTCCACAGCATTCTCAGGACTCTGTGCCAATGGTGAATCTTGAAGTAGACAGGGCTTCCTGCCACCTGTCTCAGGGCCAGCCTGCCCCAGTCTCCATCCCCTGAACATGCTGCGGCTACCACCAAGCAATAACTGCCCACCATGGAGGGTGGTCCTCGGGAGCTTGCTTACTGGTTACCTATGTCTTTCATTTGTCCTCATGCCACAGAGTAAGTAAGCAAGGCCAGAGGAGTCTCCAGAGGTCTCGATGAAGGGTCCTCCTTTCTAGATCAGTGAAGGTGACACCATGCAGTGGATGAGTGTTCCCAAGGAAGCTGGGACACAGCACTGGACCCTGAAGTCCCAGGGTAGACCCTGGCTTAGAGCCTAGATGGGGTGAAAACAGAATCAGACCTCTGAGTGAAGGTCTCTGAGCTTTGGAGACAGTATACCACAGAGCAGAGTGAATGGCACCTCCCTGACCCTGGGTTCCCTCTGCCTGAGCGGCCCTGTAATGGACGATGTTCCACCTATCTTTTGTTTGCTTGCCTGCGACTTGGTCTCATAGCCTAGGCTAACCGCCAGCTTACCTTGGCGCCTGTGATGACCTTGAAGTCCTGATTCTCCTGCTTCCACCTCCTGAGTGTGCTCTGCTCTGCTGTCACTGTGCTTGGCTGGGCCAGTGCTCTAGAGAAGCTGAGTTGAGAATTGTGTCAGGCGTTGCACGATGCATTGTGTGCTCACCTGTGGCTCCTGGCTCCTCACCGCTATGTTCCTGATGTGCTTCCCATTCATTTGACTTTGAATTACGTTTCATTCTGCCTTGATTTGATGATTGAGTTTTAATTTACTTGTTTTGTTTTTGAGAGGAGAGGTGTGTGCGTGCGTGCGTGCGTGCGTGCGTGCGTGTGTTCAAGCTAACCTCTAACATCTAGTCTCGAATGACCGTCCTGTCTCAGCCTCCTCAGTAGCAGGGGCTACTGACATGAACTGCCAGGTCCAGCTCAGTTTTGTTGTCACCTTCTCCTTTTTCCTCTTCCTCTTCCTCCCCTAAAGATTTGTTTAAGGAAGTCGAGATGTGCTGGGAGAAAATGTAATAAAGACCTTGTCTTAGTCAGTGTTCTACCAATGTGCGGTTCCCTAGACGTTCCACTGTGAACCTCTGGAGGTCATTCTTATTCAAACCATCACTTTCCACTCCCTGGACCCCATAGTCTTGTAGCCATATCATAATGCAAAAACGCATTCAGTCCAGCTTCAAAAGTCCCTGTGGTGTATAATAGTCTCAACACTGTTTAAAATTCCAAAGTTCAAAGTGTCTTCTGAAATGCATGACAATCTCTTAACTATAATCCCTATAAAATCAAAATCAAAAATCAGGTGCCATACTTTCAACATACAATGTCACAGAATATACTTTATCATTCCAAAAGAGAAGAAAGAGAGCATAGTGAGGAATTAGTGAATCAAAGCAAGACTAAAAACTAAAAACCATCTGGACAGAGTCCAAACTCTGCATCTCCAGGTCTGATATCAAGCGCTCTTCAGATCTCCAACTCCTTTCAGCTCTGTTGACTGCAGCACACTGCTCTCTCTTGAGCTGGTTCCACTCCCCATGAGTAGCTTTCCTCAGCAGCTACCTCATGACTGTGGCATCTCCAACATCTTGGGGTCTCCAGTGAAATCCAGGCTTCACTTTCACAGCGTCACACAATGGCCTCTTTGGGCCCCAGCACACTGGTGTCTGTAGCTTTTCTTAGCCATGGAGGGAGAGTCCACAGCACCTGACTTGTATCCTGGACTCTAAAGCCAGAACCACATGGCTGAAGCTGCCAAGTTCTGTTTGCTGGTCCTGGAACTTGTCCCCCTCATTCAAATACATTTTCATCAGCTTTCTGTTGTTGATGGTTTTCTTCATGACTAAACTTTTCTTTAATTCCTTTTCACAAGTTGGAAGCTTAGCTGGGTGGGATCTTGCCCTGAGGTCACCACTCCCTTTATTCCATTGAGCATCAGGCTTTTCTTGAAACTTTTTATCTCCCTGAGTACGAGACTTATCTCTATTATACTCCCTGGTGTTCCTTTTCTCCTCAAAATGTACATTTTGTATTTTCCCTTTCTCAGCTTGCTCCTTTTCATTATAGATCTGCATGAGAGTGACCACTAATATCCAGACAACAGAATCAGTGCTAGTCTATCTTGAAATCTCTGCTAGTGCCATTAATCCAAAATGCTTCAATTTTGCCTCAGGCAGATTTTTTTGGGGGGTGGGGGGTGGGGACAAGAGCAAAAAGCAGCCCCCCCCCTTTTTTTTTTTTTCAGCCAAACATCGCAAGAATGGTCTCTAGGCCATTTACTAATACCCTTCCCCTCTGAACCTTCTTGAGCTGGGACTTCACAGTCCAAATTGCCTTCAACACTGGCCGTCATGCTCCTAGTGATAGTGGCTCCTTAAGCCCTGCTTAAAGCATTCAGCTGCTTTCCTAATCCAAAGTTCCAAAGTCTACATTCCACCCCCAAGCAGCGTGGTCAGGCCTGTCACTCCCTGGTGCCAACTCCTGTCACAGTACATGTTCTGTTGCTGTGAGGAGACACCATGACCACCACGGCAGCTCCTATAAAAGAAAGCATTCGGTTGGGGCTTTCTCACAGTTCAAAGGTTTAGTCCATTTTCGTCATGGCGGGAAGCAGCTAGATACCAGTTGGAGAGCATTGTGGACTAACCTTCCCTTCCCTCTGAGCCTGGGGGTTGGCAGAGCCTGTATCTCCTAGGACTTGGCTGAGGGAAGAGGCAAGTTCTGGAAGGGTGCTCACTGCAGGGACAGGCAGTAACTACTGGCCCTGGGTAGCCAGAGACCCATATTTGATACTGAGAATTACGGTCAGACTTCCTAAGACCCAGGGCAGAGGTGGCATTATGTGTGGCGCTCAGAGGCAGAGGCTGGTCATCAGCTGGTGCCGGCATGCTCTTAATGCTCTCCGGCAAGCACAGGAGCTTTGGCATCAGCACGTTCCTTTTCTCAAACCGCAGATAGCTCCGGCAGAAGGTCCAGATGTCAGTGAAAGGATGGTCATCATCACCGGGCCACCTGAAGCCCAGTTCAAGGTCAGTACCAAAGCCCATGCCGGCCCGCAGGCTCTGGGTGCTGGGCAGACGGCCCAGGGGAGTTGAGGTGCTGCTTTGCCAGCCTGGTGTCCACTTCCCCTTCTGCTGCTCACGGGTCAGACTTGTGCCTGGTTCCTCGTTTCTCCTCTGTGCTCTGTCTTCTCTCCATGGAAAGGCAGGGTGTCCGTTGGTGCCCAGTTGGCCAGTGCCTCCAGCATGTCTCTGATTGGGCGGCCGTCTTGGGCTTCTCCAGCTGAGAGCGTTAACATAGGTGCAGAGGAGAACCTTTTGTCGTGGAAGTTCTGGCAGTCTGTGAGGGAATTCTAGCAGCGTTGGGGGAGAGTTCTTTTGCGAGGAGCATGGCTCTGTGTCTGATGTCCTTCCTCGAGGAACGTTAAAACTTGCGTTTCAAGAAGTCAGAAATGTGCTTTGATTTATAAAAGTTCAGCTCTTACAATGAAAATCACAGGGGACCAGAAGCTTGGCACTGAATAAACAAAATGTGGTATGTCCACAAAAGAGAATGATTTGTCCAATGCATGCTACAGAGGAATGACCCTAGAGAAATAAGAGCATGGAGGCCATGGTTCCACGTGCATGTGTCCAGTAGCAAACCATAGAGAAAGACGTAGGCTGGTTGAGAGTGGCGGGCAGTCCTCGGGATTAAGCCCAGGGCCTCACACATAGGAGGCGGCAAGCACTCGGCCACTGAGCCACATTCCTAGTCCTCTTCTTTCAGTTTTGATTCAGGGCCTCACTAAATTGCTCAGGTTGGTCTTAACCTGCAATTCTTTTCCTCGACTGTCCAAAGGTTGGGATTATGGGCTTGTCCCATCCCTGAGATGGATCCAGAATATTCTGGATAGTGGCGATGGTCCCACAACATACTAACGACTAAGTACATGATGAGATGATGACTTGGCCAGCATGTGCAAGGCCATGAGTTTGATTCTCAGCACCACAAAAGCAGCGGCGTGTTGAGACTTAGCAGATCCTGTTGCCTCCTTCAGTAACCAGAGAACTGAGCATACAGTGGAGGGGGGTTAAGAATGCCTTAAACACATTCAGCCAATCACGTACTTACAGGCACTGGGCATATGAAAACAGGGTGCAGTCTTGGTGGCTCACGGTTGCCCTTGCCTAGACACACACGTTCCTTAGAGGAAGCAGTCACCTGCAGATCACGAGGCTCGGCAGCATGCACAGACGGTGGAGCGTGGTGGCTGAGATGGGTGGCAGAACTGAGGCGGGTGGGCAGCTGCCCCGTGCCTGGAGGGAAGCCCACACATCCCGTCCCTGGGACTCCCGAGTTCCCGCACAGCGCTGACCGAGTGGCCCGATCACCAGTCATCTTGTCCTCAGGCTCAGGGACGGATCTTTGGGAAGCTGAAGGAAGAAAACTTCTTTAACCCCAAAGAAGAGGTGAAGCTGGAAGCCCACATCCGTGTTCCCTCGTCCACAGCCGGCCGCGTGATCGGCAAAGGGGGGAAAACCGTAAGCTGGCTCCCGACTCCCTTCACCTGGATGAGTTCCCTGCCCTGGCCATGCCCGGTTCCCCTCAGACCCTCACTCGCTCCTTTGCTCGCTCTCAGCATGTCTGAGGGCCTTGGGCTGACACGCTTGGGCTCCGGCACGTGCAGGATGCATGAGGCATGGGGATTCCAAGGACAGAAAGGTCATCCGCTGGGCTCTAGCACTAAGGGCCCAGTTCCATGGTGTCAAGCCCACCCTCTTCCTGAGCACTATGCCACCCAGCCCTGTTTATATCCCAAGACAAGAAGGCCATCTCCCGTCCCACCTACCCCCACCCTCACATCCACATGTAGCAGATAGAACCCGTTGGAGACCCCTCTCTGTCTGGTTTCCAAGTTCGGAGGCTGCAGCTGCCCTGTGCTGTCTCTGGACCACAGTCTCCAGGGACCCTCTCACTCCCTACTGCACATCCCATTTTCTGGTTCTTTCTCAAGTCTGGCCATCCGCTCTAGGGGAGTTAGCTCAGCAATAGGGTGAGAAAGTGTAATTTATGTGTCCAGTCTGAAGGTCTCAGTAACACACGTCAGCTGGATTGCGGAGCTGGAGGCATAATTCAGCGATAGAGCATGCACTTAGCAAGTATGGGACCCTGGGGTCAACCTTCAGCCGCCCCCCCCCCCCCCCCCCCCGAGAAAAGAATATTGATCCCTAGACATCAATAGGTTATCTGTGGACACAAGAATTTGGCTTTCTCACTTGGTGAGGAGGTGACCGGAGCAGTTCTGGGCCTGTGATGATGAAGTGACGTTGAGTGGCAGGAACTGGGGTCGGGCAGCGCAGATTCTAGACGTGGTGAGTCATGCACAAGAGAATGTAGTTGGCTAGGATCCACAAGTGCAGTCCAAACCCCAGGTACGCACACTGACCGCTCGACAGACTTGAAGTGCTGGAGACCGAGACTGGAAGCGGTCACTGAATCCTCTCTCTCCCCAGCTGTGGGTGGCCACCCCTCTGAGCCCCTCACCCTGCCTGTGAGCTGAGCATCAATGCCAAGGGCCAGGGCAGGTAGAACCCAGCCAAACGGAGAGTGGAGGATAGAAGTGCATGGTCATCCTCGCCTATAGAGCAAGTTCAAGGCCAACCTTGGCCCAAAGGGAGCAGAGGGGGCAAAGGAAGGAAAGAAGAGGGCGGGGGGGGGGGGGGTGAGGAGAGGGAGGAGAAGGAAGTGGGTGGGTTTATTCTGAGTCAGAGGAGGCCATAGCTCCTGGCCAGCAGCCAGGGAAGCAGGTCCAGAAGTGGGCCACTGACCTGGGCTCTTACTAGAAGTCCGCACGAGTGTCTGCAGAATGG
This sequence comes from Peromyscus maniculatus bairdii, assembly GCF_049852395.1. Classification (NCBI taxonomy): domain Eukaryota; kingdom Metazoa; phylum Chordata; class Mammalia; order Rodentia; family Cricetidae; genus Peromyscus; species Peromyscus maniculatus. The sequence goes on along the minus strand of NC_134863.1, from coordinate 13,446,601 downwards.
GAGCATTCAGCCTGAGAGGCAGAGCCTCGTGGAGTTAGGGCTACACCCCCATTTCTCTGTCAGTCAGCCCTTTGGAGCCAAACCTACAGGAGCTGAGGCAGGAGAAGGAAAGGGGGCGGGCGGTTAGCTTCTCCGTCCACAGCCCAAGTATCAGCTTCATGGGTGACCGGGGTGGGCGGGCTGGGGGGCCGGGTGTGTGTGTGTGTTACTCACTCACTTCCTTCTCTGCCTTTCCAGGTCAATGAGCTCCAGAACTTGACAAGCGCAGAAGTTATCGTGCCTCGTGACCAAACCCCAGATGAAAATGAGGAAGTGATCGTCAGGATCATCGGACACTTTTTCGCCAGCCAGGTACTATCCTGTGAGGGCCCTGCCTCCTGCCCAGCTCCTCCCACTAATTCACGTACTGTATTTGTGTCGAGTGGCCGTGTGCTTAAAGCCCCTCCTGACCACCACACAGCACACACGGGGGAAGCCCTCCCTGGCCCCTGACCTCGGGGACTGGAAACGGTTGGTGCAAGGCTCCTAGCATGATGCGCTGGGGTCGGGAGCTTAGCGTCGCTTGCCCTCCCAGCCTTCCTCTGAGGAGCCACATGTCCAGCCAGCCCCCAGCAGAGCAGCCAGGTGGCCACCTTTCACTGTGGAAAGTGACTACTCACAGAGGTGTTGTGACGAGGGAGGCCTTGGCGGGTTGGGCCAAGGTGCCCTGGTGGGTGAGGGAGACCGGCCATGCAGATGTGTGGAGAGGTGGAGAGTTTAATCTCAGCATCCAGACACAGATGTCCACGCGGAAAGTTTGTTATTAAAGGGGGAGAGAGAGAGCGCGAAAGAGGGAGGTGCACTCTACCTCTGGCATGAGTCAGGAGAGACAATGAAGGGGGAGTTTTTTCTTAAAGAGGACTTTACATAAGACGACATCAGGACGCTGGGCAAGAAGTCCCCAAGGGGCGGCTCAGAATACCAAGGAAAGGGACCTAGTATTCTGCCGCTCTCTTCCCGGGTCTCCCCAGAACTCCACGTCACTGCTGCCTTGCACTCACAGAAGCCAGCGCTGCAGGGACATGTGGCCCAGTGTGTGGCCTCGATGTCTTGATGCTTTTTTGCTGGGCGGGTTTTAGAAGAGGGCGGCTGTGATCCTCCTGGAGGCCAAAGAAGAAGGGCAGCTGTGAAAACGACTCCCAGCTGCTCGGTGGCCAGCTGCCTGTGACTGCTGCCTGGGCCAGTGGCAGAGTTCAGCCCGTGGGAAGCTGTGGCTCAGGGTTGGAACTCCTGTTCTTCAGGGCTTGTCAGGGCGCTAGTGTCTCCCCTTTCCTGGTCTTTCCAGTGCTTCGGAAAGGGGTGGGGAGGGGAGGGGCACACCAGAGCTCAGGTGGGCGTGGCAGGGCCCTTGGCCTCCACCCCATCACTGACCTCTCCTGCTACTCCCTGGCCATCTGCTCCCTGTGAGCTGCTAGGTACCCCCGCTCCCACCCCAGTGCACCCTCCTCTCCCCGCCCCCTCCCACCTTGCACCCGGCTGGCTTGGTGAAGGGAAGAAAACTTCTGTCCCTGGCAGCTGAGCGTGGGCAGAAGGGACCTGGGGGAAGTAAGATTGGTCCGAGCACTCAACCTTTCCCAAGTCCGGAGCCCTCTGTTTCCCTGTGGGGGCCCCAGAACTGGGATTGTCTCTTCCCTGTGCCCTCCCTCCCTCTCTCCGCTGCAGACTGCGCAACGCAAGATCAGGGAAATTGTACAGCAGGTGAAGCAGCAGGAGCAGAAATACCCTCAGGGAGTCGCCTCACAGCGCAGCAAGTGAGGCCCCC